>NC_068426.1:17550884-17903384 GCF_023373465.1 Oncorhynchus keta | reverse complement strand
GAGCAGCTTACCAATCACTGTACCTGTACACAGCCAATCTGAAAATAGCGCACCCAACTACCTCATCCCCATATTGTTATTTATCTTTATTGCACCCCAGTATCTCCACTTGCACATCATCTGCACATCTACCACTCCAGTGTTAATGATAAATTGTAATTAATTTGCTTTGATGGCCTATTTATTGCCTTACCTCCCTAATCTTCTACATTTGCGCACACTGTAAATAGATTTTTCTATTGTGTTATTGACTGTACGTTTGTTTGTGTAACTCTGTGTTGTTTTTGTCACACTGCTTTGCTTGATCTTGGCCAGGTCGCAGTTTTAAATGAGAACTTGTTCACAACTGACCTACCTGGTTAAATAAAGGTTAAATAAAAATAAAATAAAAAATGTAAATGCAGTTTTTTTGGCTGCCGATACTTCACCACCCTGTGAAGTCATGGTGAACTTTGCAGGGTGGGGAAAGTGCACGGGCAAAGAGCTTGATGCCTTTTTCCAATGAATATTGAGGGTCTTAATTTGTATGCTAGTGACATCACAGGGGGTTGGTGGCACCTTAATTGGGGAGGACGGGCTCGTGAGAATGGTTGGTGCAGAATGGGTGGAAAGGTATCAACTGCATCAAACACATGGTGGCCATGTGTTTGATGCCATTCCCTTTGCTCCATTCCAGCCATTATTATGAGCCGTCCTCCCCTCAGCAGCCTACACTGAGTGACATGATGATTGGTGCTTAGCTGCCAATTAACAAATAAGAATGATCTTGCTCTTATCCATCTCATCATTAAACCTGACCTGTCCTGTCCACTTTGTCTAGAGAGCAAGCGCAAATTGGGTTTGTGTGACAAAATCATCGATAGAGTAGAAAATGCAATGGAAACACATTTAACTTGTATTCGTTTGGTACAACTTTAATGCAAAAGTGGTTGTAATGTGCAGTACATCATCCCGCGCAGCCTTTTATCCGCAACAAGCCAGTTTAGGCTTTTTGTATAATATTCACATGAAAATTGGTCACAGCCTCATGTTAGAATTGGACGTTCATCCGTGTTTCTCAAACATTACATTTAGAAGTGTTTAAGGTTAAGTTTAGGCATTAACTCTGAATTATGAAAGTTAGGGTTAAGTTTAGGCATCAGCTCAGAAATCTTAAGGTTAGATATGAACTCAAAATGGTTAAAACCTCAGATGTAAAGTCCCCCATATTTCAACAAAATAATGATGCAGCAGGAATGCAAATCGTATCTGTTTCTAACTACAGAAACGATTTCAGAGCAATCGTAGATGGTGGATGCCAAAATCCTTTTTCTTGTGCTTTTTGAGGTGGAACAACCTTCCATGAAGCACAAACACACACGCCCACACACCACTCTCTAAGCTCTCTTCCTCATTCGTCAGCCAACCCTGCCTGCAATGAGAGACGAATGTTAAAACACACCGCTTTACACTCTCATCCCCTCTCTACCTCTCCTTACGCCCTCTTACCTCCTCTCTCCCTCGAAATCTATCACAATTTTCTCTAGTCTAAATCATCACTGAAATCATCACTATCAGACAGACAGGTTCCATTTTCTAAACCCACTGCTTTTCCCTTTTCACTCAGTCCCCTATTCTTTATTTCTCTTCCTTTACATACTTGGCCATCATGTTTATTAATTTAGTTTCATCCTCTCTCTTTTACTAGTTTCTTCTTCATGTCTCTATATCACCTTCTTGAAAATGGTGAAATCCCAAATGCCAACCATTACTTACCCATTACAATTAATGAACTCCCATAGAAAATATAGTGTTCTAATATAGCTACATATATTTATTCCTTTCATCACTACCAATTCCTCTATCTCTGTCCTCCACACTGCATCCTCACTGTTAGATCTCCTGCTGTTTATCTCCTCTACAATCCTGTTTCAAATATGTGCCATCTATGCCACAAAAATGGCCCATAGAATACTATGCTGAAATGTAACACACAAGCCATCAACAGCAGCAGAGCAGTGGACAGGACAGGAAGTGGTGTTGCTCACATGGTCTCGTCGTTCTGGAACTCCAGTTTCCCGGCCACATCCTCGTAGTCCTCCTCAGCTTTGGCGGTGCCCTCCAGGGTGTGGTAAGGGATGGCCACTTTACCCCTAGCCCCGGACATCCGGTGCACCTTCACCTGCATGGTGCCCACGCTCTCGCTCACCCTCATCGAATCTACTTCAAACGTGAAGATGCCTGCGTGGTCATCATCATAGATGGTTACCGTGGCGGTGTGAGCATTGCCGAGGGCGGCTTTGGGGGACAAGTGGGGAGAGAGGTTGCGCATGCTGCTGGTGGTGGTGATGGTGCTGGGCTCCAGGACAGCCACCTCGGCACGGTGCACAATGCGAGGGTTGCTGAGGTGCACGTAGAAGTGCTCATCCTCTTCAAAGATGTCGTCATCAATAACCCCCACGGTCAGCTCCTTCAGCGTCTCACCGGGTTTGAAGACCAGCGTGCCCTCGGCAAACTCATAGTCTGAGCCGGCATTGGCTGTGCCGTCCTCGGTCCGGTAGTCTACCTGCGTTGACCCAGGAACAAAACCAACTCAATGCCGATTTAATTTATTCATTAGACAGAAATAATTAAAATGTCCCACTGGCTAGATCCTTATCTCATCTAAAAACCTTTCCCATTATTACATGTGGCTTGAGTGATTGATTTTTAACATAATAATCTTTCCATTATACAGTATAATTAGTATCAAAGACAAATACGAGTTGCTTGTCCCCACTGACCTTGACAGTGCAGCCGCTTTCACCCCCATGGCGTCCAACAGACAGCTTGAGCGAGCCACAGTTCTCGAAGCACTGGTAGTGGGAGGGTTCAAACTGCAGGTAAATAGTGTGGGGATCCTCCTCCTGTCCACTGGCCTCATGGCAGTTCACCACCTTCCTGGCCTGGTCGGCAGCATGCTTCTTCAGGATGTTCCCAGCACCGATCATCATGCGTGTGGCCTGGATGCGGTAGAAGGCCCTGCTCTTCTGCTGCTGGACCAGAACCTGGTAGTTGGCCATCTCAATCAGCTGCTCTGTGTCCTTGTCTGGGTGCCTCTGTTTCAGCTCCTTCAGAGTGCGGGCCATGTCCCTCCGAGCTTCATCCTCCTCTGAGCCCGTCCCCCCGCCCTCCTCCACCCCCTCCAGCATGCCGTCCAGCACCTCTTTGGGGTGGGGGTGGGAGTTTCCCCCCTGGCCATCCATCTCCATGTCCATCTTGGTGAACATGCCGTCTCCTTCCGTCTCGATGATGATGCCGCGGGCCTTGTCGACACGGTAACGCTTGTGGATGTACTTGTAGAAGAGCAGGCGTCGGTCTGCGACCCAGGCCTGAACCACACAAATGGGGAAGAACATGAATGTGAGCACAGCCTCCCATACCTCCACCTCCCCCGGGGAGATGACAGCCAGGATCAGGTAGAGCCAGATGTAGGCGAAGATGCTCCAGGTTGCCGTGATAAAGAATACCCTCAGGTGCTTGATCCTGCGTGTTTCGTTCTCTGGCACCACGTACACACAGAGGGCGATGATGACGAACATGTTGAAGGCTGCGCTACCCACAATGGTGCTGGGGCCCAGGGAGCCTGCCTCAAACGAGTGGCCACACACCTCGATGACAGACAGCAGGATCTCTGGGGCAGATGAGCCTAGGGCCATCAGGGTCAGGTTGGATACTGTCTCGTTCCAGATGCGTACGGTGGCTGTGGTGGTCTCTCCGTTGGGCTTCTTGATGGTGATCTCTTTCTCCTGAGAGGTGATGACCTCAATAGAAGACATGAAGCGATCGGCGATAATGGACATGCCCAAGAACATGTAGATGAGAGCCACAAAGTAGACGATAGCCCGCGCCACCTTGTCGCCCACTGACGGGTTCTGAGGGTTCCACATGGGCAGGACCACGCCCTCAGAGCAGGGGTCTCCATCAGAGCAGTTGCTGGGCGGGCTGCTGGGTGCTGCTTGGTCTGAGCCGGCCTGGGAGAGGTGGGTGAGCCCCAGGAGGAAGAGGAGGAAGAAAGACGTGGAGAGGCAGGAGGCGGCGAAGGGGTGGACAAGGCTCAGAATGCGGGTGTGTAACATGCCGGCGTCTGGACATTCGAGTCAGCTGGCTCCAGAGATCAGCCCACTTCACATCCAAAGTCTTAACAGACACCCCTGGAAGACACAAGGGAAGAAGTGTAATGAGTTACAAGAAAGACTAGCACAAGCAGAGTATTGATTGTTCGCTGCTGCAGATAGATCATTGTAAGGTCCACAAGTCCTCGTCTTTCCCTAAGGCTCGGTGCTCTAGTGGTCGATCACAATGTGATGGGAGAGTTAGTTACAGTGATAGTTTATTCCATCCCATATATCTGGTTCATTAATTGAGGCCTGGATGACAGTGAAAACCAGCAGACCAAGTAAGTAGATCTCCAGAACCAGAATTATAGACTGCTGTTTTAGATGTTTTTTAAAATGTAACCAGGAAAAGCCCATTGAGACCCAGGGTCTCTTTTTTTCAAGGCAGACCTGACCAAGGCAGCAACAAACAATACATTACAGAATTAAAACATACAACAATACAACAACATGATCCAGCCTAAAAAGAAAGCATTTGCACTCCTCTGTAACAGAGTCTCCCATCATTATTTTAAGTTCATTCAGTGGCACTAACATATGTAGTTGAAGCATGGACTGTAGATTATTCCATGTGTCTGGTGCACAAGAAGAGAAGGCATTCTTGCCTAATACTGTGAATGTCCAGCGGACATTAAATAACAACTACCTATCAGACCCGGTATGGTAACTGCTGGTGGTGAAGGACACCAGACTACAGAGGTAAAGAGGGAGTTTACCCAACAGGGCTTTGTAGATGAACACATACAAATGTATCTTTCTGCGCATATGAAGTGAGGCCAGCACAGTACAGATGAGCACCAGTGTTGTTTACCAACCCGAGTAAATCTCCTCATTGGCAAATAAAGCGCCACAGCTAAATGCAGTTTCCATAACCCTGTTTCTGTTGTTATTGGTGTTACAATATCCATTGCTACTGCTGTAGCTGATGCTGTCAACCAGTACTTTAATACTTTAGTTCTCTGAATATCACATTCAACAGCTCCTGTTTCACCCCTTCTCTGTTGTGTGACTGACTTCCTATTGTGCTGCCGTGTCAATGTTAACTCTGTAATAGATCAAGTACAGTGAATGTTCACTTTGTAATACACTTTTTTTGAAAAAAAATAACCCTCACTCTTCTAAATGTTTCTGTCTAAGGAGCTTAACAAATGTGTCAAACTGTGGCCCAGAGTCAGTGGTAACAATAACAGTGTAATGTGTCATATTCACAAAAAGAGAACATGTTTTATTCTCCTTCTCATCTCTGACACGTTCTGGCTGAGGCGTGTTTTATAAGAGCCTGTATCACGTACGGAGGACCAATGATGCCTCTGCTTCCTTAGCCTCTCTTTCTCTACAAACAGCACAGTACAGTCACATCAGCAGCTCCTGTCCCTCCAAGCCGTACAATGGTCCACAATCTCTCACCTCCTAGTGCCTCCCCTCCCCTCTCCATGGGAACACCTCACCAGTCGCCCACCTCTTTGGTTGATCATAAGCAACACTTCAGGACTGCTTTGTTTCCAAACAATGATCACAGACAGTTATTGTACCAATAACAACAGAAACAGCCTCTCTGGGTAAGTGGGTAAGTGCATTTGGCCATAGCGGCTTACGAGCTAAAGAAGAGATTGCTCAGAGGTGGGTGAACAGAACAGCATCCCTGATCTGTGGAGAGGATCTAGTCTTCTATTCACAGTTCACATTTTCATCAGCCTGCCTGCTCCAATGTCTCTCCCTGGAACTTCTACTGCTTGGAGGGGAATTATGGTGTTTTTTCCTTCCATTCTCCCAAGGAAAATTCCTGCAGCCACTATAAGCAGTTTAACACACTGCTGTGCGGTATATGATGCATGGTTGGCTCTATACAGATGTTGGACCTTAATTTGACCAGTACTGTCGCCACAAAATAATACTGCAGCAACAGAATTTCAATGTTAAGTCCATAATGTTGCTTGATCGTTGATTTTGCTATTAGCTGGCCAAAATTAGGCTACATGAAAAGTGCAATACTGTTAATATAACCATGAGTTATTGCAGGTTTTCAGTGAATTTATGTAAATCATGAAGCCATTCTGCATTTCCTGAGTTGAAGGACAATTCTGGATATACTACCATAAGGAGAAGCTTCCGGCAGCCCTGGCAGAGATGTTGCCAGTTAATGGTCAGAGTTGCTACCTCGTCTTGTCAGGCCGACACTTTATTAGTCCTGGGTGATGTAGCCAGCTAGCAAATTAACTTAATTTACCACGCAACATAGCCCAACATAGTGTGAGACTGGAGAATAGCTGTAGTTCCCCAATGGTCGACAGGCTAAAACACTCTGTGGCCATGGCACGCACATGTATGCACCCTGACTATTCATTTAATGATAAGGAACAGAGATCTGGAAAACAGTGAGCAACCATGTACGGTCAGCTAGGGACAAAATGTCTGCGTCACATCGAAAGGACATAGAAGACTCTGAGCACCTTTACATTGGTTTGGTTCATTGATTTGCACACTTAAAACGCCAAGCGTCTTCAAGCATGTAAACCTTTAGCAAATGAGGCGCACTGTTGAGGGGTCAAATAGGAAATTGTTGCATCTCAAAAACATTGTCATTCAGAGCCAGGAGGATTATATAACATTACAAGATGCCAAGAAGAAGAAGACTGCATGAATATTGAGAAGATGTGTTATGGATTAAGATAGGATTATAGTTGGATTAAATGAGAGGAGTAAAAATACAGATTTTCTGTAGGGAGATCCCTTCGCTCTCTTGGAGGTGAGTCAGGTGCCAAAATAGACTGACAGACACACTTGGCCTTAGAAACACAGAATCATCTCAACTGGGGGGGTCAGGACCGAATCTCAGGAGACCCAGACCAAGCATACAGTATAGAGACTATGACAAGACCATCAGCAGAGACAACAGGTGCAAAGATCCAGATTCCAGACAACACCAATATGTTGGCTTCAGAGACACAGACCAGACCCAGAACTGGACATCAGCTGTGTGTGCGGTAGAGAATTAATCAGTGGTCCAATCAGCTAGCCGTCGTCTCTCTCTGCCTCCACTGAGAATTCTGCCATCAGTGACCAAACCCAACAGGCCAGAAACAACAAATAGAGTTTGAAACAACATGAGCAAACCATATCCACCATCAGATTCTTCTTGGGCAGAATATGCTAGTACAACTTGATTCAATTTCCTTACAAGTTTCACTGTGCCTAGACTAGGTACCGCACTCCATCTCAATTTCTATTTGACATTTGTAATTTTATTGTTACCCACATAGACTTGATGGTATACATACCCATGGATTTCAGTTAGCAAAGGGCTGTTTTACTTGTGCAGATTCCATGTGGTAGGGGGTTTGGTTTGGGGACCAGAAGCAGTCAATACTGTATTTACACCATATCTGCCTCACACTGCCTCTTCAGTCCAGCCCAGTCAATATTGCGCACACCTCCCCTCTATTTTCATCTACCTCCTGACAGCAACACCCTCCACTCTGCTGAGCAATTTTTACATTACATTTAAGTCATTTAGCAGATGCTCTTATCCAGAGCGACTTACAAATTGGTGCATTCACCTTATGACATCCAGTGGAACAGCCACTTTACAATAGTGCATCTACATTTTTTTAGGGGGGGGTGGGGGGTGAGAAGGATTACTTTATCCTATCCTAGGTATTCCTTAAAGAGGTGGGGTTTCAGGTGTCTCCGGAAGGTGGTTATTGACTCCGCTGTCCTGGCGTCGTGGGGGAGTTTGTCCCACCATTGGGGGGCCAGAGCAGCGAACAGTTTTGACTGGGCTGAGCGGGAACTGTACTTCCTCAGTGGTAGGGAGGCGAGCAGGCCAGAGGTGGATGAACGCAGTGCCCTTTTTTGGGTGTAGGGCCTGATCAGAGCCTGGAGGTACTGAGGTGCGGTTCCCCTCACAGCTCCGTAGGCAAGCACCATGGTCTTGTAGCGGATGCGAGCTTCAACTGGAAGCCAGTGGAGAGAGCGGAGGAGCGGGGTGACGTGAGAGAACTTGGGAAGGTTGAACACCAGACGGGCTGCGGCGTTCTGGATGAGTTGTAGGGGTTTAATGGCAAAGGCAGGGTAGCAATGCTACACAGATCATGTAAATCCTATAATACAGTAACTGATCATTGATATGCCTATACTCTTTTAACAATTTTCATTGTGGCCCAGAGACCGTAAAATCAATTCAGTGCTAATACTGAATATACGTTCTAATACTGAGACTAACCATGAAGGCAATCTCTTCGAGGTCATGCAACGTAACTGCCTCATTAATGTCAGCTGATGATGTAATATACAAACATCGTTCTTTCTCCAGGTTAGACCACGGGGCTGCTCACCGCTAGCGCACAGCAAGGGGAATGAGAACGGAGCAGCACACTATGAAGGGACCAATAGAGAGGAGCTAGAGAACACCTGCAGGTCACCCCTGCTGTTCTCACACTACTGAAGCATGTGTTCCCTATCGTTAACGACACACAGTCAGACACCCTGTCAGGGTTTGACCACACGGCTCTCCCTTTGCTCTCTGTCTGGTGCCTGATGTGCAATAGGAGGGCCTATTTAACTTATATACGCGGGGAGTCAGGAAGAAGGTGCAGAAGGTACGCTTAATGATAAGAAAAGGCAGATAAACAAAACAGGAGAAGCGTACTGAATGTGAACAAAGCCATTACTGCCTGATGACTGAGGCTACTGATGGCGAAATAAAGAGAGAGTAATCAAGGTGATGATGAGGTCCAGGTGTGCGTAATGATGGGCAACAGGTGTGCATAATGATGATTGCCAGGACCTGTGGTTAGTAGACCGGCAATGTTGAGTGCCGGAGCCAGGGAGCGGGAGTAGGTGGAGAGCCAGACGTGATCACCAGGATGGAACACGGGAGCTTCACTGCGGTGGCGGTCCGCCTGCTCCTTCTGGAGGCAGATGGCATGCTGGAGCCTCACGGCGGCAGCGTTCCAAACCTCCTCCAGAACCATTCATCCACCGCAGGGGCTTTGGTCTGGCTCGGGGTCCATGGGGCCAGGGCCGGCTGATATCCCAGGACGCACTGGAAGGGAGCCCAGTGGAGGAATGACAAAATTAGTTCTGGGCGTACTCTGCCCAGGGAAGGAAACGGGCCCACTCCCCTTGCCGGGCCTGGCAGTGATGCCTAAGGAACATCCCCAGCCCTGGTAAGTCCTCTCCACCAACTCATTTGACTGAAGTCGGCACCTCGATGTGAGGCTGGCCGTGGCACCCAGCCTCTCCATGAAGGCTCTCCATTCCCGTGATGTGAATTGGGGGCCATGGTCGGAGACGAGTAGGGAGACCAGAGAGAGGGATCAAACAGGAGGATTTGGAGAATCTGTCCACCACAACCATAACAGTGGTGAAACCATCAGAAGGGGGAAGAGCAGTAACGCAATCTATGGACAGATGAGACGAAGGCCGCAGAGGCACGGGAAGGAGAAGGAGTTTCCCTACTGAAGCGTCCCGGGGTGATTTGGTTTGGGCACATATGGAGCAGGAGTTGATGTAGCGGGCGAGATCCTGCACCAAGGTAGGCCTTAAGTACTTTACGGACATGGGTTGAACGGTGCGAGTGAAATGTGGGTGTCTACCGGCAAGGGATGTATGCTCCCAGGTCAACAGCCAATCCCTTACCTCCGTGGGGACGCAGGTGTGCTCCGGAGGGCAGGCAGCAAGCGTGGGTTCCCATCTCCAGAGCCTGGCGGATGTCCACGTCTACATCCAAAAGCACGGGGGCAATGATTTGAGAGGGCTGAATGATGGGCGCACTCAGAACAGGAAAGGGCCCACCTTGCTTGGCACGGATTCAGCCGCCACGCTGTCCATATGTAGGTTCCAATGGTCGGTGAGGATGAGAAATAGGTCCTTGGCGCCCTCCAGCCAGTGTCTCCACTCTTTTTAATGCCAACTTCACCACCAGGAGCTCCCGCTGGCCGACATCATAGTTCCTCTATGCAGGAGAGTAGTATGCACATAGATACAATTTCTGTGGGTTATCTGAGCGTTGGGACAGGACAGCCCCCACACCCACTTATGAGGCATACACCTCCACCACAAAGGGCAGCTTGGGATCTGGGTGTTTCAGCAACGGGGCGGAGGTGAAACACCCCTTCAGTAGGCGGAAGGCCTCAACGGCTGCAAGACTCCACACCAACTTACTGGGACCGCCCTCGAGGAGAGAGTTGAGAGGAGAGGAGATGGAGCTGAAGTTTTTAATGAAGCAGCGGTAGAAGTTGGAAAACCCCAAAACAATGTTGTAGTCCCTTTAAGGAGGTTGGGACTGCCTCGACCTTCCTCTCAACCATCACCACTCCCGAGGTCTGATTCGGTATCCCAAGAAGGAGACAGACACCTGATAGAACTGGCACTCCTCCTCCGCTACCTGGACGTGGGCAATGTAATCCTCCAAGGTGGCCAAGTAGACCAGGATTTTGTCGATATACACGACCACCTGGCACCCAATCATGTTCCGGACACCTCATTCACGAATGCCTGTAACACCGACGGAGAATTAGCTAACCCATAAGGCATTACCAAGTACTCGTAGTGCCCAGACATCCTGCTGAAGGCCGTTATCCATTCATCCCCCTCACGGATGCGGATCAGTTTGTAGGCACTCTGCAAGTGCAGTTTAGTAAAAAAAAAACGGGCCCCGCGGAGATGTTTCGATGGAGGCTGGGAGAGGGTAGAAGTACTTGGTGGTGATGGAATTGAGGCCTCTGTAATCAATGCACGGATGTAGACCTCTGTCCTTCTTGGCCACAAAGAAGAAGACTGCCAATGCAGGGTAGGTGGATGAGCGGGAAAAACTCTGCTGGAGAACCTCCTGGATGTACTCCTCCATGGCCTCGATTTCAGCCACCGACTGAGGGAAGACGTGATTGGGCGGAGGTGCAGAGTCTAAAAGCAGGTCGATAGCACAGTCACAGGGGCGATGAGGAGGGAGACAGGTGGCGCGGCTCTTGGAAAAAACCTCCCAGAGATCCTGGTAAACATCCGGGATGTCTGGCTGGAGGGCAACCACAGGACTCTCAACCGAGTGGAATCACAGGGTAACGGAAAGCAGGTCTTCTGACATCCGGGAGCCCAGGCAGTGATTTGTTATCCTTGACCAAGAGATGGTGGGGTCATGATGTTGGAGCCACGGGAAGCTGAGGATGACTGTGTACGGGTGCTTTGATGATGAGGAAGGTAAAGATTTCTTGGTGCAGAAGTCCCACAGTCAGGGTGAGTGGTGCTGTGATGTGTGTGACTCTGGTCTGGACCTCCTTGCTCAGTCCTCCACGGAATAGGGTGCAGAGTGCCGGGTCATTCCATCTGCTGGAGGCTGCCACGGTCCGGAAGGTGAAGGCGTACTCAGCAGCGGTCTGGGCACCTTGCCGGAGTTGGAGTAGTCACTCTCCTCCGTCTCTGCTCTCTGGTGAATGGTCAAAGACTGCCCTGAACAGAGCCATAAACCTCGCGTAGGAACCTAGCTCCTCCTCTCCTCTCTCCTTGACGGCCGTAGCCCACTCCAACGCCTCTCTGGTCAGCAGGGAAATGACCGTGGAAACCTTGGACCTCTCGGTGATGGGGGCTCCCGTATGATGGGCAAAATAGAGGGAGCACTGGGAAAAGAAGACCCAGCATTAGGATAGAGTCCCGTCATACTTGTCCGTGAGGGACAGTCGGTCATCGCTGACCTGGGCGGTCTGCTGGGTAGGCTGGGGGGCTGGCTCGCTGAGATGACTCATGATAGGAGGCCAACCGCTAGTTGGACGTGAATCCTCTTGGGTGGTGTCGAGGCAGTGGAGGACGTGGAGGACCCCTTCCACAGCCGCACTCGCTGATCGTGGTGTTGGCAGAATAGGTGTCCTTGTTTCCACGACCTTCTGGGAGATGTCTTCCTCTTCAGCTGCTTCCATAATACAGTGCCTTCGGAAAGTATTCAGACACCTTGACTTTTTCCACATTTTGTTACATTACAGCCTTATTCTAAAATGGATGAAACAGCTTTTTTCCCCTCATCAATCTACTCACCATACCCCATAATGACAAAGCAAAAACAGGTTTTTAGACATTTTTGTCATTTATGGCGCAGTGGTTAAGGGCGCTGTACTGCAGCGCCAGCTGTGCCACCAGAGACTCTGGGTTCACGCCCAGGCTCTGTCGTAACCGGCCACGACCGGGAGGTCCGTGGGGTGACGCACAATTGGCCTAGCGTCGTCCGGGTTAGGGAGGGTTTAGCCGGTTGGGATATCCTTGTCTCATCGCGCACCAGCGACTCCTGTGGCGGGCCGGGCGCAGTGCACGCTAACCAAGGTTGCCAGGTGCACAGTGTTTCCTCCGACACATTGGTGCGGCTGGCTTCCGGGTTGGATGCGCGCTGTGTTAAGAAGCAGTGCGGCTTGGTTGGATTGTGTATCGGAGGACGCATTACTTTTAACCTTCGTCTCTCCTGAGCCCGTACGGGAGTTGTAGTGATGAGACACGATAGTAGCTACTAACAATTGGATACCACGAAATTGGGGAGACAAAGGGCTAACATTTTTTTTTAAAGTAAACATTTTTTTTAAAGTTGTAGAAACATCTCAAGGATGATCAATAGAAACAGAATGCACCTGAGTTCAATTTAGAGTTTCATAGGAAAGGGTCTGAATACTTATGTTATTAAGGTTTTTCTGTTTTTGCAAAAATGTCTAAAAACTTGTTTTCCGTTTTCGTTTTGTCATTTCTATTCTGTGTAGATTGCTGAGGATGTCATTTTTATTTGTTTATCAATTTTAGAATAAAGCTGTAACGTAACAAAATGTGGAAAAGTCAAGGAGTCTGAATACTTTCTGAAGGCACTGTAGATTCAATGGTTGTAAAGATGGGGAGAGATCTGTCCATAATAAAGAGATGCTCTGCTTTTTTGACACCACACTCCACAAAGCAAGACCTGCAGGCTCCAGTTTAATATTATCTTGATTATTGTCCAGTCATGCGGTCAAGTGCTGCAAAGAAAGACATAGTTAAGCTGCAGCTGACCCAGAAAAGACCCTCACTTCTTGCTCTTCATTGTAATCAGAGGGCTAATATTAATACTATGCTTGGTCAAGAGTTGAGGAAAGACTGACTGAGTCACTTCCTGTTTTTATAAAAAACAATGTGTTGGAAATTCCAAATTGTTTGCATAGTCAACTTACACACAGCACTGACACACATATCACAGCAGACATGCCACCAGGGGTCTTTTCAGTCCCAGAACAAATTCAAGGAAACGTACAGTACTATACAGAGCCATAAGTGCATGGAACTTCCTTCCACCTTATACAGCACAAGTGAAAAGCAAACCTGGTTTAAAAAAACAAATCAAGCAAAACCTCATGGCACAACGCCTTTCCCCATGTGACCTACATGTTGTGAGTATGTACTGACATGTTTGTGTAACTAATAGATGCACACACACACACACTACATGTTAATGCTTCTAATTGTATGTCTATTGTAAAGTGTTTTGTCTGTAATGTCTTTTTCGTTATGTGTCGGACCCCAGTAAGATTAGCATTTGCATCGGATAATGGGGATCCTATTATATCCAATCAAATCCCCAGCTGAGTCTACAAGTGTCAAGAAGTTCATCGATGCGCCTTCTGTTTCTCACCCTTTAAGCGTTTGCTTCCTGTATTTTCTGTCTCTCCTTTTCCCCCTTTCACACCATACTAAAATATAAAATAATCACTATTATAACAAAAGCCCAAAGAGAATTCCTCAGACAGAATGAGAACCGTGAGCACGTGATTGTTTCCGTTCACTGTTTGGCACAATTTCTGTTAATACAATCCCCACCACCACACACAATGAGATAACAACAGACAAGCAAGATTTTTTACTTCAAATATATAGGATTTTCCTTTATGGAAGTTAAAGAACTGAGATTAAAATGTTCTCTTCCTCATCGGCTATTTTAAAATGGTTCCCTATTGTCTACAACAAGCACATTCTAATAACAGGGGACAAATGAAGAAAGCGATAACACTGCAATGAGAGAGAATATTTTTAAATCCCATTCCTGAGGGGAGTTAGGGGTTGAAGACTTGGCTTTGATGTCGTGGAGGGGGAAGGTATGGTGCAGGGAACTGAAATCACATGTATGGCAGCAGTAATGTGGAGAATTGCATACATGCCTAAACACACACGTTGCTCACACACACCACACACAAAATGAAATCAAAAATCTTCTGTTTTTTTCATACCGGTAGGTACACGTGAGGTATCAAACTGACAGAAAGACACAGAGATGCCAACTCATAAATAAATACTACTGCACCGGGATATTTTTCTCAACACTAATACAATAATTCAAGAAATTACCATTTTAAAACTGCCACGACAGTCACATTACACAATCAAATAGACATAAGGTCCCAATTCTATGATATAAGAGCCATGGTTTGGATTGACCTATAATTGAGTTGATACACATAGTAGAGTACCTAAGGTGTAAGGCATCAAACGTGTGGGGGAAAAAATCATATTTTAAATGTGTCAACAGCATTCCCCTTGAGCTGTAAAAACATGAAGGCTATCCCAGCCCAGCTTCCTGCATATTCAGAGCTGTCATTTTCCCTTTTTCAATATGCTGCACACATGTCCACACACACATTGATATGCACGGCATATGCAACACATTACCATTCAGACCGTCCTAATCCCATACAGGAGCAGAATGAAATTGTTTCATGTTGATCTCTCCTGATGTGAACATGCTTTTGATTTCATCGCCTGCTCCACTAGAAGACTCCACAATTTAAACAAACACAGTCAATCACACATAGAATTGTTGTGCCTCTAAAGAACTAATCTAGACCTTAACCTCTGAGTTTTTCAAAAGTTATCTATTCGGGTGTCACCTATCGGATAGGATTAAAATGAGAATGAATTAGAATGAATAGAACAGGAGTCCCCATTCAAGTCAATGAATTGTCAGTTCTATTCGTGATATTGCCATGTATTTAATCCTATCCAATAAGTGACATCCAAGCAACCAGGCCAATGCAAATGAACTACGCTCTTCTACTAACTCCCTCCTCTTATCTAAGACCATGTTCAATCAACCGGTTATCAGGTTTCCAGGATAATTCATGCATTCTCGCAGCAGGAAAGGACATCATGTTTCTGACCTCACAGGATCACCATTATCAGTTGTTCATGAAGCAAGCCAGTAAGATTGATTCAAATTCACAACTGTTGATGTCCACCATCCAGCACTGCATGTCTTTTGTTGCAGATGAACCACATGTGCTGTCCTGACTCTGGTGAAGTAAGAGTATAAGGTAAAGTCAGGCCACCCTGTAAAAGGCCTTGGAACGTCACCTGGCTGTGAGAGACAGCATCTGGAGTATATGGCATGTGCCAGACAAAAATAACACTACTTCTTTTTACTTTCTTCTTTCAATTGGTGATATTTTCCTAGGGGCAGGCACAGCTACATTCTCCATTCGTCTCCTCTCTATGTCTCAAGTATCAGCTGGCAATCTTGGTACCCCCCTCCCCAACCCCACTTCTCGCTTCAAGTTTTCTGTGCCACTAGTTGTGTTGCCACATAACCCCCATACGTCATATTCTTGGTCTTAAAACTTGCCTTGCCAACTCTTTCGCTGTACTTTGCCAACCTATATCCACACGTCTTACACATTTCCATTCAAGTGTCGTTGACATTCACTCAGTAATAACTGCAATATTACATAGAGATGGAGCCAGTGTGGGCACATGCCCAAATAACTGAGCAAAACCCGATATCACAAAAAAGCATTTACAGGAAGGGAAGTATTGACATTGGGCACTATGCCTTCTCAATATGGCTAAAGCACATTCTCCTTTCAATTATCATTAAGCAAAAACACATGGAATTTCTAACAGCAGAAATAGATTTACTTGTTATCAATGTCATGCACAGCTGGCTGGTATATCCGTTGAGTGACTTTAACGTGTGACTTCTTGTTGACCTTTTGACTCTGTCTGGTGTGTAGCCTGGCATTATGACAGACAGACAGACAGACAGACAGACAGACAGACAGACAGACAGACAGACAGAGGGGTGGAGGGATAGAAAGCAAAAGGGATGGAGGGAGAAAGAGGGAGAACATTTTGATTTGAATATCTAAAAAACCTGTCTGCATCATGAGCATTTTATAATAAAAATGGTATGTCCAATTCAAATCCAGAAATGACTCAATTCAAAATGGAATTCACTCTAAAACATTCATTTACATAGAGGGAGTAGAGGAAAAAAGCAGAGCTTGATATTTAATAGGGCTCCAGACAGATGGAGGTTGTGTGTGTGTGTGTGTGTGTGTGTGTGTGTGTGTGTGTGTGTGTGTGTGTGTGTGTGTGTGTGTGTGTGTGTGTGTGTGTGTGTGTGTGTGTGTGTGTGTGTGTGTGTGTGTGTGTGTGTGCGTGCGTGCGTGCGTGCGTGCGTGCGTGCGTGCGTGCGTGCGTGCGTGCGTGCGTGCGTGCGTGCGTGCGTGCGTGCGTGCGTGCGTGCGTGCGTGCGTGCGTGCGTGCGTGTGTGTGAGAGAGAGAGAGAGACCTGGTTCAAATTCTATTTCAGGTATTTAAATTACTTTTCCAAACATTTAAAAACACATATTTAGATTATTTTATTTGACAAAACAAGCAGTTGAATACTGGAATGTATTTAAACAGTAAGGCATGAGAACCCAAGGATTATTGTGTGATAAATCCTTCCTAAGGGCTGTTTGCCTTGGGCTGGGAACAGGAGGGAGATATCACACGATAATCCCCAGGTATGAGGGCCTTATTGCTTTTATAAAACAGTTGCCAACATATTTATACAACTTTGAATTACATTTTTTCATTAAAACTTTATTTAAACAAGTCAATTTGTGTTTGCATTCTGAAGTTGCTACACAAGCGGCTGGTCATTAGTTATTCTCTCATGTCTGACACGGTCGTTAATTCTAATCATTCTATTCATTCGACATTGCTATGCTAAACAAATCATTGGCACGTAACTAGCTAGCAGAGATTCAATGATGATGAGAGACAAGATCTTCAATAAATAATGGTTCAATAAATATCCAATAGGCAACAACTATTAAGGTTGGCGCAATGTTTCTCAAATGTAAAAGTCAAATTTCAAAGTGTTTTGTTTCTTCTCTGTATTGTTCCAAGATTAAGTTTAGGCATTAACTCCGAATGGTTAAGATAAGGGTCAAGGTTTACGAGAGGCTTAAAACAAACAAATATCAAAAACAGCTGGATTCAATCATGAAACCTTTGGAACCAGCAGATGCAGATGCTTACACCCATATGCCACGCCCGTCCACAACACCTTTGCAAAACCAAAGCCAGGTCATCTGATGCAGCACTCCATCACTCCCCTTCTTGGTAAAATAGCCCTTACACAGCCTGGAGATGTGTTGGGTCATTGTCCTGTTTAAAAACAAATGATAGTCCCACTAAGTGGATGGGATGGCGTATCCCTGCAGAATGCTGTTGTAGCCATGCTGGTTAAGTGTGCTTTGAATTCTAAATAAATCACAGACAGTGTCAACAGCAAAACACCCCCACACCATCACACCTCCATAACACATGCTTTATGGTGGGAAATACACATGCAGAGATCATCCATTCACCCACACCGTGTCTCACAAAGGCATGGCGGTTGGAACCAAAGGTCTCCAATTTGGACTCCAGGCCAAAGGACAGATTTCCACCGGTCTAATGTCTATCGCTCGTGTTTCTTGGCCCGAGCAAGTCTTCTTATTATTGGTGTCCTTTAGTAGTGGTTTCTTTTCCAGCAATTCGACCACAAAGGCCCGATTCACAGTCTCCTCTGAACAGTTGATGTTGATATGTGTCTGTTCCTTTAACTCTGTGAAGCATTTATGAGGCTGGTAACTTTAATGACCTTATCATCTGCAGCAGAGGTAACTCTGGATCTTCCTTTCCTGTGGCGGTCCTCATGAGAGCCAGTTTCATCATAGCGCTTGATGTTTTTTGCGACTGCACTCGACAGAAACTTTCAAAGTACTTGAAATGTTCCATATTGACTGATCTTCATGTCTTAAAGTAATGATAGACTGTCGTTTCTCTTTGCTCATTTGAGCTGCTCTTGCCATAATATGGACTTGGTATTTTACCAAATGGGCTATCTTCTGTATACACCCCTACCTTGTCACAACACAAGTGATTGGCTCAAATGCAATAAGAAGGAAAGACATTCCACAAATGAACTTTTAAGAAGGCACAACTGTTCATTGAAATGCATTCCAGGTGACTACCTCATGAAGCTAGTTGAGAGAATGCCAAGTGTGCAAAGCTGTCATCAAGGCAAAGGGTGACAATTTGAAGAATCTCAAATATAAAATATTGTAACGACCCTGGGTTTATAAGCGCGGATATCGACTCTTCCACTCGAGCATGCTTTTGCGGCAGTCGATAGCACGCTGGACTTCGGGCTCGAAGGTCGAGGGTTCGAGACCTGCTATCTGCTTGTTTCATTACATTGGTGTCAGAAGTGAGATCGGACCTTGCATCCATGACAGTGTGTGTGCTTGGCCAGTGAGCGCATTCCTGTAAGACGTAGAGTCGCAAGCTAGCGCGAGGACACGCTCTTTGAAAGGAGGGAGTAGTGCAACTACTCCTTTTTGGTTACTACATGATTCCATATGAGTTATTTCATAATTTTGATGTTTTCACTATTATTCTACAATGTAGAAAATAGTAAAAATAAAGAAAACCCTTGAATGAGTAGGTGTTCTAAAACTTTTGACCGGTAGTGTAGCTAGCTATCAGAGATGCAATGATGATGAGAGACAAGAACTTCAATAAATAATTATTTAATAAATATCCAATAGGTCTACATAGACCATACTGCGCTGGTTAATGAATTAATGGAATTCTGAGTGTTTAACGGTTTCCATGGTGAATTGTCATTTTCACGTTCATTCTTGGGCTAGCTGGCCCGAGGAACATATCTGCATATTCCTAGACCTAGACAACTAACACCGGAGAGATCGCATTTGTAAAATGATACATTGTTGCACAGGTTATAGAGGTAGACAGGTAGGTGTATAAAACCCCCAACTGTTGCAAACCAAATAGTAGCATGGAAAAATAATGTTTAGATGCTTTATTCCTTCAGGGAGATGATATGTATACATTTCCTGCCTGGGGTGTGGGACAGTGGAAAAATGAGATTACCACGTTATGGTATTTTGCGGGATACCAAACAATCAGCATCCAGGATCCAAACAACCTGTTTTGTAATTGGAAAAACACTTGGAGAGTACAATATTTGAAAATACAAAAATACACTGAGTCGTAAATTTAAATCAGGTATTTGAAAATATTTTTTTTTAAACAAATTTATTTCAAATACTTTTATTTGTACAAATAACCATTCAAGTACTCAAATAGAAGTATATATTTTGGACTTAGTATTTCAAAATACCCAAATACAGAAAAAAAATATTTAAATAAAAAATATTCAAATACACACATATTTCAACCCTTGTCTGGTTGTGTGTGTACGCGTGTGTGTGTGAGTGAGTGAGAGAGAGCAAGAGAGAGAAAGAGAATGTGAGAGAGAATGAATGACATCGAGTGAGAAAGGGTTTGTAAGAGATTGTGGGATTTAACATTCTCTTCACCACGGTGGAGCCCAAAGACATCCAACTTAAATTGTGCTTTTAATTTCCAGGGGGAAAAAATCGATAGCTCTGCCACTTCTCCAGTCTGCTCAATGGTTGGTGTTGATTAGCAAGATTTCATCTAACTTTTGTAGCTGTTTCTAACATGCAGAATCAGGACCATGGACAGCACCTGTAACTATTGCTGCTCTGCTGCTTTACAACACTCTTGGCAGTACATAATAGCATGTTTGAGTGGACACTGTACAGTCAAAGTTTGCCAGATTTGATATGTCAAGCACCCTTATATTTTAAGAGGTAATGATGTGCCGTTCTACATTAAACATATAACAGGTTGGTTCCAATGAATCACTTCAAGATCTTTGGTGGTAATTAGGGGCTGTGTGAACATATAAAAAAAACAATTGCATAAACACTGCAAAATACATGAGATTTTCTCAGTCACTGCGACACACACAGACATGCAACACACACAGACAGAAGTGTCAACAACATTGTTATAATTAACCGAGACCCTGAGACTGTTCATCAGTTTCTGTTGAGAGATTACGACGCCTCTGCAAATTCATTTAGTGCGTCACAAAGCCAAACACCAAACAGGAAACAGACGTTAAATCTGAAATGAACATTCCTACAGGACTAAAGAAAATAGGATCCACAATCATGTTTGTGCATTCATTAGAGTATCACATGATTCACCGGAGACATTTGCCATGTTAAATTGTTATGGTCTAGAGCAGGGGTGTCAAAGTCAAATGGACGGAGGGCCAAATAAAAAATTTAGCTACAAGCCGAGGGCCGGACTGTTCGAATGTTCATTGAAAATTTTTAAATGACGCATATAGTCTAGTGAACCTAATTGAACCTACTGAAAACCTAACAAATATATTCCAATATGATCAGATAAATAAAGCAATATTTTCTTATGGCTCTGTCAGTAATCTTTAATTTTCAACAGACACAAAAGACAAATTTCCTTTATATAAAAATCCCCATAAC
Organism: Oncorhynchus keta; assembly: GCF_023373465.1. Lineage (NCBI taxonomy): Eukaryota > Metazoa > Chordata > Actinopteri > Salmoniformes > Salmonidae > Oncorhynchus > Oncorhynchus keta. The sequence continues at coordinate 17,882,602 of NC_068426.1, read as the reverse complement.
ATGAACATTAAATGAAAGAAACCGGTATTCAAGGCACCATCAGTAGCCTATATTTTCTATTTTAGCAAAAGTGGGCTAAATTTACTTCAAAGAAAAAAACAATAATAGCAATTTTCTATCATCCACTCAACTGAAATATTTTTAAAATATAATTGGATTGAAATACAATAAAATAAAGTGCAAAAATCTATTAATCAAAAACAACACTTTGTTTAAGGAGAAGTAACATGCAGTGAAAACAAATATTAAACTTTAACTTTTAAACTTGAACTGAGTAAAAACTCTAAATATGTGATTGCACAGTAATGTTCACTTGTTTGAGGTTGAGGGTGATACTTGGTGGTGTCCCATCTTTTCCACAAGTTCATCAATGTTCGGGGTAAGGCTCTGAGCTGAGGAAATCCTCAGAATTGAGTGGAGGTGTTCAGCAGTAAGTCGACTTCTGTGTGATGTTTTGTTCAAGTTCATCAAAGAAAACAGTTGTTCACACAGGTATGTGCTGCCAAACATAGACAACGTTTGAGCAGCCTGGATGCGCAGCTGGGGCATTGTGTCGGGGAGGAAACGGGCGAACTCCGCAGCACCCACTGCCGCATATTTTGCCCTCAGTGCATCATTGCATTGGAGGTCAATCAACTCCATTTGGAGGTTTGGTGGTGAGCTTTCCACGTCAACAGCAAATGGGTTACCGAGCAGTTCCAACCTGCTTTTTGTGCTTCAAAGTCAGCAAATCGGCGTCGAAAGTCAGCGGCAAGCATACCTATTTTATCAGCCAACTGTGCGCTCGGGAACGCACTGGTAGAGAGCTTCTCTTTCATGGTCTGGCAGCTGGGAAAGTGGCTCAAATTTTCTTTCCGCATCTGCGTCTCCCACAGAGTCAGTTTGGTTTTAAATGCCTTCACTGTACTGTACATATCAGAGATGACACGATCCCGACCCTGCAGCTGCAAGTTCATTGCATTCAGATGACTCGTAATGTCACACAGAAAAGCCATTTCACACAGAAACATTTCGTCTCGGAGTTGTGTTGTGTCTTTCCCTTTGCTGTCCAAGAACAGACAAATCTCCTCACGAAGCTCGAAACATCTTTGAAGCACCTTTCCCTGGCTTAGCCATCGCACCTCTGTGTGATAAGGCAAATCACCATGCTCCGTTTCTAACTCCGTCAGAAATGCCTTGAACTGGCGGTGATTCAAACCTTTGGCTCTGATAAAGTTAACTGTGCGCGTGATGATGCTCATTACATGCTCCATTTTCAAGGCTTTACCGCACAACGCTTCCTGGTGTATGATACAATGATAAGCTGTCAGCTCACCTGTCGCGTTTTCCTCTTGCATCTTTTCCCGTATCTTCGCCACCAGTCCGCTCCTGTGTCCACACATCGCAGGTGCTCCGTCGGTTGTCAAACCCACGAGTTTTTCCCAAGGCAGCTCCATCTCATTTACACATCTTGACACCTCTTCATACAAATCATGCCCCGTAGTTGTGCCATGCATAGGACGTAAAGCCAAAAACTCCTCTGTCACGCTTAGGCTGGAGTCCACTCCGCGGATGAAAATTGACAACTGGGCAATGTCAGAAATGTCGGTGCTCTCATCCACAGCCAAGGAATATGCAATGAAATCTTTTCCCTTTTTCACAAGCTGCTCTTTTAGATTGATGGACAACTGGTCTACTCTCTCGGCAATGGTGTTTCTGCTCAGACTCACATTTAAAAAGAGTTGCCTTTTTCTGGGCAAACTTCGTCACAAACTTTAATCATGCAGTTTTTGATGAAATCCCCTCCGTAAATGGCCGGGCTGATTTAGCGATCTCTTCTGCCAAAATAAAACTGGCCTTGACAGCAGCCTGGCCTTGTGATTTGGCTTTTTTGAACAGAGCCTGTCGAGATTTGAGGCCTCGTTTTAATTCCTCTGCCTTTTGTAGCCTTTGTTCCATGTCCATATTCTTGTTTTTGTCCGCGTGTTTCGTTTCATAATGTCGTCTCAGATTATACTCTTTCAGTACCGCCACACTTTCTCCACACAGAAGACACACAGGTTTTCCAGCTACCTCCGTGAACAAATACTCCGACTCCCACCTTGTTTGAAACCCCGGTTCTCAGTGTCCACCTTCCGTTTTGCCATTTTTGATGGGTATCTGAAAGTTAATTTTACTGTGATGCTGACAACTGCTGTGCCAATAAATATTGAAATGAAGCAGCCTACTGCTCGGTGCGTCACCGTTGGCATTGTGGGAAATGTAGTATTGGTGCGTGTAAAAGATCTGCGGGCTGCCGGCTTGCTGCGGTCTGCGGGCCGGTTCTAATAATAAATCAAGATCATCCCAGGGGCCGTAAAAAACCTTCTCGCGGGCCGGATGTGGCCCGCGGGCCTTGACTCTGACATATGTGGTCTAGAGCATTGTTTGCAACTCCGGTCCTCAAGTATCCCCAACAGTACTCATTTGTATTGTAACCCTGGACAAGCACACCAGATTCAACTTGTCAACTAATCATCAAACCCTGAATGAGGTATATTCATCCCGGGCTACAACAAAAATGTGTGCTGTTGGGGGTAATCGAGGAAACACTGGTCCAGAGACTGGGGCACAAGTTCTCCTGAGGTAGCCTGATTGGGGTCCATATAGGTCCTGGAAAGCTCAACACAGTAAAGAATGACTTTGGTATTTGATGGTCACAAAGGTCTCTGAGCACACAAAACAAAACACTTAGACCTGTTCCTTTTAGTAATTGTAAGACTGGAAAGACGTTTGGGAGACATTGAACAAAATGTGGCTCAACACCAAATGAGGTTGAAGGTGTAAATCTGACTAAAACACACAAAAAGCCTCTTCCACATAGCATATGTGTTTAGCCCTCTATAACCCGAGGTTCTGGGTGGAGCTGGACCATCCATAAGCATGATTAAAATGTGTGTGTGTGTGTTTTCTTTTGGCTTCCCCATATCCGGAGCATGGATCACAAAATAAACATTTTCTTGAATTTAGCCGACGACAAGAAACAGATTCATATTATCTATCCACAACATGAACTTAAACTGTAGGTGATTTAATCAGCAGTAGCAGAGGAGAAACATAAAACTTTTGTGATCAAGTCAGCAATAGCATACCACCTTGCATCCGACTGCTGCCTTGCCTCTGAACTGTATCCCACCTCTGGCTTGCCTCTGAACTGCATCCCACCTCTGGCTTGCCTCTGAACTGTATCCCACCTCTGCCTTGCCTCTGAACTGTATCCCACCTCTGGCTTGCCTCTGAACTGTATCCCACCTCTGCCTTGCCTCTGAACTGTATCCCACCTCTGCCTTGCCTCTGAACTGTATCCCACCTCTGCCTTGCCTCTGAACTGTATCCCACCTCTGCCTTGCCTCTGAACTGTATCCCACCTCTGCCTTGCCTCTGAACTGTATCCCACCTCTGGCTTGCCTCTGAACTGTATCCCACCTCTGGCTTGCCTCTGAACTGTATCCCACCTCTGCCTTGCCTCTGAACTGCATCCCACCTCTGCCTTGCCTCTGAACTGTATCCCACCTCTGCCTTGCCTCTGAACTGTATCCCACCTCTGGCTTTCCTCTGAACTGCATCCCACCTCTGCCTTGCCTCTGAACTGTATCCCACCTCTGGCTTGCCTCTGAACTGTATCCCACCTCTGCCTTGCCTCTGAACTGCATCCCACCTCTGGCTTGCCTCTGAACTGTATCCCACCTCTGCCTTGCCTCTGAACTGTATCCCACCTCTGGCTTGCCTCTGAACTGCATCCCACCTCTGCCTTGCCTCTGAACTGTATCCCACCTCTGCCTTGCCTCTGAACTGCATCCCACCTCTGCCTTGCCTCTGAACTGCATCCCACCTCTGCCTTGCCTCTGAACTGCATCCCACCTCTGCCTTGCCTCTGAACTGCATCCCACCTCTGCCTTGCCTCTGAACTGCATCCCACCTCTGCCTTGCCTCTGAACTGTATCCCACCTCTGCCTTGCCTCTGAACTGTATCCCACCTCTGCCTTGCCTCTGAACTGTATCCCACCTCTGCCTTGCCTCTGAACTGTATCCCACCGCTGGCTTGCCTCTGAACTGCATCCCACCTCTGCCTTGCCTCTGAACTGCATCCCACCTCTGCCTTGCCTCTGAACTGCATCCCACCTCTGGCTTGCCTCTGAACTGTATCCCACCTCTGGCTTGCCTCTGAACTGCATCCCACCTCTGGCTTGCCTCTGAACTGCATCCCACCTCTGGCTTGCCTCTGAACTGTATCCCACCTCTGGCTTTCCTCTGAACTGCATCCCACCTCTGCCTTGCCTCTGAACTGTATCCCACCTCTGCCTTGCCTCTGAACTGCATCCCACCTCTGCCTTGCCTCTGAACTGAACTTCTGACTGCATCCCACCTCTGCCTTGCCTCTGAACTGCATCCCACCTCTGGCTTGCCTCTGAACTGCATCCCACCTCTGCCTTGCCTCTGAACTGTATCCCACCTCTGCCTTGCCTCTGAACTGTATCCCACCTCTGCCTTGCCTCTGAACTGTATCCCACCTCTGCCTTGCCTCTGAACTGTATCCCACCTCTGCCTTGCCTCTGAACTGTATCCCACCGCTGGCTTGCCTCTGAACTGCATCCCACCTCTGCCTTGCCTCTGAACTGCATCCCACCTCTGCCTTGCCTCTGAACTGCATCCCACCTCTGCCTTGCCTCTGAACTGTATCCCACCTCTGGCTTGCCTCTGAACTGTATCCCACCTCTGGCTTGCCTCTGAACTGCATCCCACCTCTGGCTTGCCTCTGAACTGTATCCCACCTCTGGCTTGCCTCTGAACTGTATCCCACCTCTGGCTTGCCTCTGAACTGTATCCCACCTCTGGCTTGCCTCTGAACTGTATCCCACCTCTGCCTTGCCTCTGAACTGTATCCCACCTCTGCCTTGCCTCTGAACTGTATCCCACCTCTGCCTTGCCTCTGAACTGTATCCCACCTCTGCCTTGCCTCTGAACTGTATCCCACCTCTGCCTTGCCTCTGAACTGTATCCCACCTCTGCCTTGCCTCTGAACTGTATCCCACCTCTGCCTTGCCTCTGAACTGTATCCCACCTCTGCCTTGCCTCTGAACTGCATCCCACCTCTGCCTTGCCTCTGAACTGTATCCCACCTCTGGCTTGCCTCTGAACTGCATCCCACCTCTGCCTTGCCTCTGAACTGCATCCCACCTCTGCCTTGCCTCTGAACTGCATCCCACCTCTGGCTTGCCTCTGAACTGTATCCCACCTCTGCCTTGCCTCTGAACTGTATCCCACCTCTGCCTTGCCTCTGAACTGTATCCCACCTCTGCCTTGCCTCTGAACTGTATCCCACCTCTGCCTTGCCTCTGAACTGTATCCCACCTCTGCCTTGCCTCTGAACTGTATCCCACCTCTGGCTTGCCTCTGAACTGTATCCCACCTCTGGCTTGCCTCTGAACTGTATCCCACCTCTGCCTTGCCTCTGAACTGTATCCCACCGCTGGCTTGCCTCTGAACTGTATCCCACCTCTGCCTTGCCTCTGAACTGCATCCCACCTCTGCCTTGCCTCTGAACTGCATCCCACCTCTGCCTTGCCTCTGAACTGTATCCCACCTCTAGCTTGCCTCTGAACTGCATCCCACCTCTGGCTTGCCTCTGAACTGCATCCCACCTCTGGCTTGCCTCTGAACTGTATCCCACCTCTGGCTTGCCTCTGAACTGCATCCCACCTCTGCCTTGCCTCTGAACTGTATCCCACCTCTGCCTTGCCTCTGAACTGCATCCCACCTCTGCCTTGCCTCTGAACTGTATCCCACCTCTGGCTTGCCTCTGAACTGTATCCCACCTCTGGCTTGCCTCTGAACTGCATCCCACCTCTGCCTTGCCTCTGAACTGTATCCCACCTCTGCCTTGCCTCTGAACTGTATCCCACCTCTGCCTTGCCTCTGAACTGTATCCCACCTCTGCCTTGCCTCTGAACTGTATCCCACCTCTGCCTTGCCTCTGAACTGTATCCCACCGCTGGCTTGCCTCTGAACTGCATCCCACCTCTGCCTTGCCTCTGAACTGCATCCCACCTCTGCCTTGCCTCTGAACTGCATCCCACCTCTGGCTTGCCTCTGAACTGTATCCCACCTCTGGCTTGCCTCTGAACTGCATCCCACCTCTGGCTTGCCTCTGAACTGCATCCCACCTCTGGCTTGCCTCTGAACTGCATCCCACCTCTGGCTTGCCTCTGAACTGTATCCCACCTCTGCCTTGCCTCTGAACTGTATCCCACCTCTGCCTTGCCTCTGAACTGTATCCCACCTCTGCCTTGCCTCTGAACTGTATCCCACCTCTGGCTTGCCTCTGAACTGTATCCCACCTCTGCCTTGCCTCTGAACTGTATCCCACCTCTGCCTTGCCTCTGAACTGTATCCCACCTCTGCCTTGCCTCTGAACTGCATCCCACCTCTGCCTTGCCTCTGAACTGTATCCCACCTCTGGCTTGCCTCTGAACTGCATCCCACCTCTGCCTTGCCTCTGAACTGCATCCCACCTCTGCCTTGCCTCTGAACTGCATCCCACCTCTGGCTTGCCTCTGAACTGCATCCCACCTCTGCCTTGCCTCTGAACTGTATCCCACCTCTGCCTTGCCTCTGAACTGTATCCCACCTCTGCCTTGCCTCTGAACTGTATCCCACCTCTGCCTTGCCTCTGAACTGTATCCCACCTCTGCCTTGCCTCTGAACTGTATCCCACCTCTGGCTTGCCTCTGAACTGTATCCCACCTCTGCCTTGCCTCTGAACTGTATCCCACCGCTGGCTTGCCTCTGAACTGTATCCCACCTCTGCCTTGCCTCTGAACTGCATCCCACCTCTGCCTTGCCTCTGAACTGCATCCCACCTCTGCCTTGCCTCTGAACTGTATCCCACCTCTAGCTTGCCTCTGAACTGCATCCCACCTCTGGCTTGCCTCTGAACTGCATCCCACCTCTGGCTTGCCTCTGAACTGCATCCCACCTCTGGCTTGCCTCTGAACTGTATCCCACCTCTGGCTTGCCTCTGAACTGCATCCCACCTCTGGCTTGCCTCTGAACTGCATCCCACCTCTGGCTTGCCTCTGAACTGTATCCCACCTCTGGCTTGCCTCTGAACTGTATCCCACCTCTGGCTTGCCTCTGAACTGCATCCCACTCATACCATCATGTGTACCGAATCATCCCCAGCTTCCAATTGGCTCATTCATCCCTGTAACTACTCCTCAGGCCACTGTTGTAAATGAGAATGTGTTCTCAGTCAACTTCCCTGTTAAAATAAATACAAATAAATGACACAGGCATAGACACCACTGACCTAAGTAACTGAGAATACAAGACATGCCCTAACACACCGACACATATTCAAATGTCAGAGGAACTATATCCACTGTTTTCACTAACTCCACATGCAGGATAATTGTCACAATATTTATGTTTTTTTTAAATGTGCTAAACAGATCTGTTTTTGACCCAACGTGATTTTTTCAATGCAGATATTTCATAAGTACAAACTCATGTAACTCTCTCTGAGAGGCATCCCTCAACCCTGGCAGTACTATTTCCCAGTCGAACCAGGAAATTATCTGTGGTCGTGACTTTGTGAACTGAGAAAAACAGAGAATCTACTACTCACTACCATTTAGATTGCAGGATTGCAGATGAAGAAAAAGCATTGGCGGAACAGGCATGGAGTGAAAGTTCATGCCTCTGACTAAACCTCATCTCACAAAAAGATAAGAATGGAACTAGAGCTGATCCAGCTCAATGGGGATGTTTGGCATGGACAAAATGCCTCAAAGTGAGAAAATAACCCTACTGTACATGCAAAAACAGACATTGATACCTGTATCTTAAGAGAATAAACTATTTTAAATCTGATATAAAATAGGAATAATAAAATATAATAAAATAGGAATAATGAAATGAAGGTGTGTCCAAATGAAGATTGGACACACCTACTCATTCAAGGGTTTGTCTTTATTTGTACTATTTTCTGTATTGTAGAATATCAACACTACGAAATAACACACATGGAATCATGTAGTAACCAAAAAGGTGTGAAACAAAACAAAATATATTTTACATTTGATATTCTTCAAAGTCGCCACCCTTTGCCTTGATGACAGCTTTGCACATGCTTGGCATTCTCTCAACCAGCTTGATTAGGTAGTTACCTGGAATACATTTCAATCAACAGGTGTGTCTTGTTAAAAGTTCATTTGTGGAATTTCATTCCTTCTTAATGTGTTTGAGTCAATCAGTTGTATTGTGACAAGGTAGGGGTTGTATACAGAATATGGCAAGAACAGTTCAAAGAAGCAAAGAGAAACGACCTCATTAGAGGTCACAAGAGAAACGACCTCAACCATCATTACTTTAAGACATGAAGGTCAGTCAATCCAGAAAATGTCAAGAACTTTGAGCGTTTCTTCAAGTGCAGTCGCAAAAACCATCAAGCGCTATGGTGAAACTGGCTCTTATAAGGATCGCCACAAACATGGAAGACCCAGAGTTACCTCTGCTACAGAGGATAAGTTAGAGTTACCAATCTCAGAAATTGCAGCTCAAATAAATGCTTCACAGAGTTCAAGTAACAGACACATCAACATCAACTGTTCAGAGGAGACTGCGTGACTCAGGCCTTCGTGGTCGAATTGCTGCAAAGAACCCACTACAAAAAGACACCAATAAGAAGAAGAGACTTGCTCGGGCCAAGAAACACGAGCAATGGACATTAGACCGGTGAAAATCTGTCCTTTGGTCTGATGAGTCCAAATTGGAGATTTTTGGTTCCAACTGCTGTGTCTTTGTGAGATGCAAAGTAGGTGAATGGATGATCTCTGCATGTGTGGTTCCCACCATAGTGTCACGCCCTGACCTTAGAGAGACATTTTATTTCTCTATTTGGTTAGGTCAGGGTGTGATTAGGGTGGGCATTCTGTGTTTCCTATTTCTTTGTTTTTGGCCGAGTGTGGTTCCCAATCAGAGGCAGCAGTCTATCGTTGTCTCCGATTGGGAATCATATTTAGGTAGCCTTTTTCCCACCTGTGTTTTGTGGGTAGTTATTTTCTGTTAAGTATCTGTATACTTTCGTTTTGTTACTTTGTTCGAGTGTTTTCTTTGATCAATAAAATCAGGAACACTTTCCACACTGCGCTTTGGTCCACTCCTTCCGACGACGAGCGTTACACATAGAGCATGGAGGAGAAGGTGTGATGGTGTGGGGGTGCTTTGCTGGTGACACTGTCTGTGATTAATTTAGAATTCAAAGGACACTTAACCAGCATGGCAACTACATCATTCTGCAACGATAATGCGATCCCATCTGGTTTCCGTTTAGTGGGACTATTATTTGTTTTTCAACAGGACAATGAACATATCCCAGTCCGTGTGATCAAAACAATCTTGAAGCGTGGATTCTGATTGGTCAGACCAGTATTGAATGGTTCTAGTCACTGGTACATCCTGTTTGAGTTTCTGCCTATAACACGTTATATAAGACGGTAGGAGCATCGTGGTCGGGTTTGCCAAAGGGAGGGCCTTGTATGCATCGCAGAAGTTAGAGTAGCAGTGATCGAGTGTATTACTCCCGCGAGTACTGTAATCAATATGCTGATAGAATTCAGGTAGCCTTGTTCTCAATTTGCTTTGATAAAATCCCCAGCTACAATAAATTCAGCCTCAGGATATAAACTCAGCAAAAAAAGAAACATCCTCTCAATGTCAACTGCATTTATTTTCAGCAAACTTAATATGTGTAAATATTTGTATGAACATAACAAGATTCAACAACAGACATAAACTGAACAAGTTCCACAGACATGTGACTAACAGAAATTGAATAATTGGTCCCTGAACAAAGAGGGGGGGTGGTCAAAATCAAAAGTAACAGTCAGTATCTGGTGTGGCCACCAGCTGCATTAAGTACTGCAGTGCATCTCCTCCTCATGGACTGCATCAGATTTGCCAGTTCTTGCTGTGAGATGTTACCCCACTCTTCCACCAAGGCACCTGCAAGTTCCCGCGACTTTCTGGGGGGAATGGCCCTAGTCCTTACCCTCCAATCCAACAGGTCCCAGACGTGCTCAATGGGATTGAGATCCGGGCTCTTCGTTGGCCATGGCAGAACACTGACATTCCTGTCTTGCAGGAAATCACGCACAGAACGAGCAGTATGGCTGGTGGCATTGTCATGCTGGAGAGTCATGTCAGGATGAACCTGCAGAAAGGGTACCACATGAGGGAGGAGGATGTCGTCCCTGTAACGCACAGCGTTGAGATTGCCTGCAATGACAACAAGCTCAGTCCGATGATGCTGTGAAACACCGCTCCAGACCATGACGGACCCTCCACCTCCAAATCGATCCCGCTCCAGAGTACAGGCCTCGGTGCAACGCTCATTCCTTTGACGATAAACGCGAATCCAACAATCACCCCTGGTGAGACAAAACCGTGACTGGTCAGTGAAGAGCACTTTTTGTCAGTCCTGTCTGGTCCAGCGACGGTGGATTTGTGCCCATAGTCGACGTTGTTACCGGTGATGTCTGATGAGGACCTGCCTTACAACAGGCCTACAAGCCCTCAGCCCAGCCTCTCTTAGCATATTACGGACAGTCTGAGCACTGATGGAAGGATTATGCGTTCCTGGTGTAACTCGGGCAGTTGTTGTTGCTATCCTGTACCTGTCCCGCAGGTGTGATGTTCGGATGTACCAATCCTGTGCAGGTGTTGTTACATGTGGTCTGCAACTGCGAGGATGATCAGCTGTCCGTCCTGTCTCCCTGTAGCGCTGTCTTAGGTGTCTCACAGTACGGACATTGCAATTTATTTCCCTGGCCACATCTGCAGTCCTCATGCCTCTTTGCAGCATGCCTAAGGCACGTTCACGCAGATGAGCAGGGATCCTGGGCATCTTTCTTTTGGTGCTTTTCAGCGTCAGTAGAAAGGCCTCTTTAGTGTCCTAAGTTTTCATAACTGTGACCTTAATTGCCTACCGTCTGTAAGAATTCTCTTGGGAGGTAATATGGCCGGCATTTGATGTCGGGTGATCAGAAGGACTTAACTTTCCTGTATGTTGTTATGATTACACCATGAGTCGTTAATCATAAAGCATACACCCCCGCCCTTCCTCTTTCCAGAGAGGTGTTTATCTCTGTCAGTGCAATGCATGGAGAACCCGGTGGCTGAACCGATTCCGACAACATATCCAGAGAGAGCCATGTTTCCGTGAAACATAGAATGTTACAATCTCTGATGTCTCTCTGGAAGGCAACTCTTGCTCGATTTTCATCTACAAGAGACTGGACATTAGCGAGTAGTATACTCGGGAGCTGTGGGCGATGTGCACGTCTAAGAAACCTGACCAGGAGGCCGCTCTGTCTACCCCTTCTGCGGTGCCGTTGTTTTGGGTCAGCTTCTGGGATTAGATCCATTGTCCTGGGTGGTGGTCCAAACAGAGGATCCTCTTTGGGAAAGTCGTATTCCTGGTCGTAATGTTGGTAAGTTGACGTCACTCTTATATCCAATAGTTCTTTCCAGCTGTATGTAATAAGACTTAAGATTTCCTGGGATAACAATGTAAGAAATAATACATAAAAAAACAAAATCCTGCATTGTTTCTATTGACTCGAAGTGAGGCGACCATCTCTGTCGGCGCCATTGTTTAGAAGGTTAGATTAGTATGGATGTGTTCACTGAGTTGCTGTCTGCAATTATTCTCTTTCACACCAGGCATCTAGGATGGGTAGATAATAGATCACATCAAAACACAACAGATCGTATTTACCACACGTAACCCTTTAAAATGAGACCATAAATAGTCAAAATGCAAAAATAGAAATGGCTACATAACAAAGAAAGCTCCAAACATCTTTCTCTCAGAATTAAAATACATTCTTCAATCATCATTTCCAGTGCCAAGCCCCACAAGAAGGGATAGCAGTGGAACTGGATTCCCGTAACAGGTGGTAATAAAAATAGAACCACTAACTCAACATCAGAATTGATCTCATCCACAGGATTATGTATATGGTCTAAACATCTCAGGTCTCCTGTCGTTTTCAAGACAACTCGGCACCTCTGAAATTTCCGACTTGGAAACTAGTTGTAGAAAAATGTACGCCGAGTTTCCCACTTGGAAAATATCAGAATCAACCAATAGGAAGCTCTGTGCAACAAAAAAAAAACTTCAGTTTTCCGAGTTGTCTTGAAAGCACCATCCATCCTCCATTATTTTTTCATTCTCCATAATACAGTATCACTAGGGAACCTACATCGAGTATGAGGCAAAACATACACACTAATACATTGCACTAATGAAAACCACAAATACAGTGCACATGCACATGTTTCCTCATGGGATTATTAACAGCAACTCACATTGTTGTCATTTAAATGTGTATTTCCTCCTGCTTTTCGTGTCTGAAGCTGGGCACCCTTACAAAATAGGCATGGTCTAAATAGTTCTTCCCTGTGCAAGGCTTAATCAAATAAATACAAATAAAATACATTTTCTCTGGGCAAAGACACACTACTTTGGATGGGCCACTTGCAGTGACAGTGTTGTTGCGGTACAATAACACTCAGGTCTCAGGTATATCCTAATCTCAATGTCTTACGCAAACCATGTTCATATAGTCACATCTTAATAAGACAGGTCTGTTGGTACTGTAAACCTTATATCATTACCATGAGAACACCATCATAAAGACAATTTAGAACATTAGACTTACACACAGGTTGACATTAAACAGGTGTGTTATCGATGGCATCAGCAACTGAACACAACACTGTTGTTATATACCACAAACATTAACATTAAGTAAACATGTCGCTAGAACCACTATAGGCTCAGGATATAATCAGTCAGTGGGTGAGGTCATGACTATTTAGTTATTTGGCAACATTACTTTTTCCATGGTTTTGACAAAACCATAATATGTACAACTTTCTCAGTAGACAGAATAGTATTATCACTCACCTGAGTGCTGCTGTCAGCAGTGAGCAAGAAACTGGTGGTCTTAACAGATCATCACCCTTCGCTCTTGAGAATGGCAGGCAGGTTTTCTTCCTAAATGGATCTGGTGCAAGACCAGACAATTCCATCAATTCTAAGAACTTATTTGATAGAGATACACAAAATGCCACTACTTACCATTCATAACGGAGTACACACAAATACCCTATATAAAGTTGACTGTCGTTCTCCAAATCAACTCTTGAAGTATAATTGATTGATTTATCAAAGGTATTGCACCATTTACACAACCCAACTGACCTCCTCCCAATGAGACAAATATTATTGGTTAGCTTATTTGTTAAACATCCTCGATCATTAGAGTCGTAGCTTATTTGCAGAATGAATATTGTCAAGGCATAAAGTAATGATTCATCCATATCCATAATACTCACTTGCTGCCCAATAGCATCTGCCTCCTATCCTTCTTCGACTCCTTCTCCGTATACAATGTGTCACGGCAAAATACTGTAGCCTGTCACTTCCAAAGAACACTATCAATGGTGCTCCGTAGGCTACGCTGATGCGCTGGATTTTGGATACGTCGCTCTCCTTTCCTAGGCGTTTTTCGGGAATAGGCTTCACAGGCAGGTTTCGTTGCTAACTTGGAATTAATAGATAGGCTATGATCGGTCCTTGTTATTTAATTCGTACTAAATGTCTTGTATTCAGAATATCAGTTTTGATTTTTCTAAAAATCTAAATTGGTATTAGTAGCCTATCTGTGAACAAGGCAATGAGAGGTTGTTGAAGCGGAATTAATTAGTCTAATTATTGACACAGTGCTGGATCGTTTAAGGATCCTCGCTCCTCTTTGATCGGCCATTTACTCTCCAGAAGAACCCAATGCTGTTTGTCTACACTAAATTAACCGAAGAACAAACCGCTTTGGCAGAATGTTTCGCAATCAACCAAAAATCTGTTTGAAAATGCTGTTTCTCAGAGCCTATTCGAAGAGGCGGGAATGAGTGACGAAGATGTACTAAAAAGACGCAAACCCAACACTCACTTCAGCATCAGTAGAGCATGAAAGCGATGCAAATGGGGAAGAAAGTGATGGATAGGCAGGCATAAGGATATATGCAAATGCAGTCCTGTCTTATTTCGTCTATCTGTTGACAGGTTTTGGCACAAGGTAGAAAACAATGCGCGAGAAGGAACAGCAGCTTCTAGCAGCTTGGACTGCAGGGCAAGGGGAGGGGACGTTTAGAACATCTATACAGAACAAAAATATAAACGCCACATGCAATCATTTCAACTCAGTTACTGAGTTACGGTTCATAAGGAACTCAGTGAATTGAAATAAATTCATTAGGCCCTAAACTGAGTATTCACATGGGTAGGGGCGCAGCAATGGGAGGGCATAGGCCCACCCACTTGGGAGCCAGGCTCACCCACTGGGAAGCCAGATCAGCTAATCAGGATGAGTTTTTCCACACAAAAGGGCATTATTACAGACACAAATATTGCTCAGTTTCACCCGCCATCCTGGTGGCTGGTCTCAGACAATCCTGCAGGTGAAGAAGCAGGATGTGAGGTCCTGGGCTGGCATGGTTACACGTGGTCTGCGGTCGTGAGACCGATTGGACGTACTTCCAAATTCTCTAAAACGTTCTTGGAGACGGCTTATGGTAGAGAAATTAACATTAAATTCTCTTGCGACAGCTCTGGTGGACATTCCAGTAGTCAGCATGCCAATTGCACGCTCCCTCAAAACTTGAGACATTTGTGTTGTGTGACTAAACTACACATTTTAAAGTGGCCTTTTATTGTCCCCAGCACAACGTGCACCTGTGTAGTGATCATTCTGTTTAGTCAGTTTCTTGATATACCACACCAGTCAGGTGGATGTATTATCTTTGCAAAGAACAAATGCTCACTAACAGGGATGTAAACAAACTTGTGCACAAAATTTGAGACATTTTTGTGCATATGGAACATTTCTGGGATCTTTCATTTCAGCTCATGAAACCAACACTTAACCAACAATGCAGTGAAGAAAATAAAGTTTATTAAATGAGCTAAAGTAAAAAATATATATTTTTGAAGTAACACAATAAAATACCAATAACGAGGCTATATACAGGGGGCACCGGTACCATGTCAATGTGTGGGGTTACAGGTTAGTTGAGGTAATTTGTCCATGTAGTTAGGGGTAATGTGACTATGGATAGATAATAAACAGCGAGTAGCAGCACTGTAAAAATAAAGGGGGGAGGGGGTATTTGATGAATTGTTCAGCAGTCTTATGGCTTAGTGGTAGAAGCTGCTGAGGAGCCTTTTGGACCTAGAATTGGCGCTCTGGTACTGCTTGCCGTGCGGTAACAGAGAGAACAGTCAATGACTTGGGTGACTAGAGTCTTTAACAATTTTTTGGGCCTTCCTCTGGCACAGACTAGTCGGGTACAAAATGCCTTAAATGACCATGGCTCCGGTCTGCAACATCCTCCTGCTTTGCAAAGTCCAGGTGCAGCCAGTCTAATGCAGATGTTAATCGCCTGTTCATTAACAGCTTGGCTGGGCTCTTCCCAGTAGAGGCCGTGGGCGTAACATGCTGAGACAGCAAGAACCTTGACAGTCAAGTCTGCCAGTCACCCACGAGATCCTAGACAGAGCCTCCTTGGTTGTCTGAACCATGCATTCAGCTTGGCCATTGGAGGATGGATGATATGGGGCTGTGGTGACGTGTCTGATTCCGTTCCGTCTGTATCTTTAAACTCAGCAGAAGTGAAGGCATATCCATTGTCTGACAACCCATGCTTATCACAGCAGCAGAGGACATGAAGCTAATAATGGCTACATCCAGCGGGAATTCACTACAATGTCATAAGCCTTTCCTTTGAACAGCCCAGCAAGTCTACATTCAGACAACATTGCCTGACAGCTGCACACCACAGCCTCAATTTCCATGTCAATCCCAGGCCACCACACATAGCTCCATGCCAGTGCCCTCATCCTCACTATTCCAGGATGTATATCATTCAGCATGGAAAGGAGAACCTCCCTCGCCAGGCCAGGAACCACCACCTGGCTACCCCACAACATGCAGTTCTTGTGAACCAACAGGTCGTTTCGACAAGACCAGTAAGGGCCCAAACTGGCAGCCAGGAACCTCATAGGCCCATCCATGCAGCACCCAGCGAAGCACCCATAACATGACATGATCCTTAAAGGTCAGTGCGGCTATCCTAGAAACTTGTAGAAGGGCATCAAGCACCACCTCCAAACTGCATCACTTCTCAGGGAGGTGGTGGCTCAGACAAAGAGGTAGTGAGTGGTGCAGCAAAAATCCACTTCTCTCTCGGCAGTCGTAGCCCTGCTTCTACAAAGTGCCTCAGCACTTCCCTCAGCCAAGAGTTTGGCCTGTTATCAGTATGTCATCAAGATACATCTGGACCCCTGTGATGCCCGATAGCAAGGTGTCCATGTAGCGCTGAAAAATGGCCACTGCAAATTGGAGGCCCCCCCTGCCAGAGTCGCAAACAGATCAGCTACCGTAGGCATGGGGTAAACATCAGGGACATACTGTAGATAGCTAGCAGACGACGATAGCTACTGTCATAAACCACCATGCGTAACATGGCCTATTCAGTCATACACATGCTGTCTACTGTCTCTCTCTCTGGATGCATTGCTGCTCATGTGTTTCCTTGTGTCCACTTTACTCACCCCATTCTTTCTGTTTGTCTTTCTTATTTTCTTTCTGTTTGTCTTTCTTATTTTCTTTCTGTTTGTCTTTCTTATTTTCTTTCTGTTTGTCTTTCTTATTTTCTTTCTGTTTGTCTTTCTTATTTTCTTTCTGTTTGTCTTGCAGGGACATGAATCGGAGAAAGACAGAACCCGTCTGATGAAAGCAGCCAGAGCGGGACACCTGTGTACTGTACAGTTCCTAATCAGCAAAGGTGTGCATCTGCTCCCTCCCTGTAAAACACCACACAAAACCACACAGGAGACATCTGACACATCGCATTAGTGATCTAATGTTTACACTCCTGTTGACAAAGAGTGATGGTAAACAGGAAATGTAATTGTAGGGAAAAAGCAGGCAGAGCAGTGTTTTTTATTGTTCCTCTTATCCACACACGGGTGGACATGGTATGCTTCCTGTTAGAGGCTGGGGCTGACGAGATGCACACAGCACTCATGGAAGATTGTATGGTGAGTACTCACATAGACACACACTGGCTGCTGTTGGACAGTGGCGCAAAGGTCAACATACAGTGGGGCAAAAAAGTATTTAGTCAGCCACCAATTGTGCAAGTTCTCCCACTTAAAAAGATGAGAGAGGCCTGTAATTCTCATCATAGGTACACTATGACAGACAAAATGAAAAAAAAAATCCAGAAAATCACATTGTAGGATTTTCTATGAATTTATTTGCAAATTATGGTGGAAAATAAAAATAACGACAACAATGGGAGGCTTGATCCCCGACAACAATGAGACAGCCTATAGGGAGGAGGTCAGAGACCTTGCAGCGTGTTCCCAGGAAAACAACCTCTCCCTCAATGTGAGCTAGGCAAAGGAGCTGATCGTGGACCTCAGGAAAACATCTACGGGGCTGAAGTGGAGCGGGTCGAGAGCTTCAAGTTCCTTGGTGTCCACATCACCAACAAACTATCATGGTCCAAACACACCAAGACAGTTGTGAAGAGGGCACGACAACACATTTTCCCCCTCAAGAGACTGAAAAGATCTGGCATGGGTCCCCAGATCCTCAAAAAGTTCTACAGCTGCACCATCGAGAGCATCTGACCTGTTGCATCACCGCCTGGTATGGCAGCTGCTCGGCATCTGACCGTAAGACGCTACAGAAGGTAGTGCGTACGGCCCAGTACATCACTGGGGCCAAGCTTCCTGACATCCAGGACCTATATACTACGGGGTGTCAGAAACGATATACTAGGTGGTTCTCTCTGCTACCGCACGGCAAGCGGTACCAAGTCTTGGACCAAAAGGCGCCTTAACAGCTTCTACTGGGTTAGATACAGCTAACAGATCCAAGATGGCGTAGCAGTGCAGACGTTTTTTTTTCATCCTCTCGTGTACTTTTGTATTTTTTTTTATTTTTTTTAATATATTTCAATTTTATTTTCAATCTCTTTTCCATTCAATTATACCTTCAGGTAACCTGCCTCATCCAATGTGATATGGAACAGCTATTATTTTTAATTTTTAGACCTTATAGCAAGAACCACCTAGCCATCAGAAGCTAACCAGCTACTTAGCTACAAGCTATTTAGTCATTGTTAACCACTGCTAGCAGCTTTTACCTTCTGCACAGATACCAGCCCCCTTTTTTTTGCCTGGATAATACTCGCCAGCCTACCAGTATTGGACTGTCTCTCCACCACAACGCCGGATTCCTGCCGTAATCCTTAGACCATTATTCCTGATCTTCACAGCTAGCTAGCACCCACCGAGTTACCCAGTACCGAAGCTATCCCTGAGGCCCACCTCCCGGCCTACTCAGTTGTTCACCCGGACTCCACCCAAACACGCCTAAAACCCACTACTCCACCGGCTCCTTGCCGTAAGCTCTGGACCTTGGCACTGGATCACCACTGCTACTGAGTGGCTATAGTGGCTAACGCCCCTGCCACGAAGCTAGCACCAGTTACCCGTGAGCCAGGCGCATCTCCCGGCTAGCAAACTAAATTACTACAACACCTCTTTCACCATCTGGCTTGGATCCTTTGTCGACACGACGCCCCCCACACCACCACGACTGGTCTGCCGACGAATACTCCATCCGCTGTGCCTTCAACCGGCCTCCGATGGACGTCGGAGCAGTCGCTTCTACTAGCCCCGGGCTTCTAACTTTAAACGGCGTGTCAACGCGTGCTAGCGTAGTAGAGACTACTCCGCGGTTTCCCTGTTCCATTTATTGCTGCCCCCTGGACCCTATGAACACTTGGCTACATAGCTGATGCCTGCTGGACTGTCCATTAATCACGGTACTCCATTTTGTTTTATTTTGTTTATCTGTCGGCCCCAGCCGCGAACTCAGGCTCTGTGTGTAGTTAACCGACCCTCTCTGCCCATTCATCGCCATTTTACCTGTTGTTGTTGTTTTAGCTGATTAGCTTTGTTTTCTTACCTGTTGTTGTCTTAGCTAGCTCTCCCAATCAACACCTGTGATTACTTTATGCCTCGCTGTAGGTCTCTCTCTAATGTCAATATGCCTTGTATACTGTTGTTTAGGTTAGTTATCATTGTTTTAGTTTACAATGGAGCCCCCAGTTCCACTCATCATACCTCTGAAACCTCCTTTGTCCCACCTCGAACACATGCGGTGACCTCACCCAGCATAACCAGCATGTCCATAGATACAACCTCTCTTATCATCACTCAGTACCTGGGCATCCCTCTGCTGTACCAGCACCCCACCATACCCTGAATCTATTCTACTACGCCCAGAAATCTGAACCCACCATTCTTTGTCCCCAACGCTCTAGGCGACAAGTTTTGATAGCCTTTAGCCGTACCCTCATCCTACCCCTCCTCTGTTCCTCGGGTGATGTGACGGTAAACCCAGGCCCTCATTTGTTGAATTCTGTGATCGAAAAAGGCTTGGTTTCATGCATGTTAACATCAGAAGCATTCTCCCTAAGTTTGTTTAACTCACTGCTTTAGCACACTCCGCCAACCCTGATGTCCTTTCCATGTCTGAATCCTGGCTGAGGAAGGCCACCAAAAATTCTGAGATTTCCATACCCAACTACAACATTTCCCGTCAAGATAGAACTGCCAAAGGGGGAGGAGTCTCAATCTACTGCAGAGATAGCCTGCAAAGTTCTGTCATACTTTCCAGGTCTATGCCCTAACAGTTCGAACTTCTAATATTAAAAATGAATGAAGCTGTGCCCTGGACACCATTTCTGGATAGATCTAGCTTCAGAGTTTGTTCTGTTAGGTGACCTAAACTGGGACATGCTTAACACCCTACAATCTAAGCTAGATGCCCTCAATCTCACACAAACATTCAAGGAACCCACCAGTTACAACCCTAAATCCGTAAACATGGGCACCGTCAAATACATTATCCTGACCAACTTGCCCTCCAAATACACCTCCGCTGTTTTCAATCAGGATCTCAGCAATCACTGCCTCAGTGCCTGTATCCGCTATGGGTCCGTGGCCAAACGACCACCCCTCATCACTGTCAAACTCTCCCTAAAACACTTCTGCGAGCAGGCCTTTCTAATCGACCTGGAAGGATATTGACCTCATCCTGTCAGTCGAGGATGCCTGGTCATTCTTTAAAAGTAATTTCCTCACCATCTTAGATAAGTATGCCCCTTTCAAAAAATGCAGAACTAAGAACAGATATAGCCCTTGGTTCACTCCAGACCTGACTGCCTTTGTCCAGCACAAAAACATCCTGTGGCGGACTGCAATAGCATCGAATAGTCCCGCGATATGCAACTGTTCAGGGAAGTCAGGAACCAATATACGCAGTCAGTCAGAAAAGCAAAAGGCCAGCTTTTTCAAGCAGAAATTTGTATCCTGTAGCTCTAACTCCCAAAAGTTTTGGGACACTGTAAAGTCCATGGAGAACAAGAGCACCTCTCAGCTGCCCACTGAACTGAGGCTAGGTAACACGGTCACCACCGATAAATCCATGATAATCGAAAATATCAATAAGCATTTCTCAGCGGCTGGCCATGCCTTCCTCCTGGCTACCCCAATCCCGGAGAACAGCTCCGCTCCCCCTGCAGCTACTCGCCCAAGCCTCCCCAGCTTCTCCTTCACCCAAATCCAGATAGCAAATGTTCTGAAAGAGCTGCAAAACCTGGACCCGTACAAATCAGCTGGGCTAAACAATCTGGACCCTCTCTTTCTAAAACTATCCGCCGCCATTGTTGCAACCCCTATTACCCAGCCTGTTCAACTTCTCTTTCGTATCGTCCGAGATCCCTAAAGATTGGAAAGCTGCCGCGGTCATCCCCCTCTTCAAAGGGGGTGACACCCTAGACCCAAACTGTTACAGACCTATACCCATCCTGCCCTGCCTATCTAAAGTCTTTGAAAGCAAAGTTAATAAACAGATCACTGACCATTTCGAATCCCACCGTACATTCTCCGCTGTGCAATCCGGTTTCCGAGCCGGTCACAGGTGCACTTCAGCCACGCTCAAGGTACTGAACGATATCATAACCGCCATCAATAAAAGACAGTACTGTGCAGCCGTCTTCATCGACCTGGCCAAGGCTTTCGACTCTTGTCAATCACTGTATTCTTATCGGCAGACTCAATAGCCTTGGTTTTTCTAATGACTGCATCGCCTGGTTCACCAACTACTTCGCAGAGTTCAGTGTGTCAAATTGGAGGGCATGTTGTCCGGACCTCTGTCAGTCTCTATGGGGGTACCACAGGATTCAATTCTCGGGCCGACTCTTTTCTCTGTATATATCAATGATGTCGCTCTTGCTGCGGGCGTTTCCCTGATCCACCTCTACGCAGACGACACCATTCTGCATACTTCTGGACCTTCCTTGGACACTGTGCTAACTAACCTCCAAACGAGCTTCAATGCCATACAACACTCCTTCCGTGGCCTCCAACTGCTCTTAAACGCTAGTAAAACCAAATGCATGCTTTTCAACCGTTCGCTGCCCGCACCCGCCTGTCCGACTAGCATCACCACCCTGGACGTTCCGACCTAGAATATGTGGACAACTATAAATACCTAGGTGTCTGGTTAGACTGTAAACTCTCCTTCTAGACTTATATTTAACAGCTCCAAACCAAAATCAAATCTAGAATCGGCTTTCCCATTTTGCAACAAAGCCTCCTTCACTCACACCGCCAAACTTACCCTAGTAAAACTGACTATCCTACCGATCCTCGACTTCGGCGATGTCATCTACAAAATAGCTTCCAATACTCTACTCAGCAAACTAGATGCAGTCTATCACAGTGCTATCTGTTTTGTTACCAAATCACCTTATACCATCCATCACTGCGACCTGTATGCTCTAGTCGGCTGGCCCTCGCTACATATTCGTCGCCAGACCCACTGGCTCCAAGTCATCTATAAGTCTATCTCAGTTCACTGGTCACGATAACAACACCCACCCGTAGCACACGTTCCAGCAGGTATATCTCACTGATCACCTCCAAAGCCAAAACCTCATTTGGTTGCCTTTCCTTCCAGTTCTCTGTTTCCAGTGACTGGAACGAATTGCAAAAAAACGTCTTTTTTTTTTTTTAAACAATCGTTGAAGTTGGAGACTTTTATTTCCCTCACCAACTTTAAACATCAGCTATCTGAGCAGCTAACCGATCGCTGCAGCTGTACATAGTCCATCTGTAAATAGCCCACCCAATCTACCTACCTCATCCCCATACTGTTTTTATCTACTTTTCTGCTCTTTTGCACACCAGTATCTCTTGTATCATGTGCTCATTTATCACTCCAGTGTTAATCTGCTAAATTGTAATTATTCGCTCCTATGGCCTATTTATTGCCTACCTACTCATGCCTTTTGCACACACTGTATATAGACATTATTTTTTTCTTACTGTGTCATTGACTTGTTTATTGTGTTATTGGCTTGTTTATTGTTTATTCCATGTGTAACTCTGTGTTGTTGTCTGTGTCACACTGCTTTGCTTTATCTTGGCCAGGTCGCAGTTGTAAATGAGAACTTGTTCTCAACTAGACTACCTGGTTAAATAAAGGTGACATTTAAAAAATTAAAAAGACAAGACTGCTGAACAATTAATCAACTGGCCACCCGTACTATTTACTTTGACACCCTCCCCCAACCTTTGTTTTTACACTGCTGCTACTCGCTGTTTATTATATATTCATAGTCACATTACCTGGACTAACCTGTACCCCCACACATTGACTCTGTACCGGTACCCCCTGTATATAGCCTCGTTATTGTTATGTAATTTTCTTGTGTTACTTTATTTTTTTTTTTTTAAACAATTGGACTTTAGTTTATTTAGTAAATATTGTAACTATATTTCTTGAAGTGCATTGTTGGTTAAGAGCTTTGTTGGTTAAGAGCATTTCACAGTAAGGTCTACCTGTTGTATTCATGGCATGTGACAAATACATTTTGATCTGATAACCAGCCTTTCAAACCACTTCATGGATTACAGATGTGAGTGCTACAGGGTGAGTGCTACACGGTGGTAGTCATTGATCTTGGGAACATGAATGATGGTGGTCATCTTAAAACATGGAGAATATAGACTGGGACACGGAGTTTGAAATTGACAGTGAATATGCCTGCAAACTGTTCTGTGCAAGCTCTAAGAACGCCCCCTGGAATACCGTTGGGCCCTGTGGACCTTGCGGGTGTTGATCTGATTAAAGACCTTACTCACATCGGCCTCTCACCCAATCCTCTGGGTCGGTGGTGGCCCTCTCATCCAGCTCAGAGTTACAGCCCCTACTGGAGATGTTTCAGACATTTTGAAGAGGGTTAAGTCATCCTGGACAGGGTAACTGATGAATTTTTTAAATAATTGGTTTTGGAGTAATGGGCTGCCCACAGACTGGCCTTGGTTACTTAATCAAACATCAAAAGACACTTTGTACCACAGAATTCTGGATGAGCTCCAGGCAGCAATGAGCCACAGCATACCTGGCCTCCACAATTCCCCCAGACAGCAGGGGCTCTGTTCCCTGCACAACCATGGTCTACTAAACAATGGATAAATTATGAATGTAATATAACGTAATCATGTTGCCTTTGTTTTTCCTTCTCACAGAAAGCACCATTAGCCTACTTGCTCGGAGCTACAGATCGAGCCACAGAGGCATCTACAGTAATGAAGCAATTCAGGTTATGTGCTCAGGGGCAGAGGAGCAATCCAATTTCCCAAGCCCCCGGCACAGCTAACATCGACTCAATTTAAACGTAGGATCACCCCATACTAATGTGCACAAAGGGTCCAGTAATCTGGTCTGTGTTCAGAAACAAAATCAGTCATTCAGGATGAGAAACAGCAGCAGTAAGATTTACTGTACAATAAGACTTAAATAAAGCATCCAAGCTCAAGAAAAGATAAAAAGAAAATCAGCCCTGAAGGACTGAGGATGACACCAGCAAACAGTGTGTGCGCGGGCACGTGCGTGTGTGTATTCATCCCTATTACTACTGACAATGGTGAGACCTTCAGCGAGCACCTAGGCACTTGGTTTATCTAACTATCCCATGAAACACATGGAATTGTCTCTCCAAATAATATTTGAATTTCTTCCCTATCGTTGCATGTTGCCTTGATATCTTGTCCTTCCAGGGATCATCTGGTAGAAGCTCTGATCTGAACAGAGACCAATAATGTGCTAGTTAAAGTAAAAACACCAGAATTCCACCAAGCCTACTACCTGGATTTCGAATAATGTTAGCTTAAATGACCCTCCCTTAACATTAATTAATATAAATTCACTTATAGAGATTGAAAAGGACGCACTAGGTCAACATATTTAATTACAATCATGGATTTTGATTGGACGTTTTAATCAAATTTTAATAGCATGCTACAGTCAAATAATTGAGATAACAGCTTTGCTGTATAAGAGTTTCCTGCCATCTAGTGGCCATAAAACAAAACTACAACTATAAAAATAAAACAATCCTAGCCAACAGGCTGCACGCCCTCACAGTCAGCCCAATTCTGATCTTTTTTCAAACTACTTGGTATTTTGACTAATCACAGATCTTTTCACATCAGACTTTTTTCAGAACTGATATAATTGGACAAAAGACAAATTATTGGGGGAATCAAGAATTGGGCTGTCTAAACGCAGCCTATGGTGGCTGTATGTATCTCAATTGCCTCCTTTTATTTTTATTTAACTAGGCGAGTCAGTTAAGAACAAATTCTTATTTACAATGACGGCCTACCCCGGTCAAACCCTCTCTTCGGGGCTCCCATATCACGGCCGGTTGTGATACAGCCTGGAATCAAACCGGGGTTTGTAGTGATGCCTCGAGCACTGAGATGCAGTGCCTTAGACCACTGCGCTACTCGGGAGCCCAAAATTTACTCATCTCCTTTCCTACATACCTTCTGATTTCAGAAGACTTGATGAATTACAGCGCCTTCAGAAAGTATTCACACCCCCTTGACTTTTTCCACATTTTGTTGTTTTACAACCTGAATTTTAAATGGATTAAATTGAGATGTCACTGGCCTACACACAATACATCATAATGTCAAAGTGGATTTGTTTTCTGACATTTTAACAAATTGAAAATGAAAAGCTGAATTGTCGAGTCAATACATATTTAATTCCTTTGTTAAGGTAATAAGTTCAAGAGTAAAACTTTGGTTTAACAAGTCACATAATAAGTCACATGGACTCACACTGTGTGCAATATTAGTTTTTATCGTGATTTTTAAATTATATGTAAGATCCCTCAGGCGAGCAGTGAATTTCTGTCACGACTTCCACCGAAGTCGGTCCCTCTCCTTGTTCGAGCGGCATTCGGCGGTCGACGTCAGCCTTCTAGCCATCGCCAATCCACTTTTCATTTTCCATTTGTTTTGTCTTTGTCTTACACACCTGCTTTAAATCCCCCAATTACTTGTTCATTATTTAACCCTCTGTTCCCCCATGTCTGGTTGTGAGTAATTGTTTGCATGTAGTACGGACCGTTAATGTGGGCTCTCTTTATTGTTTTGCATTCGTATATTGAGTAAAGTAAGTTTATTTACTCATATCTGCTGTCCTGCACCTGACTCCTCTACACCCGCTACACACAAACCACATTAAAAGTTAAAACACAAAGACCAGGGAGGTTTTCCAATGGCTCCCAAAGAATTGTTAGATCGGTAAAATTAGAAAAAAAGCTGATATTGAATATCCCTTTGAGCATGGTGAATGTATTAAGTACACTTTGGATGGTTTATTACTATCAATACACCAGGTCACTAAAAAGATACAGGTGTCCTTCCTAACTCAGTTGCTGGAGAGGAAGGAACCCATTCAGGGATTTCACCATGAGGCCAACAGTGACTTTAAAACAGTTAGCAGAAAACTATCACAGCCATTAAACTCTAAGGATGGATCAACAACATTGAAGTTACTCCACAATACTAACCTAATTGACAGAGTGAAAGGAAGGAAACCTGCACTGAATAAAATGTTTCCAAAACATGCATCCTGTTTACAAGGTACTGAAGTAAAACTGCAAAAAATGTGGCAAAGCAATTAATGTTTTGCCATGAATACAAAGTGTTAAAACAGAATGGAGCACAGGCAAAATCCTAGAGGAAAACCTGGTTCAGTCTGCTTTCCACCAGACACCGGGAGATTAATTCACCTTTCAGCAGGACAATATCCTAAAACACAATGCCAAATCTACACCAGAGTTACTTACCAAGAAGACAGTGAATGATCCTGATTGGCCAAGTAACAGTTTTGACTTAAATCTGCTTGAAAATATGTCAGGACTTGAAAATGATTGTCTAGCAATGATCAACAAGCATTTTGACATAACATTTTAAATAATAATGGCCAAATATTATACAATCTAGGTGTGCAAAGCTCATAGAGATTTACCCAGAAAGATTCACAGCTGTAATTGCTCCAAAGCTGATTCTGGGGTGTGAATACTTATGTAAATTAGATATTTCTATATTTCATTTTCAAAACATTTGCTAACATTTCTAAAACATGTGTTCACTTTGTCATTATGGGGTGTGTGTGAATGGTTGATAGAAAAAACAAATATTTAATTAATGTTGAATTCAGGCTGTAACAACAAAATGTGGAATAAATCAGGCGGTGTGGATAGTTTCTGAAGGCACCGTGTACATAATTGCTGTGGCGACATAAACAAAAAAAGCATAGGCTACCTCATGTTGATGTGATGTCCCTCATTACAGGTCTGTTATCATGGTACTGCTTCCAACAAATTAAAAATCATTAGGGGTGATATCTCAGATAAAGTACACATTATCTCAAATGAAAGTGTGACTAAATTACAGAAGAACAAATATACAGGGCATTGGCAAATTGCTCTACCTAATGTAATAGTGTGGTTATTTATGAGCTAATCTAAATGTCTGTCACTACACACCAATGAATCACTAACCTAATACTGACACTACCCAATATCAATAATAAGCTTTAGTCAATTGTGCGCGCGGGGATGGGCGAAACCGTAAACAAGTCACGAGACTGCACGAACCATTCGGCTTTCCATACTTTATACAACTGTTCCATACCCACTTATACAACTGTGTTCCATACCCGTTTCGCAACAGTGACGTTTTGACAAGATAGCCATTGAAAAAGCCCTAGCAGCGCGCGCTTATTGGCTTGTTCTGCTTGCTAGTGTCAGCCTATTGGGCGAAGAGGTGCTACTGTACAAGACGACGGAAGACAACAACAGCATTGGGTACTCGAGACCGCCTTCCATATGTCAAGACATTTCAGTAAGAATTTGATAAACTCGTCGATTGAATTTGAGTTTGTGAAGACAATCTTTAAGAACAGAATATGTGAGCTAACTACGAACGTTTACTTTGAACATTTGATCTTACAAGGCTCCCGGTGGCACACAAAGCAATAACGTTACTAGCTAGACCGTTACTGTTTCTATTTGGGTGTGCCACTTGCAATGAGAGGAAATCAACACCGACTGGGTTTTGGAGAAACAGAAATAGCATCACTTCCAAAGTCCAGTTTAACATTAACAGAAGAAGAAGAGGATAGCCAAAATAGAGTCAACCTATAACCACCCTCTTGCAAGTCGTCAGGACACCTTGGGTAAGTTCTAGCTGAATATATTGAAAATATTTAATTCCTACGAATAAATAAAATACATGTATAGTGATTTTACCAACAGCCTGCTGTGGTGAGAGTAACCTTCTCCTTACAGTAGATGGTTATGAGCCACACTATTCCTTACAGTAGATACATATGGTTATGAGCAACACTATGCTAGTAGTCTCTTGGCTAAGACTTGAGGAAAGACTGACTGCATCACTTCTTGTTTTTATAAGAAACATTAATGTGTTGGAAATTCCAAATAGTTTGCATAGTCAATTTACACACACACTTACCCCACCAGACATTTCACCAGGGTTCTTTTCAGGTCCAGAACAAATTCAAGGAAATGTACAGTATTACACAAAGCCATGAGTGCATGGAACTCCCTTCCATCTAATATAGCGCAAGTGAACTGCAAACCTGGTTTTAAAAAAAACAAATAAAACCATTGGTGTCAGCTAATGGGGATCTTAATTAATTAAAATAATTCACTGTGGATGGCCCATTTCTCTTCAGGTATTTACAATGGACCACATACATGATTGTGTGGATGAATGTGAGTCTGACCACTCAGGAACCACACACAACTCAGAATTTCAGCTCCATGTCTCAACTACAATGAGCAACAGACCAAGACCAGGTCAGAATCAAACTTGCATTTGCCCTCAAACCTATCATGCCTGGATATGGAATATCATGTGCAAATACATTCATACTCAGTTTGGATACATGTGTGAATCTCTTCAGGTATAAATACATCTAACCATGTCTTAATTCCCCCCTTCCCACTCACTGACACAGGTGAGCGAGTCCGGCTCTATTCAGAGTCCCAGGTGTGCTCCCAGGTTGGAAAAAGGGAAGACACAGAGTTTCAGGATGTGATGACTCCTACTGAGGATGGCGGGGGTGATGGGGCTTCATTCCGAGGCCGATCACAGTCTGCTCCTCCTGCACTGTGGGCTGCAAAGAAATATGGCTGCCAGCTGAGGAGGATGAGTGATGAATTTGACACCTGGCTCGACAAAGGGGTAAGATGTGGGCTGGCAGAGGAGTGTACAATTGAAAGATTGGGGACAAAGCAGACACTCATTCCCATTTTCTATGTACATGTATAGTAAATGTGTAATATGTGACTTTATCCTTAGCTATATGAATGGACTCCACAGGTCTAAGCATAGTTTATATACAGTAGGAAGATTATTTATCAGAGTATCACTAATTGACAGTGATTGCAGTAAAGGCTGCTTTACATAAAAATGTATAGAGTTGACCTTTCAATCCATTTCCCTACCCAGGAGCCCAAGAGAGGGATTAGCCCAGGAGGAGGCAAGCAGAAAGCCTCCCGAGGATGGTTCTCTTTCCTCTGGAGTCCAAAGGAGGCGGAAGGCAGGGAGTGAGAAACCAATACAGTACGCACCTCTTTCAGAGACCCAGCCAAGGCATAAAGGAGCTCATACACATTTCCATAATGACTGGACCACACCTGAAATATTCACATCTCATAGGCATACTTTTGCTTAAATTACAGTATGTCTTTGGAGAATATCACCAATTCAAATGTGACCTTTTTGTACAATCAAATCAAACGTTATGCAAAAATGCATTGCATATTGAAAATATGTTGCAATATTACCAAAAAGTTATTCAGTGCATAATAAATGCATTTTCGAAGAAATGCAGTCATTAAAAAGCGACAATCTCTTGTGCCAATTACATATTTATAAACATATTTGCAGAGAAATGTCAAATTGTTCTATGAAATGTTTCTACATTTGTAAGTATGAATTTCAAAGCGTAGGCTAATAACTAATGGTTTGAAATAAACAAAATGTAAATATACTTTTAATGATTCTTAAAATATGAAACCTGTGAAAGAACAACTGATCTGTGACGACAATAATTACAAGACGGGTATGATGTACAAAACGTTTTATTATACAGACCCCCCCCCACCTATGCTAGCCTATTAAATGCCTTTGTCTGCAAAAACTTTAGTGCATTCTAACTTGACATAGGCGCATGTAACTCCAGTGTGCGATAGAATGAGTTGATTTACGTAGACTTAGATGGACAGGCACATATTTCAAGTCAGGGTATTGCCAAAAACGCAAAAGTAGATGTTCAATTATCTTCATACATACTTAACTGATACACTAAGTTTATTTTGGTATTGTTCTTAAACTTAGATGCTTTACATTTCATTATCTTCTTTCATTTGCAATAGTCTTTAACTGATTCCGTATATTTTTTCAATTGTATAGTGTGTATGTATACCGGTATGTAAATATTTACAATCCAGGCCATATGCAGCCTTCTCAACTGCCTTATATGCAAATATTCGGAATACTGTTAAGCATTCAGTTGAAGAAATATGTGTGTATATGGCAATCTGATGCATAAACAATAGTAGGAGTCGTCCACTGCCATCAGTTAAAACTGATATTCTACTTGAAAATGTGTGTGGCTTAACATTTTTATATTTATCTTTTTCATAAAAAAACAACTGTATAACTATTTGTAAATATTTGTTATGTTACGTACCAGATTAAATGTTTGAACATTGTTAAAATGTCACTATTGTTTTTTGCATGTTTGTTGAAGTAATTCATATTAAGCATTTTAACATGCATTAGGATAGGTCTTTATTTAAACTAACCGATTGGCCTAACATTTGTTCAAGAATCAAGGAACTATGACTTAAACATAAATATGGTAAATTAAACGTTACATTTCATTATAGGTTTGTTTGTAGTTCAGAATTACATTTAACACATTGTTCTATGACTGAACAAGTATATTGTTGTGGGGCTCTCTCCTCTAGACCACACTAGTGGGATCTCTTTTGCAGAATCTTGTTCCACTGTCCATGTCAGACAGTCTCTCCATTCCCCCTTCATCCAGGTCAAAGTCAAACACCTGCCCATTTTCTCTCACCCTCTTGGGCCGTGCGGACCTGGGTAACACAGCCACACCCTGCTGAATGGCCCACCTCAAGAGCACCTGGGAGGGAGTTCTGCCATGCCCCTCCGCCATAGCAACAACTTCTGGTTCCAACAACAGGGCACCTTTCCCCAGAGATGAATACGCCTGGAAGCAGACTCCCGAGTCCCTGCAAATGACCCTCAGCTTCTTCTGTGTCAGTCTAGGATGGAACTCCACCTGCAGAATGGTAAAAAATATCTAATAAATGAGAGTTAAAATCCCAGGCCAGATACAAACAGCAGCTGTGCCCTTGGCTAAGCTAAATTCGAATAGATTTAAACTATGGTCTACTCGGTATGTGTCAAATTTGAAATATAAAACCACTTCAACAAATCATGAGGACATTAATGTACCTGCAGCACGGCAGGGCGCACCCTGCAGGTCTCCAGCAGCTCTATCAGGTGCCTTGGAGAGTAGTTTGAGACCCCAATTGCTCTGAGCATCCCATTGGCATAGAGCTCCTCCATGACAGTCCAGCTGTGGGCTCGATGCTGTGCATTCCTTTCATCTTCTGGTTCCAGACCCTCAGTTCCAGGCCAGTGGATGAGGTACAAGTCAATGTATCCCCCTAGCCCCAGCCTCTCCAGGCTACGAGCACAGCCCTCTCTGGCCTTCGAGCCCATGTCCGCTGGGGACAGCTTACTGATGAGAAAGATGTCTGCTCTGGTCAGGTTGTGTTTGGGCATCAGGTCCAACAGGGCATGGCCCAAGTCTGCTTCATTGCCGTACACCGCAGCAGTGTCAAAGGCACGATACCCTTCCCCGAGTGCAGCGTCAACACTCAGGTGCATTTGCTCACCTTGCAGCCTGTATGTTCCTAGGCCCAGGAGGGGCATCTGAGCCCCAGTATTCAGTCTAAAGGAGTGCAGGGGGGAAGACATCAACGCCAGATGGAAGGGCTGGGGAGTACTGGGCTGTAAAAAAAAAAATATATATGGACATTGTGGTTTAACCATTTGCCACACACAGACCTATACAATCATGCTACACACACACATCACAACTGCTACTACCAGACCCGTATGATTGCTCGCTAAATACTGCACAATTTAAAACACTTCCTCACAAATCCCCTTCCCAAAAATAAGTGTAAATATCAGACTATAAATTGTGCCTTCCTGTGTGATACTGATGCTAAAAATATTATATTGTACTGAGCATTTTACTTTGTCGTATACTTATCTTTGTTATTATTTCTTATTGCATTGTCGAGAAGAAACCTGCAAGCATTTCGTTGGACAGTATGTAACGTTATACTATGTGTATCCCGTACATACGACTAATAACTACAACTTGAAACTAGTGGAATAGTACTTCAAGACAACTCTACATTGCCAAGCTTTTAAATGTATTTTGTTGAGCAGAAGAGGGCTCAATTCATTTAACTGGCTGGGGTACCACAATATTCGCGCCATGATGGAACTGAATTTGACAGGAAATTGCCAGCTATTAGACCAAATTCAAACCATTTCAGTGACTGCAAAATACTATCATATTTCTGACATAGTGTCATGTTTTGCTTCTCATACGTTTACTTTCTTTAGAGACAGACAACTTACTTGAACGATGACCACGTGTTGTTATGTTTAGATGGTACGGTACACGAACACACGTAGTAGGTAGGATCTGAGCGAAGTTGGTTACGTCGGAAAGTATTTTATGGGTTCCCTACTTTCTTCGCGCACATCACCAGATGAACTGTGGACGCATTTTAATAGATCGTCTAAAGTGGCTTCCTTCCTCTTCGTCAACTACCTCTGTATAAAAATAACACACAGGCCATATGAATGACACTTTCACTATAGAGCAGATGATTTCTCTGCTACCGCATGGCAAGAGGTAATGGACCGCCAAGTCTAGGACCAAAAGGCTCCTCTCTACAGCTTCTACCCCCAAGCCATAAAACTGCTGAAAAATTTATACAATCGCCACCGGAATATTTACATTGACCCCCCCCACCCCATTGCTCCTACTCGTTGTTTATTATCTATGCAGTCGCTTCACCCCTACCTGCATGTGCAAATTACCTCAACTAACCTCTACACACTGTATATAGCCTCGTTATTGTTATTGTGTTATTTTTTAAAATATTTTTTTTACTTTAGTCTATTTGTTAAATATTGTCTTAACTCTTCTTGAACTGCACTGTTTAAGGGCTTGTAAGTAAGCATTTCACGGTAAGGTCTACACTTGTATTCGGTGCATGTGACAAATAGAGTTTGATTTGAATAAAGACAAGTCATACCCAACATTGGAAGTCAATAGACGTTGTCATGTTATTGCAGGTGACAATGCAATAAGTCAACTTTTGCTTAAAAATGGCAGCTGTTAAAATTAACTTCAATAATGCTAAATGGCTAATCATTTTCTTTAAATACTCACAAACCCTTAAATATGCCATCAGGAACAGTTCCCAGTGACATGCTGTAGACTGGAAGAGGCTGAATAGATGTTGAAATATGTAGGGGTGAAAAAAAAGTATAAAACAATCTTATTAACCTCCATGTGCTTGAAAAGGGTTAACATGGACCAAATCCTAATTACTGTCCATTGTCCTTTTTCCTCACTTATCAAGTAATTGAAGACCAGATGGGCAAGGACAGAGAAATGGGACATTTCAGACATCAGATTTAGCCATGGCATGAAATTCTCAAGAGATTTCCTTCCAAGCATCCAGTGAAATTACTGAAAATGTGCAACATTGTGGTACCATGGAATGTATTAGATTGGGGAAGTGCATCATGGAGAACTTGAAATGTCACACACCATCAAAAGCAATCAATACTTTGTCAAAGACCATGCTGAAGGCCCTGTGCATCCTTGCCTTCAATTTCAGTACCTTCAGTTTTACCTGCCAAGCTGTTACACAAGTTTTCACTTACCTTTTTCAGGTGGAGGAAAGTTTTCATAGGACAATTTGTAAAAGAGAAATTAAAAACGTTAGCAGTTAAAGGTTACAGTATGCCAGGCCCTATTTCTCTATTTGGAGAAAGGAAGTGTCAAACAAAAGGGAGAAGCCATGTCAGGTCTTACACAAAGGTGAGTTTAGTCTGTTTGGCCCCTTGTGGGTATAGTTTGTGGAGGTAGGTTATATGAAAGATCCTGTATACACCAGACACCTTACCTTTCGCCTGACATTTGACATCCAAACACCTCAACACCATTGACATTGTTCAGAGCTACTCACTTGACCACTGGCGAGGGTGCCTTTTTTTGTCTGTAGAGACTTTAA
The DNA here is from genome assembly GCF_023373465.1 of Oncorhynchus keta. Taxonomy (NCBI): domain Eukaryota; kingdom Metazoa; phylum Chordata; class Actinopteri; order Salmoniformes; family Salmonidae; genus Oncorhynchus; species Oncorhynchus keta. Next base: position 17,848,612 of record NC_068426.1, on the reverse strand, counting down.
GTCATTTAGTTGTGGAAGGACACAAATCATTTACAGTCCGTGTAAAGATAGTCAACAAAAAAATGTATTAAATGAAAAATCGATGGGATCAGAGTGAGAGGTCGACATTTTATTTAAGCTGCTAAATGACAAAAGCGGCTGATCAAGACATTTCTTCATGTATTTCTTATCATAACAAGTCAACTTTGTCCAACGCTTCAACAACCATAATGATGAATTCGAAATAAGTAATTCAAAATAGCTCCTGGTTTGTTCCCATTCAAATGAACAGCATTTTAACATTAGCAAAATTCAGAGAAGCGTACAATCAGGAAAGTCTATAGGCGTAGATGTCTATTTTATTTTGGATTACATCCACGTCACGTTATACAAAAACAAAAAGGACTTGCAACGCAACAGAAAGCGAGTGATTAGTTCATATATGCATCATGTGAAATAGTAATACAAGCTGTGTGACTATGGTGGTGCAACGGTTTTTCGGGTGGTTATCTTTTTATTTAGTCGATGAACCGGTCATATCGGGTTTTGTTTCGAAGGCGATGCTTTATCCTATGATGCTGCGTTGAACGTGGCAAGGCCTTCAGAGGCGATGAGCTCGGTCAGCTGTTTTAGGCAGAGCCATCCACTCAATATAGGGTCTACTACACAAAACACAATTCCTATACTACACCAGAAAATCCTAAACTCCAAAATATAATATTAACAGACATTGAGACACTAGCCTTCCACCTCAAGTCTACAAATCTGTTAACAATCAAAAACACTCAATACAATTATTCATAGACTGCAGTGAAGGATGGCGTTTCTTCCATCATAAATAAACAAAAACTAGTCAAAATCAGTTTGACTAAGTAAGAATTATGAATGTACAGTGTTGTCCCTATTTCCCGTTTTCCTATATAATATACGATTACAACCAGCTTCAAAAAACCTCTGTGCACTCATATAGCAAATCTTCCCTTTAAAAAAAATAGCCATCTACCAAAACCATTGGAGTAATTCTCCTCAATGTAATCATCATTATCAAAGCCTAAGCCCAGAACATAGAGGAAGGAGGGGGCACAGAGTGGCCACCAACAAAATCTCACCGAGCACCACTTCGGGTAGTAGTCACTGTGTGGCGCTCGAGCGGGGAGGTAGTGAGGAGCTAGTGAGGAGCGTGGTGTGGGTGAAGTGGATAGTGATGAGGTGGGGTGGGGGAGGGTAGTCATCCCCTCTGCCATTTCTGGATTGATTGTTGCGGGAGATGGACACGAAGATCTATTGGCCCTCCAGTTTAGAGTGGTTTAACTGAGAAATGGCCCCATCGGCCTCATTTTCTCTCTGCATGTGCACAAAGGCCAAGTTCTTCACAATGTCACACTCTACCACCTTACCAAACGGCTGGAAGAGCGGTCTTATCAGCTGTGGTCCCCTCAGGGACATTCCTTACATAGATCTTTGTGGCATTGCGGACCTTCGTTGTGGCAAACCCCACTGTGATTCGCGCCCCATTGAGCTCATGGAGTTCCACTGCCTTCTGGGCTGCCTCATTCATGTGCACACAGCCATAGTTTTTCAGATTGTCACAGTCCAATAACGGGCTATACTTCTCAAATAGGGTACGCAGTTCTGGCTCTGTGGTCAGGGAGTTCACATTTCCAGCAAATATATTCACCCTTTTAGTATGGTAGCTAAAAAGACAGTATTGACTTAGCTGTTAAACATAAGGGGTGTTTCAAGTTTACAGGATACCCGGAGGACACTTCTTCAGCACTCAACCGGTCTAAAACAAAAAATAAATTAAGACATTAACACCTCATTGGAATCGTTAGAGTAAATGGGAATTCTGGGGTTCTCAGGCACAGTGTGGGCTTTTTGAAGTTACAGCTTGTTACAGCCAGGCTATTTAACGTTAACTGGCTAGTATATTTACTATTAGCTAACGTTAGTGACTGATAAGTTACAAAAAGACAGTAAATTGAAATATCTAGCGAGCTAGTTACATTCCACAAAATAGAAACACCTTAGTAGATGTAGCCTAGTTAGATAATGTTGTTAGTATATGTGGGGGTTAGCTAGCTACTAGTCACAACCAGCGAGATAGCTGCCAGCAGCAGGCTAGCTAGCAAGCTAAAATCGTCAGCTGCTAGCTGGCTGCCTTTTTGAGGTTGTAAGACAAGTTGCTTTCGTCTATTTCTGTACAAATGAACTTAAATATCACCGAGTAGGTTGGGTTGAGGAGGTATGTACTTTGATGGCTTCACCACAGCCCTACTTCCCACTGACAACAAATTACGATAGCCAGGCAGCAAGCTAGCGGCAGCTGGCACTAAAGCTGGCTGGATAACAAGGAAGGGCAATGTTTGTTGTGTACGGCTGCATATTTTATTTAACTAGGCAAGTCAGTTAACAACAAATTCTTATTTACGATGACGGCCAGACCCGGACGACGCTGGGCCAATTGTGCGACACCCTATGGGACTTTCAATCACGGCCAGATATGGAATATTGAAGTATAATTACAAGCATTTCATAAGTGTCAAAGGCTTTTTATTGACAATTACATGAAGTTGATGCAAAGAGTCAATATTTGCAGTGTTGACCCTTCTTTTTCAAGACCTCTGCAATCCCCCCTGGCATGCTGTCAATTAACTTCTGGGCCACATCCTAACTGATGGCAGCCCATTCTTGCATAATCAATGCTTAGAGTTTGTCAGAATTTGTGGGTTTTTGTTTGTCCATCCGCCTCTTGAGGATTGACCACAAGTTCTCAATGGGATTAAGGTCTGGGGAGATTCCTGGCCATGGACCCAAAATATCAATGTTTTGTTCCCCGAGCCACTTAGTTATCACTTTTGCCTGATGGCAAGGTGCTCCATCATGCTGGAAAAGGTATTGTTCGTCACCAAACTGTTCCTGGATGGTTGGGAGAATTTGCTCTCGGAGGATGTGTTGGTACCCTTCTTTATTCATGGCTGTGTTCTTAGGCAAAATTGTGAGTGAGCCCACTCCCTTGGCTGAGAGGCAACCCAACACATGAATTGTCTCAGGATGCTTTACTGTTGGCATGACACAGGACTGATGGTAGCGCTCACCTGGTCTTCTCCGGATAAGCTGTTTTCAAGATGCCCCAAACAATCGGAAACAGGATTCATCAGAGAAAATGACTTTCCCCCTGTCCTCAGCAGTCCAATCCCTGTACCTTTTGCAGAATATCAGTCTGTCCCTGATGTTTTTCCTGGAGAGAAGTGGCTTCTTTGCTGCCCTTCTTGACACCGGGCCATCCTCCAAAAGTCTTTGCCTTACTGTGCGTGCAGATGCACTGACACCTGCCTGCTGCCATTCCTGAGCAATATCTGTACTGGTGGTGCCCCGATCCCGCAGCTAAATCAACTTTAGGAGACAGTCCTGGAGTTTGCTGGACTTTCTTGGGCGCTCTGAAGCCTTCTTCACAACAACTGACCCGCTCTCCTTGAAGTTCTTGATGATCCGATAAATGGTCAATTTAGGTGCAATCTTACTGGCAGCAATATCCTTAACTGTGAAGCCCTTTTTGTGCAAAGCAATGATGACAGCACATGTTTCCTTGCAGGCAATCATGGTTGACAGAGGAAGAATAATGATTCAAAGCACTATCCTCCTTTTGAAGCTTCCAGTCTGTTATTTGAACTCAATCAGCATGACAGAGTGATCTCAAGCCTTGTCCTCGTCAACACTCACACCTGTGTTAATGAGAGAATCACTGACATGTCAACTGATCCTTTTGTGGCAGGTCTGAAATGCAGTGGAAATGATTTTTGGGGATTCAGTACATTTGCATATCAAAGAGGGACAATTAATTGCAATTCATCTGATCACTCTTCATAACATTCTGGAGTATATGCAAATTGCCATCATACAAACTGAGGCAGCAGACTGTGAAAATTAATATTTGTGTCATTCTCAGAACTTTTGGCCACGACTGTATAAATGATCAGCAGGCTTATGTGATGTGATTTTCTTCTATTTACTTGGAGCATGCACTTTCATATCAGTGCAGAAAAACAGTAGTGGAGGAGTGAAAGCCACATGTAGTGACTCCATAAGTTTCTCAATGTAAAGTTCTTCCTCTTATTTTTCAACAGCACTGTAAAATATTTTACAGGTATGAAAAAGCAATATGAAGAAGCCCCATCATTAGGCTAGCTTTCACCAGTCCTGGGGTGTTATTTCGTGAAGTTAAACGTTCTGAACTTTGCAGATGGAAATGTCAAAAATAGGATCTCTATACTGTAGCAAAAGATCTGCAATAAAGTGAAAATAATTAGTCTCACTCATAAACAAGTGCAATTGTTCAGTGCATTTTCTTCATTCGTCAGCAATATGTGGGCAAATTAAGCAGGCTGGAGTTCCTTCCCATCCATGACTTACAGTTTAAGTCGGAAGTTTACGTACACCTTAACCAAATACATTTAAACTCAGTTTTTCACAATTCCTGACATTTAATCCTAGTAAAAATTCCCTGTCTTCGATCAGTTAGGATGACCACTTTATTTAAAAAAATGTGAAATAATATTAGAGAGAATTATTTATTTCAGCTTTTTTTCTTTCATCACATTCCCAGTGGGTCAGAAGTTTACCTACACTCAATTAGTATTTGGTAGCATTGCCTTCAAATCAATGTTTCAGGTAGCCTTCCACAAGCTTCCCACAATAAGTTGGGTGAATTTTGTCCCATTCCTCCTGGCAAAGCTGGTGTAACCGAGTCAGGTCTGTAGGCCTCCTTGCTCGCACACGCTTTTTCAGTTCTGCCCACACATTTTCTATAGAATTGAGGTAAGGGCTTTGTGATGGCCACTCCAATACCTTGACTTTGTTGTCCTTAAGCCAGTTTGCCACAACTATGAAAGTATGCTTGGTGTCATTGTCCATTTGGAAGACCCATTTGCAACCAAGCTTTAACTTCCTGACTGATGTGTTGAGATGTTGCTTCAATATATCCACAAAATTGTCCTTCCTCATAATGCCATATATTTTGTGAAGTGCACTAGTCCCTCCTGCAGCAAAGCACCCCCACAACATGATGCTGCCACCCCCGTGCTTCACGGTTGGGATGGTGTTCTTCGGCTTGCAAGCCTCCCCCTTTTTTCTCCAAACATAATGATGGTCATTATGGCCAAACAGTTATTTTTGTTTCATCAGGCCAGAGGAGATTTCTCCAAAAAATATGATCTTTGTCCCCATGTGCAGTTGCAAACTGTAGCCTGGCTTTTTTAATGGTGGTTTTGGAGCAGTGGCTTCTTCCTTGCTGAGTGGCCTTTCAGGTCATGTTGATATAGGACTCGTTTTACTATGGATATAGATACTTTTGTACCCGCTTCACAAGGTCCTTCGCTGTTGTTCTGAGATTGATTTACACTTTTCTCACCAAAGTACGTTCATCTCTAGGAGACAGAACGCATCTCCTTCCTGAACGGTATGACGGCTGTGGTCCCATGGTGTTTATACTTGCGTACTATTGTTTGAACAGATGAACATGGTACCTTCAGGCGTTTGGAAATTGATCCCAAGGATGAACCAGACTTGTGGAGGTCTACCATTTTTTTTCTGAGGTCTTTGCCGATTTCCCCATGATGTCAAGCAAAGAGGCACTGAGGTTGAAGGTAGGCCTTGAAATACATTCACAGGAACCCCTCCAATTGACTCAAATGATGTCATTTAGCCTATCAGAAGCTTCTAAAGCCATAACATAATTTTCTGGAATTTTCCAAGCTGTTTAAAGGCACAGTCAACTTAGTGTATGTAAACTTATGACCCACTGGAATTGAGTGAAATAATCTATCTGTTAACAATTGTTGGAAAAATTACTTGTGTCATGCACAAAGTAGATGTCCTAACCGACTTGCCAAAACTAGTTTGTGCACAAGAAATGTGTGGAGTGGTTGAAAAATGATTTAATGTAAACTTCCGACTTCAACTGTATATAAAACAGATTAAACAACTGAAGAGCGCAAGCAAATAAATCATCCAACTTTGTTTATTCTTAATAACAATATTAATAATTATTTTCTCCAGAGAAAGGCAAGGGAACTCAGACATTCCAGTGCAGCACATTGAAACCAACCAGCAACTCTTAATTACATTACAATCCACCAATAATTATCAATTGGCCCTTAATTAGTTCATCAGATAAATTACTCCTGCTGTAGAAAAACAAAAACTAATTGAAGGGGCTTGGGGTAAAGGGTGGTGAAGGCTCGCAATCAGAGCAAAGAGGTAAATCCCCTCTGCACTTCCACTTTACCATCAAGTAAGACATTGTGCTGTGATGTAAAAATGGCTTTCTGAACCACCACACTGAAGCAGAAACCTTGTGCAGCCTTCATTAGCTGATCAGAATCAGAACATGATGTGAAATCCAATTTACATTGTAGTGAATATGCGTTGTACCTAAGATACATCCGTCTAATCATGTTGTACATTCAGAGTGTCAAACTGCAGGTCTCTTCATCTGTTCAAAACGGACAGCTGAAAGTAGGGGCAAGATGCAGTAACATGGTGTTTAGACCGTTTGTCCTTGGTGCAGGATAATGGAGAGAGAAGGGCCTGAGGGTTAGAGTTGGCTGAGTCCAGGGCTATTTTGGGCAACAAAAATATATATAATTAAACCCACAATCAGTTCATTGCTTTATAACTAATTTCCTTTCATATTTTCCATCAATGAATTCCTTTTGGAAAAAGAGGATTGTGAGGTTTAAGGTAGAAACAAAACTGTCTTCGAAGACAACAGAAAAGTCAGAGGGAAAGGATAGAAAACCCAAACGAAAAGAACACCCCCTCAAGAAAATTAACAATCCCCTTAAAAGGTCTATACACGCAACCTCCTCTAAACTCTTTGCACCCCCCCAACCCAAAAGTCTCTCCATGCTCCTTTGTCACCTTCAACTCAGTTCTGTGTCAAAGTTTAGCCTCTCTGCCTGCGTGCTCCAGTCTGTCTCCTTCCACCAGCCGACTCCTTGTTATCATCATCATCACTACTCATCCACAAGCTCAAAGTTTGAGCTCATTGGCAACCTTGGAAGCGATGTTCTTGAAGGCGATGGACGTGCCAGAAATGCGCTTAAAGCGAACCCCGTTGAGGGAGAGGCGGGGCAGCTTGCAAACCTCCATCTCCCACTGGACAAAGTCGTCACAGGCGGGATTCCCAGACACGCACAGCAGCATGTAGCGCTCCCGCAGCTCATACTCGCAGCTGTTCGAGTCCAAAACCTTCCGGATCTCCTTCATCATCTCATTGGGCTCCATGGAGGAGGTGGTCTTCATGCTCCAGGTGAAGCGCAGCGAGCGGGGCTTGTGGTCCTTGGAGGTCAGGCTTGAAGTCGGGGTGCTGGGTACCGTAGAGGTGGAGGACAGGAAGTCCTTGTTCTCGTCTCCTACAGAGCCCAGAGTGACCTTCTCCAGCTTCTCAGCGGTGGTCAGCATGGGTCTGAGTTTGCAAAGAAAGTAGGAAAGGACAGTAATATAATAAAAAGGAAGGAGCGAAACAGAATGGGGAGACAGACAAAACAGGAATCTTATGGGCTGGTTAACAATGCATTCAATCACAGGGGGAGCCAAAGAGCATGAACATAAAAAGCCTCACTTAGCTGCAGAATACATGTCTCCTGTTATTAAAATGTCAAAATTGAATGAGCTATATGATCACAATCATGCTATTCTTTACACCACCTTAATCAATGAATGTAATGATTATTTGATTTTTAAAAATAAAAAAAATGTATATATATATATAAAAATAATAATAATTTTAAAATCACTGAATCAACAGATTGATCAAATGTTCACTATTGTATTCCTCACCTGCTGGCCTCATCTCGACCCTCTCCCTCATACGGGCTCCGCAAAAAAAATTGGCACAAGTTTAGTCTCCCAAAATTCCAATTAGGCTATTACCAGGTTAGGATAAACACTACCAACTCCCATGGCAACCCCTGCACCTTCCACTTCCAGTTTCTATAGTATTTTTCTTAGAAACAAGATAGATTTACTTCATGTGAGCACCACTACATTTGGGGGGGTACTAGGTACCTCTACAAATTCAAATGTGTTTTTGGTCACCCCCCCACCGCAAAGTGGACACACATTCCATGGAAACGGTTGTTTTTTTGTTTAGCATACAACTGGAATGAAAGGTCAGAGATCACATCTTTGTTATGTTAATACATCCCATCACCACCATATAATAACTCTCTTCTCAAACTCCCACAGCAGGGCATCAAAAACAACTAAATCTGTCAGATGCATATGCAGGCATCCTGCAGACCTGTTCTCAGTTTCTCAAGGTGCCCAACATCCTTAAGTCTGCAACCACAACAATAAGACTTAAAAATACATGCACCCCTTGATGCACATTTTTGTAAACGTCAAAACATTCAATCTTCACTTATTTTCTGATTGAATGGACATCTTGGTCGCTGAGAATATCATATTAGAGCCAAGAAATACACGTCTCTAATGACTCTGCAGTCAACAAATCTAAAAATACAAAGTATTAGCGGATAAGCCATGGTTAAAAAAAAATATGAAAAAGAAATTGCAGAACGTTGCTGAAAATAAGGTTGTTAAGCACAAACTGCAGTGCAGCCTGGACCGTGGTCTGGTATCAGACTAGAGAAAGAAAGGCAGGAGATATCCCCCAAAAAATATGACAGCGATGCTACATTGCCAACAAACACTTCACTGCCCCCCCTCTTCCACAAGGCTTGGGCAGTATACCACAGACCGGGGTGTTTAGAAATAGCCACAGGATGGTTTTTCAATACCATTGAAAATATTTTTAAAAATTAAAAAATTAAAAATGTCTATCCTGCAAATAGTTCAGGACTGAGACCAAGGCACTATTATTAGTCACAAGCAAGTCTCAAGGTCCAGGTCTCAAGTCGAGTCCCAAGTAGAATGGGTTGAGTCAAGTCCAAGTCGTGAGTTGAACAAAATATATATAAACACACAGGCAATAACTTGTCTATTAAGGCTACAACACATTGTGATTATGTAATAATCTATTTTAACAAAAAAATCCACATGCAAGCTTCATAAGTAAATTATCAAAATGAAATGCTAGGGCGGGCCACCAAAGCATTTTTTTTTTTCAGGTTACCAAAATGTATCTTCGGGATGGAAAAAGCAAGTGTAAACGTAAACTAAAATCAGAAAACATTTTTGAAAAGATTAATGGACCTAAATCTTAAATATAATATAAATATAATCTTTGAGAACTAACGATCCCCAAAATAAAAGCTAGACAGTTGGGAAGAATTGAAAATTCCCAAAACATTGAATTTAGTAATATAGATTATTATGTTTGTGCAAAATAACAGCATTAGCCATGTCAAAATGCATAGAATTGCAGGAAAAAAAGCTTTAAAACGGCTACTTTTTCTCAGCTCCAAGGGAGAAGATGTAGAATTGGAGGATATGTCCTTATAAAATAGCTCTACAACACCAAGATGGGGGGGCCATTAAAAATGTGGCCCTGCCGACGGTCAGACCGCGCCCCCCTGCCACACCCAGTCACCCCCTAAGCCCCTTTTTCATCCAGAAAAAAACCCTGCTATGACTCCATGCTTTGGCATATGACACGGAGTGGAATGTTAGCTGGGCAGCACGGCCACAGGCTGGGCAGCACGGCCACAGGCTGGGCAGCACGGCCACAGGCTGGGCAGCACGGCCACAGGCTGGGCAGCACGGCCACAGGCTGGGCAGCACGGCCACAGGCTGGGCAGCACGGCCACAGGCTGGGCAGCACGGCCACAGGCTGGGCAGCACAGAGTGTTTTCTATTGACTTAGCCAAGGACCCACAGGATGACATTTGATAACACTAATGGAGTCAAAAAGGAAACAGGGATGTGAGAAATAAGGGAGGAGTATCATTCACTGAGGGATGAAGAGAGCCGAGCAGCAGACGAGGGTGAATCAGGCGATGGCGAGAGCAGGGCACGTTAGTATAAATGGCAAATGGTTAGAAAATAAGTATAAAAAATTTCATGAAAAGGGTCATGACACATAAAATGATAGCCTTACAGAGGATAGATAGGACAGAACACAAGGTAATAGTTGACAGAATCAAGTGTGTGGTTATTTTTGCCTACCTTCTGGGGAATCTGAATGTGAGATTTCTACAACGGAGGGGAGGGGGAAGAAAAAAAAACGGTATGTACACAAACGTGTGCAAAACAAACCACAGCCAATCTGTTATACATGTCATGTGCATGTCAGTCAACTCAAATACATGAATACTCCCCCGGTGTCCCTCAGGAGGTGAGCTGCTTGGGCAAAACGGGTGGTCACAAAATGGCTGTTATTGTAGCCTGACATTACCATAGTATTCAGGATGTTCGGGGCAGAGCAATTACATGAACAATGGACTCAGATTAGGATTAACATTAGCACTGGATGGGAAACATGCATGCCAATTATGACGTTATATTTAATTAGTTTTAATTCCTGGTGTTGTACAATTTATCATTAAACAATTAAACTATAGTAGGATATTCCAAATTGTATTTCAAGGTACACTCACATAGTAACTTCCCTACCTGCTTCAACTATGTGCTAACTGACCATAGCCACAGAAATATGACCTGCTTCAAACCAACTTAACCTGAAAGAGGGGAGTACTTGTAGTCATGCGCATTGCGTGCACAAAAAACCCATCACAGGGACACACAAATGCTAATAAAACAGTCCAAAGGTCACGCTGCACAAACATGAACACCTAACTGTAATTCACTAAGCCGTTCAACACCAGGATGTGATCAGCATATCATTGGATTCAACACTAGTCATCTTCCCCATCACACATCTCAGATGCCCATTCCCCCATTCGCTCACCTGCGCACAAATTTAGAAGTGAACTTTCTGAAGATACCAGTGCCCCCGGCTCTTCGGGCTTGGCTGTTCCCGTAGGAGAGGGAAGGGGATGATGGGGGACCATTATAAGTGGAGGTATGTTGGTCCCGTGCCGCCCTCTGCTGGCCGGCACTGAAAGTGCTTCGGCTGGTCACATTTCTGGGGAAGTTGGAACGGTCTGTCGCCGTGGAACTGCCGATGTTGTGGGCAGAAGGAGACGCCACCGGTACTCTCTGAGGGGCGGTGCTGTTTTGATAGTTTTGCGAGTAGGAAGAGGAGAGACAATTATATATTTCATTATGATTATGCACATCAAAAGTTTCAACTGCTTTAGCCATTTCCCACAAAGAACTTATTTACATTTACATTTAAGTCATTTAGCAGACGCAAAAACCTTACTGTGCTTCAGAGTAAACTAAAGTTCAGTGATTGAAATGCATAACATTTCTATACAGATGCCAGTTGTAAGGAAGCCTGATTAAGCAGTTTGCAAAAGCAATGTGTAAAAGGCATATTTCTATTGGTCTACAACATGCACACCAACTGTGGTGCCATCCACTCAGCAAAATTCACCATGACTGAAGTCAGTAAAATAACATCTTACAGCCTTGTGACCCACCACGGGCAGCAGGTATAAACCACACTTAGAATGTGAGGCCAGTGAAGCCTTGTTGAGTGTTAAATCATAGGCACACAGCATGAATCACACAATTAGCATCAGCCAACAGGACAACGATGGCTGCAGCATCACAACAAAGAGGGAAGTATGGAGAAGGGTCATGGAGCTGTGATACTGTTGATTTATGTCATGGACCACACACATGATCATATTGGCAGAGGTTATAACACCCTTTCATTTGAGAAAATAGCTTCCACAGTATGAGCTGTGACTATTCAGTGATAATGGATTACACGTAAATCAATTGACATGTGAAGGACATCCCAGCATTATAGCTAGTTCATGAGGAAACGTTTATTTTTTTATACAAAATTGAACAATGTGCATGGCCCACGAGATGTCAAGTTGTGTTTGGGGACAGGGAGTTGCAGAACGTATTAAAAGGGATTACATGACATGCACACACCAGCCAGGAGCTGAAAGGGTTCAGGCTCACTGCAGCCAAAAACATAACGGCACCGGATGGGCCAAGATAAAATTGTGATGGTGTGTGATGTGTAACTGAGGGTTTTGCAGGATCTAGCTTTCTAGTGGAAGATTAGTGATAGGACTGGTTGGACAAGGACAGTGGTGGTGGTGGGGAGAAAGATATTTCACAAAGAGGCATGGTGCTTGTGTTTCAGGGGGTGGTGGAAAGTGACAGAGAAAAGTGGGTTGCCTTTTCAACAGCAATATTGCTACTCTTTTAATCCCTACAGCTGATCTTTTAATACCGATTTGTTCCCGATGTTGGACACACAATGCTGAGAACTGCAACCAGGAACAATCTAACCCAAAACCTTTCATATCCACTCTACTCTCCCTCCTGCAGAGTGGCTGTCCTTGTGTTCCACTCCCTGGTGCCACTTGCCTGGGCCGGTGTGCATGGATGTCTGGGGGGCTGGGGTGAGCAGAGGTGGACAAGGACTTGTGATGTCGGGGGTGGGAGGAGGAGAGTACGGCAGCTGCCGAGGCTGTGGAGGCACGGGACCCTGGGGTGGTCAGGCTGAGGGAGAGAAATGAATAAACCCAGTGCCGACCGTCCCCCGTGAGGGGTGGAAGAGAACCATGGGGTAACAAGGTTAGAACTGGGGAGGAAGCAGGGACACTGAGGGGGGATGAAACCACACTGATGCACATTATCACAGACAACACAGCACCTCAAATAATGCAGATTTGTATTGGATGACTAAACATAACAGCCTCAGTGTTTCCCCTAAGATCTGTTTTTCAGCCACGGTTGTAGATGGAGTTTTAAAGCTAGTTTCCTGTAATTCAACACATTTTGCAATGGCTTATGCCGCGTTCTAATGCTATCTGAGTGACTCCAACATAAATGGAATTTAGACAGTCTGGGATTCTTCCCGACTGTCTAGTTTATATTTTGATGGGTGTTACTTCTCAAACATGATTTTATTTAAAATATATATAGCTGCATTATCTTTTCTATACTGAACAAAAATAAACTCAACATGCCACAGTTTAAGATTTTACTGAGTTATAGTTCATATAGGGAAATCAATCAATTGAAATAAATTAATTAGGCACTAATCTATAGATTTCACATGACTGGGAATACAGATAAGCATTGGTCACAGATACTTAAAAAAATATATATATATTAATAGGAAGGGGCAGGGATCCGAAAACCAGTCCCTATCTGGTGACCACCTCACGCAGTGCGACATCTCCTTCACATAGAGTTGATCAGGCTGTTGATTGTGGCCTGTAGAATGTTGTCCCACTCCTCTTCAATGGCTGTGCAAAGTTGCTGGCTGTTGGCGGGACCTGGAACATGCTGTACACATGAATCCAGAGCAACCCAAACATGGGCAATGGGTGACATGTCTGCTGAATATGCAGACTAACTGGGACATTGTCAGCTTCCTGGAATTGTGTACAGATCCTTGCAACATGGGGCAGTGCATTATCATTCGGAAACGTGATGGCGGCGGATGAATGGCACGACACTGGGCCTCGGGATTGCGTAACGGTATCTCTGTGCATTCAAATTGCCATCGATAAAATGAAATTGTGTTCATTGTCCGTAGCTTATGCCTGCTCATACCATAACCCACCATGGGGAAATCTGTTCACAACGTTGACAAACCGCTCGCCCACACGATGCCATACACGTGGTCTGCGGTTACGAGGCTGGTTGGGCATACTGCCAAATTCTCTAAAATTACGTTGAGGCGGCTTATGTTAGAGAACATTCTGGCAGCAGCTCTGGTGGACATTCCTGCCGTCAGAATGCCAATTGCATGCTCCCTCAAAACATGAGACATGTTGTTTGACAAAATTGCACATTTTACAGTAGCCTTATTGTCCCCAGCACAAGGTGCACCTGTGTAATGATCATGCTGTTTAACCAACTTCTTGATATGCCACACCTGTTAGGTGGATGGATTATCTTGGCAAAGGAGAAATGCTCACTAACAGGGATGTAAACATTTATGTACCGAATGAGAAAAGTAAGCTTTTTGGGCACATGAAACATTTCTGGCATATTTTATTTCAGCTCATGAAACATACAACCAATGCTCTATATGTTGCGTTTATATTTTTGTTCAGTACTTTATATATCTGGTTTTAGTCGTTTTATGTTATGTTTAGACTGAAAACGGCAACGATTTAGAAGCAGCGGCCCGCAGCTTCTAAATGAATATAGGGGAAACACTGAGCTTTCATTAGGGGAGTTTAATGACAGACTGCATTATTTCTGGGAAGCATCACACCCAAAAGAATCTTGCTGCAAAGGAAGTGCTGGAAATTGAGGGAGAAACGGTCAGGACAGAACACAAGTTTGGGGAAAGGAAAAACTGCTTAAAAATTAAACAAAAAAATGGTCAAAATGGCTGTTGTGTCAGGAGAATGTGTGCTAGTGACTTGTTCTACCAGTAGCGCTACAGCTGTCTGTTTGCCCTCCAATCATCTTTTTATAGCAAACATGTCTGAGTCACTGCTGCTCCCCCTCGATCCCCAACAGAACGTGTTCTTTAAACACTTCCCCCCTGCATTTTTCCCTTTTTGTGCCTGGAAGTAACCTGCATACAAGAGCAGCCAGCGTCACAAATCCCAGATTAAGGAGTGGGATCTGATTATCAGGGTCAATGTGTTTAATACTGTTAAGTGTCAGAGTGTCTGAGGCCCCTGATTCTGCACCTAAACCTGGCTTTCTACTCTGCTGTATTCTAAACATTTCAGTGAAGAATATGGTAATAAAATGGTAAAATATTGATTAATTGTTAGCAAACTGATCTTGCCATGATAGTGTGCACTAGAGTTCAAAGATATTATTATTGTTTGAGTTAATTACAGATGCCGTGTATTACTGTGTGAGTGAGTAAGCTGGCCTTGAGTACAAGTCCTACATAAAATTTTGCAAATGTCACTAATACACCCTGGAAAAATGTAAAATCTCTGCTCTGGTGTGAATGTGTGACTATGTACACTCCATCTCATGGTGGAAAGCTGCTAGCTGCTGTGTTTGATTGTCGGCTGACCACTGCTTGCCAACACTGCCATCTAGACACACGACTAGCTCCAAAAAGAGAGCTCCACAGCCATGTGAGTGTGTCTGTGTATGCCTGTGGCTGCAAGGGTGCTTGTGTGTACCTGTCCTTTCCATTCTGGACCCCAAGTGTGGCCCTCTCGGGGACCGGCGAGTTCCGACTGCGACTCGTACCAGTGGACAGGATGCTGTTCTGTATGACCCATTGAGGAGATGTTAGGTACAGTAGTGTACATGCCATCAATCCTAGAGTGGCAGGCATGCCGAACAATAAGTCTACTCACGGTGGAGGGGGTTGGGGTGCTCCTCTTACGATCTGCTGTTGCTATAGGACTGGGAGGGACTTTAGTGGAGCTGCCAGTGCCAGAACCTTTCCTCCCATAATCCTCTGCTGTCTGCTTGTTGTCGCCCTGGGAACGCTTAGAAGCAGAAGAACCTGGGAAGAAGAACGAGACAGACAACAGAAAGAAAAGGGTGGGACAGAGACGCAAATAATGAGAATCAAATAAGATTATATATCAAAAACAGTTCAACATTTACAGTACCCTCATCAACCCAAACAGCTTCCTACCTGCATCTGTTGCTCTCCGGGGCTTCAGATTAGATGAGGTACTGCGCTGTACCTTGTGAGAAGGAGATTGGGCATTGCTGTTTGTGAGGTCACTTCCTGGGCGGGATTTAATTGACAGACTGATACATTCGTCCATCTGAGAGGGAAGAGGAGGGATGGTCATCAATATTACCATGGCAGGAGTAGGACACAGTTCGCTCCTACAGATGTGAGTGTATACACTTTGTACCTCTGTGTTCCTGTAATCCAGTAATAGATATGTGGCCATGACTTCATTGTATTTTTGGTTGACGAGCGAGTCCTGGATCTCCTCTGCAGAGTAGCCCATCTGCAACATGATATCTGGACAGAATGGATAAAAAATGTCAGCCTTATCAAGGACAGAAGTACATTACACACACATGCATTGTAGACGGGCACATCAGAGACTACTTAACACAAGTCTAACATACCAAAAAGCAACAGGTCAATAGTTCTCTAAAACACAGACAGGCGCATTGTTATATGGACAAAACAGTTCTATTGTACAGGCATATCATTTAATAAAACGGAAGGCAGCAAACAAGGACAGACGTTGTCAAAAAGTCTAGCATTTAGTTTGACTAAACATGTAGGCACATGCCAACACAGCAACGGGCACGTTACGTAACAGAGACTAACGCTCAATTCCACTTTTAAGTGCATGATCACGCTGGAAATAGAATGCATGAGTGAATGAGAGAAAACTGACGGGCCGCAAGTGTCAAATTAGAAAGCAAGTCTTTTTTTCTAATGTCTACGTGGAGCAATGCTGGTAAAATGAGTGGGTCGTTTGTAGAAAAGGAATTAGAGGAATTGTTATGATCTTTCATATGCTAAGTAGTCTAAAGATGTAGTTTAAAATGTACTGGGATGTAAGCTAAGGTTTGCCAGTCACATAGGCTACATATTTGAAAACAATTGCAGCCTACATGTATTGATTTCAATCATAGGCATTTAGCCTAAGCAAACTATAGCTGGAAAACTCAAGGACTCCGATATCAAGAGAACTGTTTATGTAGAAAGAATGAGACTTAATTGTTTATAAACGGCTCAGGTTTATTAGCTACAACATCCTGGTGAAGCTAGCAAAACAACAACTGTTAAGCCTAGGTATGGTGGCTCCTGTAGGACATAAGGTGAGTCAAAGGGAACTTGCAACAATAACTTTGAGGCTACAGAGCGGGAAAAAAAATAATAATAAATACACATTTTTTTACGGATTTTCATGACAATTATGTCAACATACGCTACGCAGTATATGTGAATCGACCATTCACTACTCTCGCACGCTGTCTCTCCGTGTAATTTCAGTTTAAGACAGCACGTAAAATAAGACTGAAAAGATTCTGCACCTTCAGATAGAGGAGCCCTCCCCCAATTAGTGTGACCTCTAAACTCCACCCCAGTAACCCATCTGCTGCAACCAGCTCATCCACCAGACACCTGCCCCACCTCTCTTCCACCCCCCCGCTCGGTCGGGGTTCTGACCTGTCCTCTTGGGGTCCTTATAGTCTGGCTGGGGCTCGATGAAGGGCTTCAGCTCCTCCTCCTCATGGCCTACATTCATCCAGCGGTCCTTCATGATCTGCTGCTGGACACAAGCAGAGAGAAGAGAGAGGACAGAGATGTAGGGTTGATGGAAGATGGGAAACAAAGCACTAACAGTAGCGTTATAGTCATCTACACAGTGTATGCAGTGGAGGAAATAGCAGTGACTAGATGAGGTACTATTAACCTCCAGGCTGCCCCTCTTGGTTGGGTTGAGAATGAGGAACTTCTTGAGCAGGTTCTCGCAGTCTGTGGACATGTAGAAGGGAATCCTATACTTCCCCCGCAGAACCCGCTCACGCAGCTCCTAAAGGGAAGACAAGCACAAAAGACAAGGATAAGGGTAGCTAGGTATTCAACAACATTACTTGTTTTCCATGTATCCCTTCCTCTTTCACAGTTCCCTGCTCACCTTGAGGTTCTGCCCGTCGAAGGGCAGAGAGCCGCTGACCAGGGTGTAGAGGATGACCCCCAGGCTCCAGACGTCCACCTCGGGCCCGTCATACTTCTTCCCTTGGAACAGCTCCGGAGCGGCGTAGGGTGGGGAGCCACAGAACGTGTCCAGCTTGTTCCCCATGGTGAACTCATTGCTGAAACCAAAGTCTGCGATCTTGATGTTCATGTCAGCATCTAGGAGTAGGTTCTCTGCCTGGAGAAAGAGTGTGTTAATTATTGATACAAGCTTCTGTAACATTCCTTTAAAAACGTATCCAACATCATACCTCAATGTAATGATCTGTCACTTTGAATTGGATCCATAAATCTCTCCATCTGCACACAAAAAACACCTTCCACATTTCTTGTCTATCCTCACCTTTAGGTCTCTGTGTACAATGCACTTCTGGTGGCAGTACTGTACCGCTGAAACTATCTGTAGCAAGAGAAGGAGCAACAGCTAGGATGACAATTCCCTTTTAAACAGTATTGTCAATAACATTGTCAAAACGGTGTCAAAAACAGAAAAGAGACCAGCAGACAAAAGGGTCTCACCTGTCTAAATTTGGCCCTGGCCTCTTTCTCCTTCATTCTCCCGTGAGCAACAAGGTAATCAAACACCTCACCTGGGGGGATAGAGACAGAACGTAGGGGAGTGTTGAAGGAACAGAAAATCAGTGGAGACACAAAAAAGGATGAAAGGACAAGTGTGGAACAGAGTGCATGTGAATAGAGTGAGACAGAACTGGGACTTAGCATTGATGTTTTTACAGAGGCTGAGAACAGAATTTCAGATTGAATGTTGTGTTGAAAGGAGTGTCTTGTGCCTTTACTCACCTCCACTGGCATACTCCATGATCAAGTACAGTGTCTTCTCAGTCTCAATAACTTCAAATAACTTAACTACAGAGAAGAGAGCGAAAAGTTCAATCCAATCAAGACAACACTAAGACTGGACGATATGGCCAAAATATCATATCATGGTATTTGTTAAAAAATTGACAGTATTTTTTTATGGAGAGAGAGGGGGAGAGTGATGACTCAAGTAGTTAAGTAAACTATAAAAATGGAAGTTACACACAACATACCACATTTAACAAACATTCAAATAACGTTATAGAAGGTAAAGTAAAAACCCAAACCGGTCCGTGCATCAATATTGTTAAAAATACGGTATACCGCCCAGCCCTAGACAACACCCATCACAACATAGCTGTCAATTTCTTAGTATATGCTCAATATTCTCAGAAAGGCATCTGCACAAGAATAAGCAGGCAGAACACAAACATGTTTCTGTCATTTGGTTGGGGATGGATGAGAATCTTAAAAAAAGAGAGGGCAGCACAAAGCTCACCGATATTTGGATGATTCAGCAACTTCATGATCCTCACTTCACGAAACAGCTATGGACCGGAGAAGAAATAGACAAGCCATTAAGAGGATCAATCAGTTTATATCAAAACAGTTTATATCAAACAAAGTCAGTTTATTCAATATCATTTTTACTTGTATACTCCAAAACTATATCTATGCGCACTGTGTGGGAGTCTTCATGCATATACTGTATATACTGAGGACAGTACTGGCACCACACCCAAACCATCACCACAGGAAGTACTTGGGTCTAATTTCCTGTAATTACCGCCATATCCTGCCCTAAGCCCTTCGGAAGGAACTGCCATCTTCATTGATTTCAGCATTATGTTTTCTATTTCAGAAATAAAAACACACTATCCGAACACAAATCAAAACAACCACATGACATTACACACAGCATCTACTTGCACTCACCTTTTGGAGACTGGAAGAGTTAAGTTGAGTTTTGTCAATGATTTTCACAGCCACCTTTATGGGGGAAAAAAACATGTTAGACATGAGTAGAACCGCAGCCTTAGGATGAACCACCCATCAATGGAAAGAGCTGGATGAAGACTTTCCCCCACTCTACTGCACTCCGTTTTGTTTATCCATGTGCTGCCCCACTCACAGCAACCACATCACATGGCACGTTATTAGCATATTAAAGAACTGGCAGTTACATGTTCACAATCCACTGATCCATACTCAAGAGATCAGAATGTTAGGGATATGGGTCAAGTGAAGTAAGATCCTGCACTGCCAACATTGGGCACACAATGATAAAACCACATCCAACAAAGGATCAAACATCAGTCAGTAAATCCAGTGCTTGGACTTGCTTTGATCTCATGGTTTGTCCTCACCTCTTTCCCTGTGAGGACATGCCGGGCCAGTTTGACCTTGGCAAAGTTGCCCTTGCCAATGGTCTTTAGCAGTCGGTAGTTGCCAATGTGTGGCTGCTCGTCTGCCGTCGTGGGGACAGAATTCCGGCACCGCGGCATATTGGCACGCCCGCCTGCCTTGGACTCAGAGGGAGACTGAAAGAGGGGAACAAAGCATTCTCTTAGGCATACGCAACACCTCTCTCACAAATCCAGACAATGTTTTTCAGAATCCCATTAAAGGCGAAAGAGCTTTGGACATAAAGGATACCTCAGAAACACAACTGTGAGCATAACTTGATACTGGCCAATAATGTTGATCTGTCAATCTACATAGTCACCCCAGCTCCTCGCTAATGAGGCTTTTCCTGACACTGAGGGTATTGGTCTCTGCTAGCAGCTCAAATCCACACTGACAAGAGGGAGAGAAAGTGTGAGGAGGGAATGACGAGTGACTCACAAGAAGATGAAAGAGCAGACGGAACAGAAGGAAGAGGGTGGGGGCTGATTGAGGGAGTAAAGGAGAGCAGGGGGAAAAAGGTGAAGGGTACCATATGCATGTGGGCAAAAGAGGTAGTTCAGAGTGCGGGAGCCCCGGAAAACAAGGAAGAGAAAGTGACCGGGGGGGGGGTTACATGTCTCTGCATTCACAAACACTGAATTGTACCCCATTTGCGCACTCCCTCCCCCTCTGTATGACTGACATGTATGATAAGATTGTTACTTTGTGAGCATATGTAAGAGGACAGAAAAGCTGTTGTTGACATGGCACCATCTATGTTGTGTGTAGTTTGTTCCACATGGACCTTAATTTCAATGTTCAAATCTGGGCCAGAGGCATCCCTACTATTCTGCAATTAGAAAATAGGACAGATTCTTCTTAAGACCACAGGATTATTAATAAATTGACAGTTGACTAACAGAAGTCCAGTTCTGCTCCTCTCTAGTGGTCATATTCCAAGAGAAAACATAAAGCAGGGGAGGGACCATGAGACAAATACACTACATCACATTTCCTAACAAGCCATGCTCTTACCTCCCTGTAAGAAAGAAAACCGCACTCCACATAAAAATAAATATATATGGAAAACAAAATGCACCAATATCCGCAATTAAAAGATGTGCCGGCTTTGTAAATGTTATATTATGTAACGCCTGTGTGTCTCTGTGTCGTGGCCCTCCCCAGCCAGTTTTCATAGAGGGATAAAGCAGAAGCTTGTTGAAAGTCTGCCGGTAGAACCAGCAGAGCCTAACGAGCCAGAAGACATCTGTCACCTAAACGCTCCCTCCCACACACACACACACACAAAAGCAGACTCTGGCATAAAAACGCACGAGGAAGTGCCTCATCACCTCAATGGCTACATACAGAGCAGAACAGGGTAAACCAGACTACCATACAACAACTGGCAGTGTGGTGAGCTCGTTTTCATTTTGTATTCGTCTTGGCACTGGCAGACATGGTTTAGCCATCAGTGGGCTTGTTGTGTAAGGGACAGGGACCAAGTGTCTACTGTACAATGTTTATGTCAGTGGTGTCTTGCACCCAGCTGATCTGCAAAGGAGCTCTGCAGTTACTGAGAGCGTGTCAGCAATGCAGTCTGCAGTCTTCACAAACACAGCTTTGACCTTCAGCACAGTAGCCAGCACTTCAATCACACTCGCCGAGGTTGGCACACACTGGGACACAGATAGAAGCACATTCAAAAACAGGCACATTGTTTGATCTTTGTCAAACATGCATAAATAAAAAGACGTTCACAAATACAACATATCATACAGACAAGACCAGACAGAGAGCAATGCAGACATACCGTCAGTCATGGGAAGCTCAGCTCCAGGGCTGACTGACAGCGAGAGACAGAGACAGGCTGAGGAGAGAGCAGCCAGGAGGAGCCTGAGAGACTGGAGGGTCTCATCACATATACATTATAGCCCCATGTCTCTCTGTTTAGATCATGATCAGCCTCAGGTGGAGAGAGGGGCATGACAAGAACCACAAACACTTGAAGATGGCACATTTGAAATTCATGTCTCTACAGAGCCGGTAGCATTAGAGCAAAACTTCACTGATCAGTGGGCTACCATTCTGTCAAAAGACTCATTCAACAATATGCACAAAACATCTACACATGCAAATGTAGTTGACCTGTTATTTTTATGCTTGAATTGGGACTTGGACTCCATCAAGTGCTAACAGTAGTATAAGTACTGACCAGACAGCTGGGTCGTTCCACCTCAAAAAGCACAAGAGTATTGACACATACCATCTGCGTCTTCAAATTGTTTCTATTAGAAAGAGATACGATTAGCATTCCTGCAACATTATTTTGTTGAAATATAATATAATTTAAATCTAATTAATTAACGTAATTGAATACACCCCAATCAGCTATTTTAATTTATAGGATTCTTATAATATTGAATGAATATAGTGCCCAAAATCCGATTTGGACCAAACTTTTTTTCTAACAATGAGTTAGACATGAGGAACCCAAATAAATATCCAAAAGCCACCCACGGACCCCCATGCCAATCACACCCCAACAATGAGTTTATAGTATCAGTTCTCTGTTTGGCTAGTATAGAGCTTTGTTTCTTCATCCTATGTAATGTATTCTCAGTGATTTGTGATTTTTTTCTGTTCAGAGAAAGTCATTGAAGTTGTTGGATTTACATCCCATTGTACATTCTGATATTACCAAGTTCTGACCACTATATGGTGCAGTTCCTGCTATTAGTTCATATTTTTAAGAATCTCCCACCTTCATTGTTAAAGGGATAGTTCACCCAAATTACTTTAAAAATCCTGTAAGCTGTCTATGGACCAGAGGGGTATCCTACGAAGCAGTTTTGAGGAGTTAACTAGATAACTTTGGTCAACTGAGTTCGACTTGGGATATCCGGTCATTCGAAAGTTGCTCACCTTTCAGCCAGGTAAATTTATATGGCAACGAATCCTTCAGAACTACCCTGCTCCAGGGAAGGCTAACTCACAGTTAACTCCACTTACCCGAAATGAAATGAGAGCCACAAGTTGAGGACCAATTAAATCAGACCCCCCCCCCCCCACCCCCCTTGCAAATACTGCATCATCGTCCTCTTCATATGAGGAAGGCTGATTAAATATTTTATTGATGAATTTTGTTGCGTGTTAAAAAATTACATTACACTTTTAGTAATGACAGAATGCATTAAAATTCACACACAGTAACACTTTTGTATGACTTAAATTATTTTATCAATAGGAGTTGGGAAAAAGGTGCTTGTGGTTGTGCATTGATAAGCACACCAGTGTCAGCATTAACGACAAGTAATAAAATAAACACTGCACTTTTAAAAGCCTATTTCACACCATAGCCTGCTGAATTAGCAAGCTAACTTTTCTGGAACGTGAAGCTAACTAAAGCTGGTTAGCTTTAGAAAACCCAGAGACGATCTAGCTTGATTCGTAGGATACCTCTCTCTGGCAGGGATTCCGTTACGAAAATGCGGTGCAGGACATTTGACCAGCAGGCCTTTTACGTTTACCGGACCCATATGCATTGGGTACGTAACCTGATCAGGGATTCCACCCAGTGCTCAGAATGACAGAAATCACATTTAGATTATGGTCTTAGTCTTAAAAAAACATACAATGGCGTGTGTCCTTACCGAATTCCAAAGCATCATTTAAAGATGTTATGATAACTGTCCACATTTAGTTTCTCAGCCAACAGGACAAGTACCAAACAGCAAAATCGCTAGCCTAAATTAATCTACTATCCCTCATCGTAGAAAAGTTTACCTATTCTATCGGTCAGCTTGTCGTTCTGAGCGAGGTATAAAGTCCCCCATTCCAAACAGACTCTGGGACAGCTGTGGAATGATTGAATTGGTGATCTTTCAACCAGTTGGCCGAGGCTACATCCAAAAAAACAAACCACAATGTTTAGCTTAAAAAGTTAACATTTCTTCACATTAAAAACACAGCATGGAACACAAGGCAGTAAGCTACGCACAAATGTTCATTCCATAATGCAATTAATGGGAAAACACTTGTCAAAAGCGCACCACACATGCGAGTGGTTTCATGAGACAGATGAAAATATACATTAGAAATTGAGGAGATCTAAAGATGCAACGATTAACATTGGTTGCTAATATGATTAGGATTGTGCTTTTGGCTACTGGACAATGAAAGACAGTTTATTTGAAAACCAATAGAATGACAGAAATAGGCTACTGGTTTCAATGGCATATGGAAGACTATAAAAAAATAATTGTCTGTACGTTTGGTTGGATTATGGCTAAGCCACTTTGAAGCAAGTTAAGACATGCCTCAATGTGAAGTAAAACGTTCAAGTTTCAAACAATTAAGTACACGTTTTCAAAATGCACACTGACTCCAGCTCATCGCAAAGTGGTGTGAGACACACTGAAGCCATCATACTTACCTATGCACTTGAATTGCAAATGGGAAGCGTACTTTAAAGGTTGAGAACAAAAATAACAGCTAATCTTAATCTTGGCCATCAAAACTGTTTAACACGCAATTGCATTTAAAAATGTTGCACAATGATTGGGTTTATAAAAGCACGTTTCACTCCAGCTGCAACAAACGCGCTGTATGATGAGCTGTAACAGCAGTTCTGGCGCTACATTAACTACTTGTTCCGGACAAAAGCTGGTTACTACCAGCTAATGGAAACCCTGCCCTCTGGAATGACAGCAACCAATGCTTTGGTTTTGTTTACTTGGCTACTGTTTCAAATGCTAACTTTTTAACATGCTTGTCAAGTATACAATGCAAGTCAATGGTACCGATATTTGCATTTTCACACTTCATGCCCAAATGACCCAAACAGTGGCGAGGTAAACAAAAACAAAACATGGGCTGCTGTCATACCTGGTCCATAAACTGCTTACAGGGTAAGAAACCAATATGTAAATGTGGTAATTTGGGTGTACTATCCCTTTAACAATGGGCAGGGTTCTTAAAAAGAAATTGCCTTATAGCAGGAACACCACTATCTAGTGGACAGAACCTGGTAATATCAGGATGGGACATAACCCCAACTTCAATGGAAAAAAAACTATTAGATAAGATGAAGAAACAATACTTGCCAAACATAGATAACTGTTACTATATACTCATTGTTGGGGTGGGATTGGCATGTGGTGTGAGGGGTCCGTGGATTCCTCATGTCTTACTCATTGTTTGAAAAAAAGTTTGTTCCAAATGGAATGTTAGGTAGGCTACTATAATTATTGGATATTATATGAATCCTATAAATTAAAATGGCCAATTTGGGTGCAATCAATTAGCTTAATTTCTCAGATCAAAATATATTTCAACAAAATACTGCTTTCGGAATGCTTATCTTACGTTTCTAACTACAGAAACAATTTCAGAACAATCTGAGGTGTCATGGCTTGCTGAAATGAATGACCCAGCTACCATTCAGCTTTAGGAACCTTGTCAGTTCCTCTATGAAGAGACACGTCAGCCATGCTCTACGGCACTGGTGTGGACAAAAGTTCAGATTCACCCTGATCAATCAGGCTACAAATTCTGTCAAAAGAATCATCCACACATGGAAAAAAACATCCACATAGGCAAAAACAGTTTACCTTCTACTCTACATTAATGCTTGCAGTGAGACTTGGGAACTCCATGGTTGACAGTAGCATTAGCACTGACCAGCCTGCTACCATTCAGTAGGTTTCAGAACATTGTCACTTCCTCTATAAAGAAAGATGTCAGCCATGCTCTATGACGAAGGTGTAGACAGAGTTCAGAGTTAAAAATGTCAAATCAAATTTTATTAGTCACATACACATATTTAGCATATGTAGTGAAATGCTTGTGTTCCTAGCTCCAAAGTGCAGTAGTATCTAAAAACGATTCACAACAATACAGGTCTGTGTCCCCCTCTTTACAGACTTCAAAGCATAAAGGGGTGTTGAGTTGATGGCTTGGATAGACGACCAAGAACAGGGACACAGGGGGACATGAGGTCTCAGGCTAAAATAGGACAGACACATGCAGCATGCACAGCCAGGCTCTCCAGAGAGCCAGAAAACACCTGTCCGTCCCAATGCTGAAGACAAAGTAGGTTTGGTTAATTTAAGGAAATATTGTAATTACACCTCCCCTCCCCCAAATAAAAAAAAAGACGAGGTCAGGCTCTTAGTGCAGATGAGACATGTCTGGGTTTGTCTGACTGAGGGAGCAGTAGCCCTGGTGAGAAATGGCAGGGGAGGGAGCAGCCCGATGGACAAGAGCTGACATGCAAACAGCTGTGCCCTAGAATCAAAAGAAAAAGGGGATGAAATGAGATCGGGAAAGAGATAAGAGAAAAAAAAGAGGGAAGGTCAAGGATTCCCCATGATTAAAGAGAAAACAGGAAGTATAACTTGGTGTTGAGTTTTAAGGTTGAGGTTGGTTGTAGTTGCGCAACAAATGAGCAAATCAGTGTAGTAGTCTCTCTGTACCACACCCTTTATAAAACCACCCAAAACCTTTACCTTGTGTCAAATCACCTAATGCACTTCCTTATCCCTCTTACTCACACACAGACAAACAAGATGAATGTGCTCAGTAACTAGTACTGTAGTAACTCCTACCAGAATTTAACCTGAAAACCTTGACAGGATGAACACAAGGGTCTGCTCGGGTCCCTCCACAAATCAAATCAAAGTTTGTTGGTCGTGTACACATATATGTTACAGCGTGCGTGTTACTAGCTCGTAACAGAGTGCAGTAAAATGTCAAACAAGTACACAAATAATAAAGAATCAAACTCGAAACAAGTACGTCAGAATGAATCCAACTATCAGTAATTCCAATGCAATCTGTGTGAAATCATAGACCCATGAACTGGCTCTACCCATCTCCCTTGGCAACCAATCTCCATAGCCCAGCTTAACCCATGTATCGCCTTAGCCTTGCAGTCGCTTTACATATAGAGTTGACTGTACGATTCAATCACTAAGACCGCACTCAACAGGCTGTATAAGGTCATTAGCAAACAAGAGAATGCTCGCTCAGAAGCGGTGCTCCTATTTGCCGGGGAATTTAATGCAGGAAAACTTAAATCCGTTTTAACGAATTCCACCAGCATGCCACATGTGCAAACAGAGGGGAGAGGGGAAGAGACTTATTTTTTTATAATAAACTCTACCACCTTTATTCCACACAGAGACAATTACAAAGCTCTCCCTCCATTCGGCTTCATCAATAAGTACATATCCCAACCAGAAGCCATGGATTACAGGCAACATCCGCACTGAGCTAAAGGCTAGAGCTGCTGCTTTCAAGGAGTGGGACAGTAATCAGGACGCTTATAAGAAATCCCACCATGCCCTCCGACGAACCATCAAACAGGCAAAAAGTCCATACAGAATTAAGCTTGAATCCTACTACACCGGTTCTGATGCTCGCCGGATGTACCAGGGTTTGCAAACTATTTCAGATTACGAAGGGAAAACTTTTTACGCTTCTGCTACTCACTGTTTATTATCTATGTCTATGCAGTCACCTTTAACCCTACCTACATGTACATATTACCTCGACTAACCTGTACACCTGCACATTTACTGGGTACCGGTAACCACCTGTATATAGCCCGGTTATTATTTTATTGTGTTACTTTTCTTATTACCTTTTAGCAAATATTTTCTTACTTAAATTCTGCATTGGTGTCTAAGAGCTTGTAAGTAAGCACTTCACTGTAGAATACCTGTTGTATTCGGTATATGACAAATAAAATTTGACCCTCTGTGGCCTGTTGTCACAACTGCACTCATGTTCTTTTACACTTCATTCCGTTCAACAATTGAGAACATGAGTTGTAGAAATGTGCATGTTTGCTATGAGAGGTTGATAAAATGCTTTAGTGTTGCTAAGATCAGATGGAATAGTGCTTCTCTGACAAAGTAGTTGTGCTGTGGTAGTGTTTCCATGGCAACCTACAGCCTAAAGTACCCAGATAATGTTGACTCATCCTATACTCGTATGTGTCCAAATCATAAAATTGTAGAGAAAAATTTAAAAAACACTTCAAGAACCAAACCTCAAAACAGACCGTTTCAAAAATACTTGCTTTCCGCAGCGGATGTCATCCTCCTGAGGAGGATGAGCTGGACAATCAACAGTATACTCGCATTCATATTTTTTTATGACCAGTATATGCCCACACCATCCTATTTTTGGGGTACACCCATACCATTCAAACACAGAAAAGCTGTTTAACATACTTGGCCTACTTACCATGTTTTGGAATGAAAACTATTTAGCTCATATTGTAATTAATTATAGGTCATATTTCCAACAACAACAAAAAATCTGTTAACACCAGACAGTTACTTTAAACCTATCCCTTACTCTGCCTCCCCAACCATCTCATATACACAGAAACACACTCACTTCAGCCTGGCTGTCCCCTCACGTCTCTCACTCTCATCAAAATACTTAGAGCAAAGCATTCAATTCAGACTGAGCAATGCACAGTGAAACAAGCACACAAACATACTTTTAGAGCATCAGGAACCATAGTTCTATAACACATTTCACAGCAACTATCCGGTTTATGCGACAATACAAATATAGGCCTAAACAAGTAAACATATCATCATTATTATTATTATTATTATTTTTTTTAAATAAGCCTACTAGATAATTAGAAAGTGGATGTCCACGCTGTATCCTGGTTTAAATTCTGAATTATTTTAGCAAATGTTATGCTACCCTTCAAAATGAAAACTATTTCTTGCCTGCCCCAAGAAAGAAGAAGAGAGGATAAACAAAGTAAGACTGGCAGGGAGAGAGAGAGAAGAACTGGTAAATAAAGGAGGTGTGTGAGCCAGCTTGTCAGTTATCTGGGTATTAATATCACACCATGGTTATTTCCAGTCAGGGTAGAGGCAGCAAGAACCACAAATAGACACCAACTGAGCTCTCCCTCCAGTCACCTCTTCTTCTCCATACTCTACACTTCTGTCAGAAGCATTTAACTCAAAAACATGACAGTAAAAACATCCTGAAATCAAAACGCATGGCATAGTGGAACTCTATGGGGGAGAGAAATGTTAATTTTCTACCCACTGGGGCTCTGGTATTGTCAATTCTAGGACAATACATTAAAAGGGAAACGTCAGGATTTTGGCAATGAAGCCCTTTAATCTACATCCCCAGAGTCAAATGAACTTGTGGATACCATTTGTATATTTCTGCGTGCAGTTTTAAAGAATGATGCTAACTAGCGTTAGTGCAATTACTGGAAATGTATGGTAACTTCTAGCATGCTAGTAGATACCATAGACTTCCAGTCATTGCGCTAATGCTAGTTAGCATTGGCTCACAAAACTACCTCAAAGTTCCTTTATACTGGATGCAGAGACATAAAAATTGTATCCATAAGTACATCTGACTGTGGGGAAGTAGATAAAGGGCTTCATTGCCAAAATCCCAAAAGTATCCCTTTAACAAGGAATCGTAAATGTAAGTATTCTTAGCTACTTAACTAAAACCTGTCAACTTTTTCCTCAGAAAACAGCACAAGCTACAAAGCTGAGAAATAAAAGAAATACTGATGAATCCTTTCAAACAAGAAACCGAATCTACATTTCAAACAAAGCTGGAAGTGTTGACAAGCTTTTAAAAATCAGCCCACCACCCTCATCCAACACCATCCCACCCCCTCCTATGTGAGCTATTAATACCTACAAGTATATGAGAGTGTGGTTAGGACATGACAAAGACCAGAGAGAAACCAAGATCACTAGGGGAATGGCTGGTAAAAACAAAGCCACTATTACATAAACCACATAGGCCTATTGAACTGAATTTGTAAAAACCTACAACTAAATGGAGAACTATTCTCTTCATCTTTCATTGATGATCAATCATGAACATGATAATGACATATCCAGAATGAGAAACACACACAGGGAAACGTGTGCATACAAATAATGTTAATACGGACAAAATGAAGAAAAGGAGCACTCCCCTCAGCCTCCACACAACTCCTACACACCCAGCTAAACTGGAAATGCTGGTTTCAACAAACCGAGAAACTGGGGTAGGAAGAACCTAGATTCGCCAGTTGGGCCCAGATCAACAGCAGTCTGTAGTCAAACAAGCTGGGCAGGGCATGGCTAAACCTTGCCAACTCCTTGCTTCAGACAAATTCAGTGGCTAACAAACCTTGGAATTAGTAGCCTGTGTAAGTTAGGGAATTTTCACCACAATGACCACTATGGGATGCGTCAGCATCTCTGCTACCCATGTATAAGTATCAGCAATTTGTGATTTGTACAGACAATTGTCAGAATTTCATTAAATGACTAAAACACTAATCTCACTAGAGAACCAGTTTTCACTGCAAGCAAATGTGTTCAGGACTGAGTGGCTCCTCAAATGCGCTGAAGTCCAGTGTCCTCTACTTACACCTGATGTGAGCTATTCCTACTAAAGTATATTTGGAATGCCGTCAGACAATTTGTATGATGGAATGCCCATCATACAAGTGGCAATAGCTAGTTGGGCCTACAACTTCCGAACTGACAGTGGATATTCTGTTGAAGACAGTCAGTCAAACAATGTGGGCAATAGAGCATTAAGATTCGAGATAACATATATTAAATGTTAAAGATGACATCATCTTAGCTCTTGTTGACAAAATGACAAGATTTGAAGAAGACATGGAAAAGTGACTTTGAAAATCATTGGCATTTCCTACTGAGATGTGTTATCCAATTCCATAAAACTCACAGCAACTAAAATGTGTCTCTGGTTACAATTTGTCCTCGCCCTCAAAGTTACATGCCTAAAAGTTAAGAGGGCTCTGATCATAATTAGCTATCTAGTTATAAAAAGCCTTAGATTCTACTGCATGACCTCCTATCCACATAACTACAATGTGTAATTAGCTACCTATAAATATAACGTTAGATAGCTGGGGCCTAGGAAAAATAAAATGTTTTTTTTTTTTGTGGTTTAGGTTGCTATAGTTTGGATGCCAACCGCTGTTAAACCCCATCGAAGAAGTATAAGTTGGCTATAGTATTTCTGGCTACGGTTGGATAAATTGGCAAGCTGGATCTCTGAACTGGCCTACCGCCATTAGCTGCCATCTAGCTTCTGCAGTTGGCTTACCTGGTTTGAAGAATGTTCAATTGTTAATAATGCCGTCCTGGTTACTGTCCGGGTTGACATCTTAAATTTCCGGGGGGGGGGGTAACAACTTTACAGAACCTCAAAACTCGATGTTCATCTGTCCTCTGTTTGTTTTGGGGGGGCTATCTTGTTTCTTTAGCTAACGTTAGCTAGCTAGCTAACTTATCAAAACGTTTCTCATAAGTACCCTTGTCTGGCGGCTAGCTGGCTACGTGTCGAAGGCGTAAATTAGCTAGCTAGTTAGCAAGCTAAAGTTCTAGCTAGCTAACTAGCTAGCTAACCTACTAGCTGAAGTAGTTAATCGTCAGTAAAAAAAATAGCTACCTATCAATAAAATGTAAGTAGAGTTAAAATCTAAGTTCTCGATTCACACGTATCTGAATAAAGTAACGTTATCACTGCATTCACAAGCTAGCTACAGTACCTAGCTACGTTAACGTTACATTGGTGCGCCTATTCCACTCTCTGGATGTACAAAAGTGCTTCGCCAATAACACTGAGCTGTGCAGTGGGTACGATGAGCTGTCAAGTTATAGGGCTCTGTTAGTTAACGTTAAAGCGTTACCCAACGCGAGGTTTGTTCCTACAAGTACGTTATACGGTAAAATCTAGTCCGGGGATTAGCAAACTTTTTCGGCCACGCCGATATATAGCAACAACACGAACGTCCTCTTTGGTTGAAGGACAGTCAAACGCTAGTTACATAGCATGAACTATAATACACAGTAAACCCTCAGCTGTAATGCGAATGAAAACACCATAATAGTTGACAATGCAGCTTGCTGACGTTAGCTAGCGTAGGCTAGTTTCTCTTCACTGCACAGTAAGAATCCGCGAGTTTAACGAGTAAAACAACCAGCGCAACGTCCTGTGTTTTTCCTGACCAGCTAGCAACTAATGTTAGCTTTCTAGCTCTCCCGTCCGTCTTTAGCATTGCTAATAAAATGTGAAATAGGTTGAAGCTAGCTATCTACACTAGCATGTTTCAAGATGAAAATAGCTAGATACAGCGACTAGTAATCAAGTTGATTCAGAGTTTGTCCCCCCCGCTCTAGTTGAGTATGATTGCTGCTGGGTCGCCGAATCTCGGGCGGACAAGAATTGGAGTTTAGCCCAGGTTTCGACGGCGTCTGCGCTGATTATTTTACAGCCGGCCACCTAAAAACAAACAATCCTGCGTTAATAAATCAAATACTATAGCTAGCCTACACATTTTTCGCAATATCAGATAGGTGTAAGCAATATGGTGGAGCCTACCAGATAGCTAGATAGAGTTTATTTTTTGCACTCATCCGATGATTCTTTCAGATCTACTATAATGTCTGGATGTCACGTTAGAGATGCCTGGTTTGACTTAATGTTGGACGAGCCACAAGTTTTATGTTAATCTATTTCTACACTAGAAGTAGTGGGTTCATATCAATAGTCTTAAGTGAAACCCTTTCCTCGTTTCCTCAGTCATTTCTTCTGTCACCTCCTTCACTACTTGTATTAAAAAAAGACAGTCTTACCAATTCTTTTCACATCAGTGTGGATGAAGTAAATGAGAGGAGAAAAATAAACGAACGAGAGAACATTAGCCTGGGTACCAGTCTGTTTGTGCTAACATTCCACCCCTTACTCCATGTGTTATATGCCAAACGAGTCCAATATGTACTGTGTAGGGGTAGGCTAACCTACTCCTATAATGTCCAAGGCTTTTTTCATTACAATATGTTATGTTCAGAGGTAAACTGGCTCTGGAAGCCAAAACAGTCCATCTAAATGTGAATCAATTCTCAAATGTGATACGGTTCAAGAAACAAAAGGCCCTCTACTTTCATATCACATTAAAATAATTTTACAAATGCAAAATATACACTAACTGTTTAACAGTTGTGGCCATAAGTATTTTTCCGTTACAACACTTTTCGGGCATCCCTCCATACAGGTGTTTGGAGATGCTAATTAGAACAGGTGGGTGCCTCTCTCTTCCGTAAACAAGCCGCAACAAGGAAGTATGGCCATGTGGAAATCGTGTTAAAAAGGTGTATCGTAATTGTACATTTAGTTTTTTTTAAAGTATTTCTCGATTATAAGAACGTAAAGTTCCCAAGATTTCTAAACCATATTGCAAGTTGTCAAACTTGAGGAGAGGCATAAACAGCGTTATTCATAATGAGGGATGATGGTTTTTTTTTCACCTTTATTTAACCAGGTAAGCCAGTTGAGAACAAGTTCTCATTTACAACTGCGACCTGGCCAAGATAAAACAAAGCAGTGCAAATTGAGTAAGATTAGGGAGGTAAGGCAATAAATAGGCCGTAATGGTGAAATAATGACAAATTATCAAATAAACACTGGAGAGATAGATGTGTAGAAGATAAATGTGCAAGTAGAGATACTGGGTGCAAAGGAGCAAAACAAAAATTATAAATAAAATAAATAACTATATGGGGATGAGGTAGTTGGATGGGCTATGTACAGATGCAATGATCTGTAAGCTACTCTATATACAGTGCCTTGCGAAAGTATTCGGCCCCCTTGAACTTTGCAACCTTTTGCCACATTTCAGGCTTCAAACATAAAGATAAAACTGTATTTTTTTGTGAAGAATCAACAACAAGTGGGACACAATCATGAAGTGGAACGACATTTATTGGATATTTCAAACTTTTTTAACAAATCAAAAACTGAAAAATTGGGCGTGCAAAATTATTCAGCCCCCTTAAATTAATACTTTGTAGCGCCACCTTTTGCTGCGATTACAGCTGTAAGTCGCTTGGGGTATGTCTATCAGTTTTGCACATCGAGAGACTGACATTTTTTCCCATTCCTCCTTGTAAAATAGCTCGAGCTCAGTGGGGTTGGATGGAGAGCATTTGTGAACAGCAGTTGTCAGTTCTTTCCACAGATTCTCGATTGGATTCAGGTCTGGACTTTAACTTGGCCATTCTAACACCTGGATATGTTTATTTTTTAACCATTCCATTGGAGATTTTGCTTTATGTTTTGGATCATTGTCTTGTTGGAAGACAAATCTCCGTCCCAGTCTCAGGTCTTTTGCAGACTCTATCAGGTTTTCTTCCAGAATGGTCCTGTATTTGGCTCCATCCATCTTCCCATCAATTTTAACCATCTTCCCTGTCCCTGCTGAATAAAAGCAGGCCCAAACCATGATGCTGCCACCACCATGTTTGACAGTGGGGATGGTGTGTTCAGGGTGTTGCTTTTACGCCAAACAAAGTTTTGCATTGTTGCCAAAATGTTCAATTTTGGTTTCATCTGACCAGAGCACCTTCTTCCACATGTTTGGTGTGTCTCCCAGGTGGCTTGTGGCAAACTTTAAACGACACTTTTTATGGATATCTTTAAGAAATGGCTTTCTTCTTGCCACTCTTCCATAAAGGCCAGATTTGTGCAATATACGACTGATTGTTGTCCTATGGACAGTCTCCCACCTCAGCTGTAGATCTCTGCAGTTCATCCAGAGTGATCATGGGCCTCTTGGCTGCATCTCTGATCAGTCTTCTCCTTGTATGAGCTGAAAGTTTAGAAGGACGGCCAGTTCTTGGTAGATTTGCAGTGGTCTGATACTCCTTCCATTTCAATATTATCGCTTGCACAGTGCTCCTTGGCATGTTTAAAGCTTGGGAAATCTTTTTGTATCCAAATCCGGCTTTAAACTTCTTCACAACAGTATCTCGGACCTGCCTGGTGTGTTCTTTGTTCTTCATGATGCTCTCTGCGCTTTTAACGGACCTCTGAGACTGTCACAGTGCAGGTGCATTTATACGGAGACTTGATTACACACAGGTGGATTGTATTTATCATCATTAGTCATTTAGGTCAACATTGGATCATTCAGAGATCCTCACTGAACTTCTGGAGAGAGTTTGCTGCACTGAAAGTAAAGGGGTTGAATAATTTTGCACGCCCAATTTTTCAGTTTTTGATTTGTTAAAAAAGTTTGAAATATCCAATAAATGTCGTTCCACTTCATGATTGTGTCCCACTTGTTGTTGATTCTTCACAAAAATATACAGTTTTATATCTTTATGTTTGAAGCCTGAAATGTGGCAAAAGGTCGCAAAGTTCAAGGGGGCGGAATACTTTCGCAAGGCACTGTAGCTGATTCTTAAACTCAAGATTACGTCAGCACTCATGATCTTGTAAAGGGGTAGACAGAGCGTCGGTACTGTTGTATACATTGGGCGTGCCGTCGTCCAAGCTTCAATTGAGAACCCAAGATGCCCCCCTCTTGGGTGAACAAGAGCTATAACAAGGATTTGAAATATCGCACAAACAGATCTGGGACCAGGCTAAGGAATCATGGCTGACAAATCTATTGGGACTGACAGTTCCTTTTCTATCTGCAACACCTTGAATCTTCTGTCACTTTAAAGCCCTCCAGAACAGCCCCTAACCCACTAATGGCCCCAATCAACTTGAAACCCCAACACAGGCATTTACTAGTTTTTGCTGCCACCTGTTGGTTGTTGTTTAAAATAATAGCATTTTTAGCTTTTATCCTAGGCCTATGCCATTCTGAAGCTCTGGGCTGAGAAAATTATGTTAGAGAGTGGTAGGGATGGTGCTCTTTGGATGAAAGGGTCCTAGCCAAAAAAAAGACAGGCACTCTTCGACAAGCCTTCATTATTCACACACACACACACACATATATATATATTCCCGAGACAAGTGTAAAAATGCAATAAACATTCTGTTGTATGTGTGGCAAGGTTGCCTTTACAAAGGCAGCCCAATTGCTGACCTTTTCCCCCCACAAATTGGTATTTTGACCGATCAGATCAGCTTTGAAAAAGATCTAACGTGAAAAGATCAATTAGTGGAAAGGAATATCATAATTGGGCTACCTGTGTAAATGCAGCCTTACAGATACAGTCCTAATGTGTAGGTTATGTAGGCAATAGGATATGTGAAGAGGTTGAACAATGGCTGAAACAACATTCTGTAGTTGTACAACTACAATGAAACAATCGATTTGTATTCAAGCTTTCACTGTTCCATAATTTCACATCCAGTACCACACTAGTTTATAGAATACCTATCACTTTTATCACCAGCTCCCACCCTGTCGAAAGACACAAGAGCCTACCATTTTATACTTCACACTGCTCAAGACGAGGCTTAATTTGCTGGCTGCCTTATCACATATTACTTGCCATTGGTCTGGAATGATGTCATCCACTGTACAGACCACAGACCCCACCTCCTTACCCCCATTTCCTCCAGCAACCTCTGTCTTCCTCTCACGCATAAATCCGAGCGCACATTTACACACGCACAAGCACTGACACTGGTATGGTGTAAGCACTTTTTCTATGTTTATTGTTTTTTTTATTAATAATAGATGGTTAGTGTTACATATTTTTCTATGTAAGCTTATACCTGCACCGCACACGGATCCGAAAATATGATAGGTCCTGCAGTGCAAACAAATGTCTGGACAACAACAATGAAAACGTAAGGAATTGTATTACACGGAGAGCATGAAGCTAAAAAGGAATTGTCACTCCTAACGTAAGTAAGTTTATTTTAAACACTTTAGCCAGCTTAGCTTGACGAACAATATGTCATGTCTGATAATTAAATCACTGATTATTATAGGCTATTGTTGCCACATGATGATCCAGCACTATGGCTATGTGTTACACATTTATATGCATATAAGAAACGCCAGTGCGTTAAAATGCCATCCAAATTAGAACAGTGACGTCCTCGAACTAGGATCCCCTTCACTAATACATCGGACACTTACCATTTTTACGCGACACTACGAATCAAGAGTGATTCAATTCACCTTCATTACTTATTAACCGCCTGGCAGTCTTTGCCTAAATATCTGCAGTCTTTGCGAAAATACGTTCTATTATTGATCAGGACCAAACATGTGAGTGAAAGTGATACGAGACGATGACGATTCCTTTTCCATGGCCTAATTTCGACTACCAACCCGGGCTATGATGCTGGAGTTGTAGGTCATGCAGACTAAGCTATAAGGCCATAGCCATTATTTATTGCACATTATTATTTACCTAATTCTTTGTT
The DNA here is from genome assembly GCF_023373465.1 of Oncorhynchus keta. Lineage (NCBI taxonomy): Eukaryota > Metazoa > Chordata > Actinopteri > Salmoniformes > Salmonidae > Oncorhynchus > Oncorhynchus keta. Next base: position 17,811,543 of record NC_068426.1, on the reverse strand, counting down.
GTTGCATGGTTTTTTAATGAATTATTTACATGATATGCGTTTTCTATATTACAATTTATTATTATCTTGGTTATTTTTATATAGCCCAGGCCTAATAATTCTAGCATAGCCCATATGCGATCAAAGTGCAACCGTAAAACGCCACTCATGGAGATGAGAAGAAACTGCTTCTTATTTCCTGCCAGTGACACACAGAGACCGAGACGGGACCCTGAGCATAATGATGTCTGACCATGCGCGAAATAATTTCACTCTCATATGATTCCACCTTATTTATGGGATTCCTCTGTTATCAGCAGTCAATTTATTAGTGTTCTTTCAACCATGCCTGTTGTTGTTATTATTATCATCTTCTCTTGCAGGCGCAGCAGGCCTTTATTTGTCCACAGAAAACCGGGATAAATACTATTGCAGGTAGGTCTGTTCGTGAATGTGTAGAGACATGAAGAAAGGTCACCGAAGGCTTCAAATAGAACCTTACAATTTCAGATAATTTCAGCAGTAGATTGATAATAATAAGACCCCAAAGATACATACAGTGCCTTGTGAATCTCACATGGTCCTCTACTTCAGAGTCAGAGTAATCATCAGGTTACCTCTTTCACCTTTGTGACATGAGGGGACAGAATTTCAACAGTTTCAACATTTTTTTTAGCCACTCTTTCTATCATTATAACAATAATCACATACTGGTATAATGGATGGACTTCTTTTGCACATCATAATATTTTTATGTAAGCCTAAGTTCTAATATTTCTTTGCCCTTTATCAAGCCTCCAAATTCAGAACCTCTTTTCCAAAATGTATGAAGACCTACTGGCTGCAATTTTAGATAGGGTGACAATAATGTTCAGAGTGGGGCTGATGAACAATGATGATAATGATCTCGAGGCATAGCTTCAAGCATTTTCTTAAGTATGTTTTTTAGGTTTGAAATGTGTGTTTTTGGTCTGACTGTGCTTAGATAGTATGATTAATACACCGCTACACTGTTTTCATGTACAGTGGGGTCTGAAATTTTTGACACCCTTGATAAAGATGACCAGAAATGACTGTATACAATAAACCATTTAAATACTGAGCTATATTGTATGCTAAAGAAATTGGTAAATTATATTATTTTCTACTAATACAGTTGCTCAGAGAAAGAGATTTCGTTTTACAAGTTATAATTTTTCTTCTCAAAACGGTGGGGGTCAAAATGATTGACACCCCTGTTTGTTATCAATACATTTGAATTCATCACCTTGCAAGGATAACGACATTAATACCTTTTAGAAAATGTGTTGGAGAACACATTTGAAGGGATTTTAGACCATTCCTCCATACAGAATCCATCCAGATCCTTGATATCCTTCTTCATCTGCGCTTATGGACTGCCCTCTTTCATTCTAACCACAGGTTTTCAATGGTTTTCAAGTTCAGAGTCTGAAATGGCTAATGCAAAATGTTGATTTTGTGGTCAATTAACAATTTCTTTGTGGATTTTGATGTGTGCTTGGTGTTATTGTCTTTCTGGAAGATCCACTGTAGCCAAGTTTCAGCCTCCTGGCAGAGGCAACCAGGTTTTAGGCTAAAATATTCTGGTATTAGGTCAAGTTCATTTGACATTAACAAGGGCCCCAGGACCAGTGAAAGCAAAATAGCCCCATAACATCAAAGATCCACCACTATATTTTACAGTATGTATGGGGTTATTTTCTGCTCATCCATTCTGATTTCAACACCAAACCCACCACTGGTGTGTGCATGGCCAAAGCGCTATATTTTAATGTGATCTGACCAAAGCATCAGTGCCAATGCTGTTTGGCAAACTCCAGGGGCCTCATTCATCAAAGGTGCGTGCGCACAACAAAAGTACTCTAAACCTTGCATGCACCAGTCTTCCCGCAAAGGTTGGTGTTTATCCATTTCGAACTTGACGGGAAGGTGTGCGTATTTTCACAAATGTCAAACTATGAATGCGCACAACTTCTAGAAGGTTGATCCACTGTATTGCAAGCAAATATGCTTATTGTTTATTTGGGGAAATGGGAGGTGCTTGATGCTTTTATTTATTATAAGCCTAAATCATAATCATATTACAGGACCCCACTGGGCACAGGTGTCAGTTCAACTCATTTGGTTGAGTTGTCAACTAACGTGAATTCAACGTGAAATCAGCTAAACATTTGACCCTATCAATGGATTTAAGTTAAAAGTTTTGTGAAAAAAAGATGAAATTCCCTTACGTTGATGACTTTTTGCAAACCAAATCAGTTTTCCACATTGAATCAACGTCATCACATTGAATTTCTGACAGAACTGGTTTAAATTATTCATGCTACACAACAAATTGTAGGCTACCATTTATCAATCGCTCATTCAGTTGCCAAGCATGCTCGAAATTAAGTAGCTTTGACTGTATGTATGGGTAGGCTACATTATTGCTGTGCGATAAAGCACAACATCATAGGCTAGCCTATTTCATTTTAGAGCCTATACCAAGGAAGGAGAGAGAAGCAAAATCATGTATTGATAAACAAAATATTGAACATCAGTTTGTCTTTTGCATAGAAGTGTGGGCTGTAGCATTTCATTTTAATTTGTTTGAAAGGACAAGCAATCTTTCACAATGTACAACCAGTGTTTGTCACTCATTAGGCAGCATGCATTTTTAGTTTGGAAAAGTCACTGCAGAGTTCTGCCCACACATCTACAGAAATGTGATAACATTTTCCATTGCGCTTTCTTTTAGGAGCTGTCATGGCCCAGTTCCAACATCTCCAAGCCATACAGCAAATGAGGGTGTTTTTGTTCCCATAAAATATTAATTGAGGGCATTTTCCAGGCGGGGTTTTAGCACAAATATAATATGGCTCTGATTTATCAATGAAGACATGTTCCATCCACATTTTGATAAATCCCAATCATTTGTGGCGCCACGTACACCAGAATTTAGTAGGAAACAGTTGATAAATGAGGCCCCACCCACTGGACACAGACGTCAATTCAACATCTATTCCACATTGGTTGAATACAATTTCATTGAAATTACATAAAAACAACTTCGATTCAACTAATGTTTGCCCTGTGGGCATTTACATTTGTTGGATGACGTGAAAATACGACAGCATCATGATTGGTCACAAAATCCAAATTTTGCAACGGCCGTCTCCGGACATGAAAACCATTGAAAACCTGTAGTTTTAAATTGAAGAGGGCAGTCCATAAGTGCAGATGAAGGATATCAAGGATCTGGAAGTATTCTGTATGGAGAAATGGTATTCGATCCTTCCAAATGTGTTCTCCAACTCATCAAACATTTGAGAAAAAGTCTCAGTGCCATTATTGTTGCAAGGTGAGCTATTGAAAACAGGGGTGTCAGTAATTTTGACCCCATCTTTTTTGAGAAAAAAAAGTATTACATGTTAAACCAAATCTGTTTCTCTGAGCAATTGTATTATTATATTTGAATTATTTATTTGAAACAGTCTGCTCACCTTTATCAAGGGTGAATATAATTTCGGATATGTGCTGATGAGGTGTTTACAATGTGTGATCAGAGTGATGTTGACTTCCACCATTACAAAACTGGGTCAATGTAACCCCCACCCCCTCCACCACAGGCCACAAAGGCAAGGCTGAAAAAGGAAAAAAGATGAGGATACCATCACCAAGCTCTGTGCGTTGATGTATGCATGTGGAAATGCAAACATGGTGTGCTTTGTCTATGGGTTGGTGTGCGTGTTGCGGGGGTGTGAATACGTCCTCGGTGCCTTTTTACCATGTTTCTTCCTCCCCTCTAGTCTGCAGTCTACCCTGTCACATCATATTCTGTCTCTTTATATCCCTGTCCTCCCATCTCTCTATTTCTCTCCCAACCTATCCCTCTGTATTTTTCCTCCTCCTCCTCCTCCTCTCTCTCTCCCTCTCTCTCTCTCTCTCTCTCTCTCTCTCTCTCTCTCTCTCTCTCTCTCTCTCTCTCTCTCTCTCCCTCCCTCCCTCTCTCCATTGCCCTGTCCCAGAGAATCTTCTTTAATGCCAAAAAACCGAATTAATGGGTTTTGTCATAGTAAATAGGGGTTATTAGATGACAAAAGCAAAGTCGTTACTCCAAATGAGAATTAGGCATCAATTGACCCCATGTTTTTATTTAAAGGGTAGAAAAAAATGATAATGAAAATAATACAACATCTAAAGCTTTGCCCAGAATTCCCTCTCTCCTCCAGTCTTTATTCAAGTATTTCATGACGAAGTGCTTATTTATAGGTTACGTACATCGATGGTCAGTCAGTGCCTCAGGCAGTTACAGCTGGCTCTCTAGTTTGCTGTGCTATGGCAAAGGGCCTTTTCTAACAGAGAGACATTTGGTTCTACTCCATGTCTCCCACCATCCTTTTGACCTAACTTAAATTTCACCAAAATATTTCACCAAAATGTTCTTAAAACAAATCAAATCATATCAAATGTTATTTGTCACATGCACCGAATACTGACGCAAGCAGTAAAATTACATTTAAAAAACAGCGGGGACTGTGAAGCAACACAAACATTGGCACACACACACACACACACACACACACACACACACACACACACACACACACACACACACACACACACACACACACACACACACACACACACACACACACACACACACACACACACACACACACACACACACACACACACACACACGATAACATACACATGGATTTAGTACTGTAGATATGTGGTAGTGGTGGAGTAGGGGCCTGAGGGCACACAGTGTATTGTGAAATCTGTGAATGTATTGTAATGTTTTAAAATTGTATAAACTGCCTAAATTTTGCTGGACCCCAGGACTGCTTTGCCAGCATGGGGATCCATAATAAATACAAATACAAATACAGGTGTAGACCTTACAGTGAAATGCTTACATACAAGCCCTTAACCAACAATGCCATTTTAAGAAAAACAAGTGTTTAGAAAGTATTAACTAAAATAAACTGAAGTAAAAAATAAAATAAATAAATAAATAATGAAACAGTGGTGTCTGCCATGTTTTGGCAAAATCATTAAGGCTGTATTTTGGTCTTTTTGTTTCGATTTCATTCCTGTGTGTTTTTGGTGTATATTTTTTCCAATCTAACGGTGACTAACCGAAATATGCTTCACATATTCTTCTGTGTGTTCATCACGGTGGTCGGCAGCAGAAGTCAAGTAACAGTCATGTGTGTGTTCATCTTGAATTCCAACTCTGCAACAATTTCAATTAATAGGCTTTATTATGCATTATCTATACAGGGTTATAAACTGGGGAGTTCCAGCCCTGAATGCTGCTTGGCTGACAGCCGTGGTATATCAGAGCGTATACCACGGGTATAACAAAACAGTTATTTTTACTGGTCTAATTATGTTGGTGACCAGTTTATAATAGCAATAAGGCATATGTATATGGCCAATATACCACGGCTAAGGGCTGTATCCAGGCACTCCACGTTGTGTCTTACTATATTGGCCATATACCACACCCCCTCTGGCCTTATTGCAGAAATAACACATGTAAATATCTAGTGTACTAGGTATGTATACACAGACTGTTTAATAGTATTTCCCAAAGTGATGTTTTTTTCAAGCAAAAGTGTCCATAACTCCATACCTAGTCTGTTACGAGGTAGTTACATAGCTTGGTGTAGGACCGATGTGATGTAAATATGTCTCCGAATTCAAAAAATGTGATGATGTTGATGATGATACCACAGTGTTGTGGAAGCTCTGAAAATATAGTTTGCCAAGATACCAATTCCTTCACACTGGAAGAAGTTCAGCTACACTACAGCTACCCTTAAGAAACCTATGTATAGTTTACTGAACTAAGGTTACTTTGAAAAAGTAGTTCACTATATCGAAACGACTTTGTGATAAATGATCATATCTAAATCTGAAATGTCATAGACTACAAATTGCAGAACAGATTACTAAGATGTTAACAGAATGTTTAATTTAGCCTATTAAAAACAAAAACTATGTTTCAGGTGAGAATTAGGCTGGTTTGATGCTGAAAAAGAAAGTCAATTCTTGCCTACTTCACCCATGTTTTCTTTTCTTTTTGCCAAAAAAGTAGTGTAGTTCCAGTAGTTAGTTACATCGCTACATGGCAAAAAAGTAATGAACTACTGAAAACACTACCACGATTTCAATTTAGTTAATATCACCAAGCTACTGTAAAATGTAGTTAAATTACTAGTTGAATTACATGTAGTTTACTACTCCCCAACACTGTGATACCAAAAGTAATTTAAAAAATCTGTGACCTTAATTTGATATTTTATCTGAGTACAATCTTAACATTGTTTCTCTGTTTCTTTCTCCCTCTCTCTCACACACACAGCTTTGTGTAGACCCAGATGCCTCCACTCCCTATTGGCGAGCGCATAGTGGTTATTCAGCGCCCTAAAAACTTGGCCCTACTTGGGTCCTCCTCACAGACCTCACCACAGCCTCACTCCCATATAACAGCCCTCAGCAACAAACCTCTCTCCCGCCCTTCTCATCCCCACCCTCCTCAGTCCCACCCTAATCCTCCCTCCCCGAATTCACTGTCTTTGGAATGCAAGAGCAGATCATCATCCCGTCTGCAGAAAACCAAGGGCAACAAGGCTATCGTGTCAGAGGGTGTCAGACACACCGCTAGCCACTGTCACAGCAACGGGACCGTGACTCTTGGCCCTAGACCCCACCAACACACACACACCATCGACATCAAGTTATCTGTGAACAAAGGAACAAAAGGACAAGGGCACAGCAACACTTTTGGTCGCAGTGGGAGTGTGAAGGTGGGCAAAAAAAGGGTCTCGTTGTGCTTGGATCCCGGATACGGGGAGAGAAAAGCTGGGGGAACATCAGGGAAGCCTGGAGGAGCAGTGCAGCAACTCCAAAACCACTCACAGAACCAGATCAAGGCCTCACTAGGCAATCACCATCAGAATCATCTGGCTGTGTCCCCAGGAGGGGTTCTAGAATTTGTCCCAGCCCAGAGACAGCAGTCCAAGTCCAGAAGAGAGAAGGCGCAGGACGCAGCTTCCAAAGTCTGCTCTGCCAGCTTCCCCCCCAGAGGTGCCCGGGAAGTGCCCTGCGTGGGTAACAAAGAGAATTCCAAACTGGGACCTGTCCATGAAAACCCCAACGCCCACAGCCTACCCCGCCACCACAACTCTGTTCCTGTTCCCCATGCCTCCGTCCTAAACTCCCATTACCCTGCTTCCCCTCCCTCCCACCAACCCTGTGCTTCTACCTCGTTCCAGAAACCCCTCAACAAGCCCCATCTATCCCGTGGCAGGGACCATCGCCCTCAGATCCTCCACGGCCTACCCCTCTCCCCCTGTTCCTCCCGTGGAGGTTTCCCCAGCCCAGACCACACCTGTACCATCGACTTCTCCCATCCCTTCAGCTGTGGCTGCTGGAAGCTGGTCCGCTGCAGGGGGACCAGGGGACGTTCTGCTGGCTGTCAGGGGGGTGGGGGGAGTCCATCTTCTTCTTTTTCCTGCGCCCACGGCCACGGGGTTGGAGGGGTGAACCACAGAGGGGGCTCAGCAATGGGTTTAAGAACTCTGGGGGGATGTTTGTCCACAGCCTCCACCACCAACACCTCATCCTCCAACAGCACTGTGTCGGACTGCCGGACGGGTTTGCTCAGACCCCTGCGATGTGCCTCCTGCGCCGGGGAGGCTGGTGCCTTTGAGAGTCCTGCTGCATTCCGCAAAAAACTGGTGGGGGGATGCCTGCCCTGTACCCCACTATCCTCCTCAGCCCCGCTGCGAGCCTTACAGAGTTGTGTGAGTGGCTGCAACCCCAAAGCCAGTCAGGGCGGCAGCTCTACCTGCAGTTATTGTAGCAGCGACCCCATAGTGGTGACCTTCAACCCCCACCGGGGCAGAAAGCCCACCGGGATGGGGAGGGGTATAGTGTCAGGGCACCCCATGGGGGTATTCCCCGCCGATGACGATGATTACAGTGTGCGTACAATCTGGCCCGAGGAGCTGGCGAAGAAGATGACCAGGTCTAAAACTCAACAGAACCACCAGAGCTGTGCCGGGATGGGGATGGGAATAGGGAAGACATGTGCCGGTCAGAATCAGAACAGCAGCAACGGAACCAGCCCTGTTATCCTGGACTGTAAGAACCTGTTGGAGTTCACCCGGAATCAGATAACAGACCACGCTGGCCGCCGCCGGCTTCAGCAGGGCAAGATGGCCGTCCTGGATTTCATTGGGTCTGGGTCTGGGCCTGGGCGAGATCCAGGCCGGGACTCGCTGAAGAGGCTCTGGAAGAAAGGTGGGGAGACAGGGATGGTGGATGGCATGGGGCAGGAAGACGATATGGCATACCCTCGCACCCCCTCCCCCCGCTCCCCCTCTCCCCAATCCCCTTCTTCCTTCTCAACAGCACCGTCAGTTCCCAGCACTCTCCTCAAACCCAAACCAAGACAGAGAGATGCAGAGGGACGGTATTCCCTCCCCTCCGCCCCGTCCCTCCACCTGGTCCTAAACTCAGTCAACAGAGAGCAGGATGAGGAGAACGGCAGAGGTAAGGATGTCATACACACTTTTTTGTTTCAGTCTTTTAGTTTATACTATATGACCAAAAGTATGTGGACACCTGCTCATCAAACATCTCATTCCAAAATCATGGAATGATTTGGTCCCCCCCTTTGTTGGTATAATAGCCTCCACTCTTCTGGGAAGACTTTCCACTAGATGTTGGAACATTGCTCCGGGGACTTGCTTCCATTCAGCCACAAGAGCATTTGTGAGATCGGGCACTGATGTTGGGCAATTAGGCCTGACTTGCAGTCGGTGTTCCAATTCATCTCAAAGGTGTTCGATGGGGTTGAGGTCAGGGCTCTGTGCAGGCCAGTCAAGTTCTTCCACATCGATCTCGACAAACCATTTCTGTATGGACCTCACTTTGTGCATGGGGGAAATGTCATGCTGAAACAGGGAAGGACCTTCCCCAAACTGTTGCCACAAAGTTGGAAGCACAGAATCGTCTAGAATGTGATTGTATGCTGTTGAGTTAATATTTCCCTAAGGGGCCGAGCCCGAACCATGAAAAACATCCCCAGACCATTATTCCTCCTAGTTGGTCCTATGCATTGGGGCAGGTAGCGTTCTCCTGGCATCCGCCAAACCCAGACTTATCTGCCAGATGGTGAAGCGTGATTCATCACTCCAGCGAACGCATTTCCACTGCTCCGGAGTCCAATGGCAGCAAGCTTTACACCACTCTAGCGGACGGTTGGCATTGCGCATGGTGATCTTCGGCTTGTATGCGGCTGCTCGGCCATGGAAACCCATTTTCTAAATCCAGTACAGTTATTGTACTGACGTTGCTTGCAAAGGCAGTTTGGAACTCGGTAGTGAGTGTTGCAACCGAGGACAGACGATTTATACGCGCTACATGCTTCAGCTCTCGGCGGTCTCATTCTGTGAGCTTGTGTGGCCCACCACTTCGCAGCTGAATTGTTGTTGCTCCTCGGCGTTTCCACTTCACAATAACAGCACTTACAGTTGACCAGGGCAGCTCTAGCAAGGCAGAAATTTGACGAACTGACTTGTTGGAAAGGTGGCATCCTATGACAGTGCCACGTTGAAAGTCACTGAGCTATTCAGTAAGGCCATTCTACTGTCAATGTTTGCCTATGGAGATTGCACCTGTCAGCAATGGATCTGGCGGAAATAGCTGAATACACTCATTTGAAGGGGTGTCCACACACTTTTGTACATATAGTGTACTTCTGTTGGTTATGGACTGTTGTACATTTTTGACAGAAAGTTATGGACACTTAGACACTTAGATAGTTTCAGTAAAAAAAATCCCCAATGGATAAACCAGCTTTCATGTCTGACTGCAGAAATGACCATTTGTTTCAGTAAATCTCTTTCCTCCTATTCTCATTACCGTCTCTTTCTTCTACCTTTCCCTGCTTCCCTTTCTTTTAAATCCCCTGCCTATCTCTATTTATATGTTACGGTGTTCTAACATGTTGGTGATTTAAGAGGAACCTGGGGATAATGACTGTTAATTATAGCCTAGGCTCTGGTGAAAAAAGTGACAGAGAAGAGAGAAATGGAGAAGATCGCTGATAAGAGGGGGAGATTAGAATAGCTGAATTAATGTTATTTTTTCCTATGGGAAATGGTGTCACTGACGCTGAACCCTGTCAGTGGGAGATTAAGCTGTACTCGTTTAAACGATGAAGACCCAAAAAGCTATAATGTATTCTCTATTCTTAATAGTTACTTAACTCCAGCCTCCTCCCACTCCATTAAGTGTGTGCAGGATGTGTTGATGACATACAGCATAGAATGAGTAGTTTCAGACATCTTTTCATGTCTGTACCTTTCTCTCTTCCTGTTAGGAGAATATGTATGAAATTATGAAGCATTTGAGCAATTCCTCAGAGCTGCATACTTCTTTGCGTGTGTAAAGTGAACGCCAATGATACTCATGCTCAAACAAGAACTATAAATGAGATAAATTGTACACTTTCATTGTCTCTCCTTCATTCACACATCTCTTCATAACCCTTCCTGTCTCCAATGCTTGATCCATGTTGGCATGCTTCAGGGGGAATGCATGTCAGCCAGTGATCCAAATCAAATGAAATTGCCCTTTCTAACAGCAATCTCTCACTGTGTTGTGTTGCCCTCTCCTATCCCAGTGCACCTCACTCTGCCGCTCTCCTCCTCGCTCCCGGCTTCCCTGTCAGATGAGAGTGGGATGACCCCTGACGTGGAGAATGCGGTGGTGAGCCCCATCCTGCCCTTCCTTTTCCTGGGCAACGAGAGGGACGCCCAGGACCTGGACCTACTGCTGCGTCTCAACATCGGCTACGTGGTCAACGTCACCACACACCTGCCCCTCTACCACCTCGGCTCCAGCCTGATACACTACAAACGACTGCCGGCTACCGACAACAGCAAGCAGAACCTACGTCAGTACTTTGAGGAGGTGTTTGAGTTCATTGGTGAGTTGAACAATATTTACTTTCATGTTCTACGGCACTCTCTATCCCCGTTCTTGTCTTTCAGTCTTTTTCTCTCTGAGCTTAGAATATTTGACACTTGAAGTATTTTAGCAGTGAGATAAGGTAAGGATCATGATGATTCATATGTTAAGTTTTTCCTCTGATCTCGATCTCCTATTTCAACGTTTTTGACTGGGGAGACAGTTAGGGAGCTATAAATGGATCAAACGGGAAGATGGGAGAACTGGAGAGTCAGATCCAGGAAAAGCTGTGTATTTGATGAATTTCAGCGATCTGATAGCCACCTCTTTTTATCCACAGAGGAGGCACACCAGAGTGGGCGTGGAGTGTTGGTTCACTGTCAAGCTGGCGTGTCCCGCTCGGCAACCATCATCATCGCCTACCTGATGAAGCACACCCTGATGACCATGACGGATGCCTACAAGTACGTGCGGGGCCGTCGTCCTGTGGTGTCTCCTAACCTCAACTTCATGGGTCAGCTACTGGAGTTTGAGAGGGACCTCAATTCCGGGGTCACTCCTCGCATCCTGACCCCCAAACTCAGCGGCCTGGAGACCCAGGTCTGAGAGTGGGAGACTGAATAGAGGGACAGAATGGAGGGATGGAGGAAACCCGCATTGGGCGAGCCATAGTTTTGTGAAGGAGAAATGAAAGGTAGAATGATGAAGAAGGGAACGCTGATTAACAGATTGTCCCTATTGGCATAGATGATGAATTGATGATTGAAATAGTGCACTTCTATAGATTATGGGAGAAATAATTTGATTGGTTATTTTATAAATAGTCTCATTTCTGGCCAACCTGATCCTCATCCAATTCCATTTGTAATTTTGACCATTTTTATACAATGCTTAGATATCTGGCAGATAAGGGGGCAGGTAGACTAGCGGTTAAGAGCGTTGGGCCATTAACCGAAAGGTCACCGGTTAGAATCTCAGAGTTGACTCAGTGAAAAATATTCTGATGTGTCCTTGAGCAAGGAGCTTAACCCTTATTTCTCCTGTAAGTCACACTGGGATAAGAGCATCTGCTATATGACTTAAACATGTAAATATTATCTCCCATGATCCACTGTGATCAGATGACTCATTTGATGCTTGTGGTTTACAGCATTACAGATACTAAGGAAGTGCAATGAGTCCTGGCCTGACACAAGGCCATTTACAAAATCAATCATGCATGCAGAACCAGAATAGAAACAACTATAGTGACACCCCACCATTAAACTATGATAACCCTATACATAGCTCCAGAAAGGTCATTCCAATGCATTTTACCCATCAAAATGTTTGGACGTTTAGAATATTGCCTCTCAACTGAAGTGACACAGTCCCAGAGGACAGCTGATCTTGCCATATTGTTGGTTTAGATCTGTCTTTCCTAACTGGATTGTAAATGTCAGCCATTTCTTTTTTTTTACTCTTGTGAGAATTGTTCAATATAGCATTGTGTGACTGGTGGAGGAGTGAGCGGATTTAATTGTGCCAATTCTTAGAGAAATGGGTTGAAATCAGAAACCTACAACACTGTGGATGAAACCAGAGCTGGTGTCAATAGAAGGATGGTAAATAGAAGCAGCAATGATACACAGGCAACGTTTAACAGATTCAGCAGACTGTTACTGAACTGGACTTAGTCATGGATCTATCCATGTTTTCTTTCCAACAGACAATGGTTGGAAAGATATAAGAAGATGAACCCTACACTCTTAGAAAGAAGGGTTCCAAAATGGTTCTTTAGCTGTCTCTCCCCTCCACCCTTTTTGGTTCCAGTTAAACCTTTTTTGGTTCTAGGTAGAACCCTTTTGGGTTCCATGTAGAAACCTTTTTGGTTCTACCCAGAACCAAAAGGGTTCTTCTACCTGCAACCAAAAAGTGTTCTTCAAAGGATTATCCTATGGGGACAGCCGAAGAACCCTTTAAGGTTCCAGATAGCAGGTGTATTTGTAAGAGGGAACATAGGTGTGTGCTTAAATTAAGACAAAACTGCACCAAGATATTCTTTGAGTGTTCTCCTGGTTTGTGGAATATTTTGTTTGTACATGTTTACCATTACAGAGTATTTATTTTTATTTATATGTTTTGTCATTTATTTTGCTTTGTTTGTCACTGCTTAAATTCAACTTAAAAATATATACATTCTATACGTATGTGTTCAAATTTAACATGAATTACAGAGAAGGAAGTCAAGACAACAGAGGGAATATAGAAAATACTCTTGCTCATTTCTTGCAATTGTGAAACATACACTAGTAATGAAAATCAGACTTGAAAGATGAGACAGAAAGACAATCCTTGTCAACGTTTCCATTTCATCCATGGCCCAAATAATTATTGTTTTAATTTTATTTGTATTTTTAGACCAGTTCATTGATTTATATTGAATTAATTAAATCCAGTGATTGCCAAACTGTGGACTTTTGAGGTCCACAGCCAACAGCCAAACTATTTGGTTGTGTATGAAAATGTAATACAAAGTTGAACTATCCTAATCTTTAGATAGTATCCATGTTTCAAAGTTCAACAATCCTAATCTTTAGATAGTATCCATGCCTTTATCTGCCTTGTCTGTCTTCCTGTTTATCGGCTCATCTATCTTTATCTATCCATTCATGCATCCATCCTGGTCTTCAGTTCATTTGTTCTTCTTGATCCGTTTATTTCCTCTGGCTGTTTTCAGCGATACCATGTTTCTGTATACCAGGGCTCTCCAACACTGTTCCTAGAGAGATACCCTCCTGTGGGGCTCCAACCCCAGTTGTAACTAACCTGATTCAGCTTATTTTTTATTTATTTTTATTTATTTAATCTTTATTTATCCAGGTAGACAAGTTGAGAACAAGTTCTCATTTACAATTGCGACCTGGCCAAGATAAAGCAAAGCAGTTCGACACCTACAACGACACAGAGTTACACATGGAGTAAAACAAACATACAGTCAATAATACAGTAGAAACAAGTCTATATACGATGTGAGCAAATGAGGTGAGATAAGGGAGGTAAAGGCAAAAAAAAGCCATGGTGGCAAAGTAAATACAATATAGCAAGTAAAACACTGGAATGGTAGATTTGCAGTGGAACAATGTGCAAAGTAGAAATAAAAATAATGGGGTGCAAAGGAGCTAAATAAATAAATAAAATAAAATAAATACTGTTGGGAAAGAGGTAGTTGTTTGGGCTAAATTATAGGTGGGCTATGTACAGATGCAGTAATCTGTGAGCTGCTCTGACAGCTGGTGCTTAAAGCTAGTGAGGGAGATAAGTGTTTCCAGTTTCAGAGATTTTTGTAGTTTGTTCCAGTCATTGGCAGCAGAGAACTGCAAGGAGAGGCGGCCAAAGAAAGAATTGGTTTTGGGGGTGACCAGAGAGATATACCTGCTGGAACTCGTGCTACAGGTGGGTGATGCTATGGTGACCAGCGAGCTGAGATAAGGGGGGACTTTACCTAGCAGGGTCTTGTAGATGACATGGAGCCAGGGGGTTTGGCGACGAGTATGAAGCAAGGGCCAGCCAACAAGAGCGTACAGGTCGCAATGGTGGGTAGTATATGGGGCTTTGGTGACAAAACGAATGGCACTGTGATAGACTGCATCCAATTTGTTGAGTAGGGTATTGGAGGCTATTTTGTAAATGACATCGCCGAAGTCGAGGATTGGTAGGATGGTCAGTTTTACAAGGGTATGTTTGGCAGGAGTGAAGGATGCTTTGTTGCGAAATAGGAAGCCAATTCTAGATTTAACTTTGGATTGGAGATGTTTGATGTGGGTCTTGAAGAAGAGTTTACAGTCGAACCAGACGCCTAGGTATTTGTAGTTGTCCACATATTCTAAGTCAGAGCCGTCCAGAGTAGTGATGTTGGACAGGCGGGCAGGTGCAGGCAGCGATCTGTTGAAGAGCATGCATTTAGTTTTACTTCTATTTAAGAGCAATTGGAGGCCACGGAAGGAGAGTTGTATGGCATTGAAGCTTGCCTGAGGGTTGTTAACACAGCGTCCAAAGAAGGGCCAGAAGTATACAGAATGGTGTCGTCTGCGTAGAGGTGGATCAGAGACTCACCAGCAGCAAGAGCGACATCATTGATGTATACAGAGAAGAGAGTCGGTCCAAGAATTGAACCCTGTGGCACCCACATAGAGACTGCCAGAGGTCTGGACAGCAGACCCTCCGATTTGACACACTGAACTCTATCAGATAAGTAGTTGGTGAACCAGGAGAGGCAATCATTTGAGAAACCAAGGCTGTCGAGTCTGCCGATGAGGATGTGGTGATTGACAGAGTCGAAAGTCTTGGCCAGGTCAATGAATACGGCTGCACAGTAATGTTTTTTATCGATGGCGGGTTAAGATATCGTTTAGGACCTTGAGCGTGGCTGAGGTGCACCCATGACCAGCTCTGAAACCATATTGCATAGCAGAGAGGGTATGGTGAGATTCGAAATGGTCGGTAATCTGTTTCTTGACTTGGTTTTCGAGGACCTAAGAAAGGCAGGGTAGGATAGATATAGGTCTGTAGCAGTTTGGGTCAAGAGTCCCCCCCCCTTTGAAGAGGGGGATGACCGCAGCTGCTTTACAATTTTTGGGAATCTTAGACAGAGAGGTTGAACAGGCTAGTAATAGGGGTGGCAACAATTTCAGCAGATAATTTTAGAAAGAAAGGGTCCAGATTGTCTAGCCTGGCTGATTTGTAGGGGTCCAGATTTTGCAGCTCTTTCAGAACATCAGCTGGCTGGATTTGGGAGAAGGAGAAATGGGGAAGTCTTGGGCGAGTTGCTGTGGGGGGTGCAGTGCTGTTGACCGGGGTAGGGGTTGCCAGGTGGAAAGCATGGCCAGCCGTAGAAAAATGCTTATTGAAATTCTCAATTATAGTGGATTTATCAGTGGTGACAGTGTTTCCTATCTTTAGTGCAGTGGGCAGCTGGGAGGAGGTGTTCTTATTCTCCATGGATTTTACAGTGTCCCAGAACTTTTTTGAGTTAGTGTTGCAGGAAGCAAATTTCTGCTTGAAAAAGCTAGCCTTGGCTTTTCTAACTGCCTGTGTATAATGGTTTCTAGCGTCCCTGAAAAGCTACGTATCACGGGGGCTGTTCGATGCTAATGCAGAACGCCATAGGATGTTTTTGTGTTGATTAAGGGCAGTCAGGTCTGGGGAGAACCAAGGGCTATATCTGTTCCTGGTTCTAAATTTCTTGAATGGGGCATGCTTATTTAAGATGTTTAGGAAGGCATTTAAAAAAAAAACAGGCATCCTCTACTGACGGGATGAGATCAATATCCTTCCAGGATACCCCGGCCAGGTCGATTAGAAAGGCCTGCTCCGTGTTTCACGGAGCGTTTGACAGTGATGAGTGGAGGTCGTTTGACCGCTGACCCATTACGGATGCAGGCAATGATGCAGTGATCGCTGAGATCTTAGTTGAAGACAGCAGAGGTGTATTTAGAGGGCAAGTTGGTTAGGATGATATCTATGAGCGTGCCCGTGTTTACGGCTTTGGGGAGGTACCTGGTAGGTTCATTGATAATTTGTGTGAGATTGAGGGCATCAAGCTTAGATTGTAGGATGGCTGGGGTGTTAAGCATGTTCCAGTTTAGGTCGCCTAGCAGCACAAGCTCTGAAGTTAGATGGGTGGCAATCAGTTCACATATGGTGTCCAGAGCACAGCTGGAGGCAGAGGGTAGTCTATAGCAGGCGGCAACGGTGAAAGACTTGTTTTTAGAGAGGTGGATTTTTAAAAGTAGAAGTTCAAATTGTTTGGGTACAGACCTGTATAGTAGGACAGAACTATACAGGCTATCTTTGCAGTAGATTGCAACACCGCCCCCTTTGGCAGTTCTATCTTGTCTGAAAATGTAGTTTGGGATGAAAATTTCAGAATTTTTGGTGGTCTTCCTAAGCCAGGATTCAGGCACAGATAAAAAATCCGGGTTGGCAGAGTGTGCTAAAGCAGTGAATAAAACAAACTTAGGGAGGAGGCTTCTAATGTTAACATGCATGAAACCAAGGCTATTACGGTTACAGAAGTCATAAAAAGAGAGCGCCTGGGGAATAGGAGTGGAGCTAGGCACTGCAGGGCCTGGATTCACCTCTACATCACCAGAGGAAAAGAGGAGGAGTAGGATAAGTAGGATATCAACCAGCTAATTATTGGAATCAGGTGCGCTAGATTCAGGTTGTAGCGAAAACCTACCGGACGGTAGCTCTCTAGGAACAGGGTTGGAGAGCCCAGCTCAGGATAACAGAAAGGGGCAATCCTTCGTAGCAGACTTAAAATGATGCCCCTTTTACTCTTATCTTCTGACGTGACGCCTTATCCCTTCTTTAGCCCTACAGTGTCTGCTCTGTGCTCCTATCTGCCTCTATAGGTTTGAATCTCTTTTACTACAATACTATGCATTGTTCTTTTAGAAATATTGATTTAATCTGTGAAAACGATAACAAAGCTTTATCATTGAGTACACTGTGAATCCCACTCTTCCTGCATATTGGTTCTAGTTCTCAGCCTTGGTCCTTAAGGTTTGACCCCTCCTTGTTTTTAATATGGAGGGTTGTTAAGTCGCCCATGAGTTCCTGTCTATCTGACTATGCCTTGGTTCCTTTTCACAAATTTTACATTTACTGATCATTATTGCAAATTATGATCTATTAAGGTGCTGTTATGTATGACATGTGGACATAGATTATATTAACGATCTCTTGGTGTTCACACACACTTGTCTGATTATTTGACCCCTATAGATGGTTGTTTCATTTGATTTAGGTGCAGAAAGACCTAGTTCGTCCCCAACCTCAATACATACCAAAGGGTTCAGTTTGATGAGGGTGCTCTGTGATTGGCTAGACAAAACCTAGCTCATGGGTGGGTGTTGCTGCTGTAAAAAACACCAAAACAACAATATGTGTATTTAAAACTTGAACTTTTGTACTTGAGATTATGGCTTTCATATAAGTGTTCTATAGGATAAAGAGGTTCAACCTGAATCAGTTTATGCCATAAGTGTTTTGCTATAAAAGCATAATTTCCCTCAACACATTTTGGTCGAAAAACTGCCAGTAGCCCTTTTTCCAAATTTGTAAACACATTAGGTAAGAAATGCAAGAAATCTGAAATCTTAAAACCAAGAATGCCTTTGGTTAAGCTGTGTATAGTTTGGTCTTCCAAAGCAATGTAACATCCATTCATATTCATTTTGCAGTTAAATAGTTTGGTCTCTAAATACGTAATTGATTCTGGGAATTTTTTCCTGCCTACTTCGTAATGATGTGTTGATCTATATTTTTCTACATTTCTGTTTGTTCATGACGTGCACACATTTGTGCGTACGTGCATCTGAGTGAGTTCTTGACTGTCGATGTCTGGAAGAAGCGCATCCAGTCATCTTACCTTCACCAGGTATTTCCGAAACAATGACCTCCAGCTGCGCTTAGTTTTGCTCTGTATTATTCAATCACTCACCAGACCTCACTATAGGTGTGCTGTGTGTCAACACGCCGTACTCCACTGTGACCTCCACAATGAGTTTCTCTTCCTGCAGTTCTTTTAAGTTAATCTGAATGACATCTTTCTAATGGGATCTTTTGTGAATGAGCCTTGTCAAAGAGATGCAGGGCTTACGCAAAGCAGGCATCCACACAATTCAGAAGCTTCCCTGAGGTAAAATGATTAGTCATACGTTAGATAAAGAAAAGAGAAGCTGTATAGATGTCACTTTAATCTCTGACTGCTTCTTGAACATTCTCCCTGTAGTCCACGCGACGCAAAGGACTTAATACAGAACTTGTCATGTGATGAGTAAAGAATCTTCCATTTGTAGTTTGCACATGAAAAGAAGCAAACAATTTAAACAAAGATCTGTTGTATGATTTCCGTGGAACTTGTAAATCTGTGAATTGATGATTTGTGTGATTTTACATCTATTCATGTATGTGTTGAATGCTTGTTTTCTACTGTTCTCTTATTTCCTGTTCCAAATATTGACATCAAGGATGATGTTGATAACCGTCTGATGGAAAAATGACAAATGAGAGACATCCTCCTTTATTAATGAGGAGGGTAAGAACTGTCCATAAGATGTGGGGAAACTATCAGAACTGTTCTGTAGTGTCCTCACCCTGTTGCTCTGCATCCTTGGGAGATCAAAAGGTCAGTTCCGACAGCCTCTGATGACTCTGTTGTAAACACTCTCACTTTGTCCATCCCGTTGAACAATTGATTCTCATGAACAGATAATACTATTTTCATATTGTAGTAATGGGTCCCCTTCCCTGTATGTACAGTTTTATCTTCCTGGACCTTTGATCAGTGATCTTTGTATGGAGTGCAATGTGATTCATATGATGCTGCTTTGTTAGGCAGGCGTGATCAGAGCATCACATTCAGCTGATGGAAAGTTGTGAATTTGACTCAGAACAACTGATACGATCTGGACATGCATGTTCTCAACCCTGCTTATATTTCCTCTGATCAATCCAGACTGCAGTGTACCTGCTCAATGCCACGGTGCATGAGAAAGGATGTGGCATGAGGTAGCCTAGCGGTTAAAAGCATTGGGCCAGTAACCGAAAGGTCGCTAGATGAAAAAACAAGATGAAACATCTATGTGTGTGCCCTTGAGCAAGGCACTTAACTCTAATATCTCCTGTAAGTTGCTCTACATAAGAGCATTCCACTAAATGACTAAAATGTAAATGTGTTGATCTATATCAGTATGACCGTGTGCACACGCATACAAACTGTATGGTTTTCATCCTGTTCATAATTGATGGCTCAGGGGGAGAATCTTTATGTTTGAGAACATTCTTCTGTCCTACAACTTACTGTGATAAAGAAACTGTGATATTGCTGTTCAGCGACAATAATAATCAGTGATGTTAATTAATATCAACAATATTAATGGTTGATTACAGGATTACAATGCTGTATGTTATGAGAATCATCTACCCATTGTATATGAAGGACAAGTAAAAGGGAGAGGATAATGATTCTGCAGCCACTCCAAAACATGTGCAGGACAAAAACAGATAGCTGGAATATAAAATCATCCACTGTGTATAATTTTTGGAAAATATGAAAAACCAGAACCGTTTATTGGAATACATTTTTTTTTACATCAAACCATGTGAATCTGTTGTGACAATACTTTCTAGTATGACTTTTTATGTATGAATGGCACACACATGAAACATCCATATCTATACTGAACAAAAATATAAATGCAACATGCAACAATTTCAACAATTTCACTGAGTTACAGTTCATATAAGGCAATCAGTCAATTTAAATAAATAAATTAGGCCCTAATCTATGTATTTCCCATGACTAGGCAGGGGTGCAGCCATGGGTGGGCCTGGGAGGGGATAGGCCAACCCACTTGGGAGCCAAGCCCAGCCAATCATAATTAGTTTTTCCTCACAAAAGAGATTTATTACAGACAGAAATACTCCTCAGTTTCATCAGTTGTCCGGGTGGCTGGTCTCAGACGATCCCGCAGGTAAAGAAGCCAGATGTGGAGGTCCTGGGATAGCGTGGTTATAAGTGGTCTGCGGTTGTGAGGCCGGTTGGACATATTGCCAAATTCTTTAAAACGATGTTGGAGGCGACTTATGGTAGAGAAAGGAACACTCATTCCTCTGGCAACAGCTCAGGTGGACATTCCTGCAGTCAGCATGCCAATTGCACGCTCCTTAAAAACTTGAGACATCAGTGGCATTGTGTTGTGTGACAAAACTGCACATTTTAGTGGCCTTTTATTGTCCTCAGCACAAGGTGCAGCTGTGTAATCAACTTCTTGATATTCTACACCTGCCAGGTGGATGGATTATCTTGGAAAAGGAGAAATGCTCAATAATGTAATCAAATTTGTGAACAACATTTTTGAGAAATAAGCTTTTTGTGCATATGGAACATTTCTGGGATCTTTTATTTCAGCTCATGAAACATGGGACCAACACTTTACATGTTGCATTTATATTTTTGATCAGTATATATACACTGAGCATACAAAACATTAGTTATTAGTTTATGTCACCTGTTAAATCCACTTCAATCAGTGTAGATGACAGGGAGGAGACAGGTTAAAGAAGGATGTTTTAAACCTTGAGACAATTGATACATGGATTGTGTATGTGTGCCATTCAGAGGGTGAATGGACAAGACAAAATATGTAAGTGCCTTTGAACGAGGTATGGTAGTAGGTGCCAGGCGCACCAATTTGTGTCAAGAACGGCAATGCTTCTTTTTCACGCTCAACAGTTTCCCATGTGCATCATGAATGGTCCACCACTAAGGACATCCAGCCAACTTGGCACAACTGTGGGAAGCATTGGAGTCAACATGAGCCAGCATCCCTGTGGAACGCTTTTGACACATGGTACTTCATGCCCCGGTGAATTAAGGCTGTTCTGAGGGCAAAAGGGGGTGCAACTCAATATTAGGAAGGTGTTCCTAATATTTTGTACACTCAGTGTATATATTGTGGACTTTGTTGACTGGAAATGTGCACATGTGAAAGGTGAAATCAACACAAAAAAAGACTTTATCAATATAACGGCACATTAGTGAGTGATACTCTGAAGAAGCACAGAGGCTGCTGCTCTCTCCCCAGTGACTGTTGGACATTCAAGCCATGAGTGCCAATTTGGAAATTATCGAACAGTTACATTATACAGTCAGTGGGACTGTCAGATTGCCATTGATGAATCAGATTTTCACTGAACCCGGATACACCCTGTTCACCATTACATAAGTGTTGGTTGGGAGGCAGGGTGGTGTGATTAGGCTCCCTGGGAGCAGATCAATCAGCAGCCCCACTCTGGGACTCACATCCACTGCATGTGGTCTGTGTGACAACAGCCTCTCCAGCCAGCAATAGTAGACAGGTACAGGCATACTGAAACTGGGAAACACTTGATGTTGCCTTGCCAAGGACCTCTGTCCTTGGTCAAACTTTGGTTCCATCGTTGCATACAAACTGATAATGTCACAGAAGAGAGGGAGTGGGCCATGGCAGGTTTCGGTGAGCAAAAGGGACAGGGCGAGAGGAGGGAGGGCCATAGACCGGCAAGGAATCGCTAGGGGTAGAGAAATTATACTGATACGGGTGTCCCTCAATGCAGTTATCACGACAGTGCTAAAACTAAAATGGCCTTAGAAGGAGGGAGTTTTAGTCAGGTTTCTACAATGTGTGTTTTCCATGTGTGTTAAAACTAAAGAGAGAGAGTGATGAAGCTTGAGGCAGGAGGCTATATGTTCACAATCCATATCATGAGAAAAGAAGAGTCCATTTTGAAGTAATCTCAATTTAGCCTATGACCTTATAATTGCAGACTTGTTTAACTCTATAGGCTGATGTCCTCTAAAAAGTACGATATATTATTATGAAACTGCCCTTATTATGTCTATATCCATCAATCAAACCATATAGTCAAATACAAATCTGCAATCAGAACAATGTAAATCTGAATGTATATGTTAAACAGCTATGCTGAACGGAACTATGTGGTCTGTGATTTGTAAATACCATGATTTTTACAATAAGCTTACTGCTTGGAGGAATTTGACTGTTTGTTTTTGGTGGTCTCATATTTCAAACCCTCGTGACAGATGTCGTAGGCCTATGGGTGTGGTTTGCCTTCTACCTTGTTGCCATCCATCCATAACTTACGTGCAAATGCTGACTTGTGGTGAATTCACCTGCGGAGCTTCTCCTGCATTCTTCAAGCTCTATGAATGATACCTATTGAACACAATGCTAACCAAAGCTAAGAATTCATATAATTATTTTGATTCAACTCAATGGGACGGTAGGAAAGAATATGGGCAAGTTTGGTTTTCCTTTTCCTACCAATGGATAAATGAGGCGTCATGATTTTCTTAAATCTTGGGATGTTGACTAGCCTATGAACAACCTATGCAGCTTGCTCGATTATTGTACATTGCTGGTGTTCATTTTCTAATTCAATGTTTAATATTAGTTTATTATGTATTCGACTTCTTAGAAGACGCCTACTGTAAACCTAGTCTACAGCCATCACTAAAGGAGCAGAAAAGCATAAGAGGATCGAATAGTCAAAATGATGGATCTTCAATAACGTTTTCTTTCCTCTACTGATACTCACGTCTTCTCCACGCCTGAGCCTACAGTACTTTTTGTAAGTTACTCCTGACCTTAGGCTTGTTATTTAATGAACAACAGTATGCTAATGTAATCGGTTGTTATGGAAACCTTATTTTAGCTAATGTAGGTCTACATTTTGTCTTTTGGATATTATTCCTAATGTATTCATTATAACCTCTAAGTTGTATGTGATTGTTGATCTTTTGGGGGGTTCATGATGGCAAGCATACATTCACAATAGCAAAATGTAGACAAAACTATGTGGGTTAATAACCTTGAAACGAGTATTACATGGAAGTTGTTATATCTCTGGCAACTGGATGTTTGTTAGTTTATTTTCACCAACTTTTAGAGGAATAGGAAACATGGTATACCTTCAGGTTTCCTAATCAATGTTGTGTTGAAAGGTACATGATGTAAATATCTTGGGCTGTGTGATGCTCTGAGTCCTTGGCCAAGCACAGATAACAAGCCTCTCTGGAACATCACCTAGGACACTGACCCTCAGAGACCTGCAGTTGCCTCTAGTTCTGACTGGCTGTATCCCCTTATTGGTCTCACATTAATAAAACAAAGTACCTCATTTTGATAAATACTTATGCTCTTCATTTAATTTCAATCAATTTATTTCAATCAATTTATTTCATTCAATTTATATGCTCATGTTTTTTTTTTGCCGGTGAGTTGCTAACCCCCCCCTCCTCTATTTCTCTCTCTCTCTTCATTCTTTCTATTCATGTCCTACTACATACAGCAGCCAATGGCCCGATGCCGATGCAATGGAACGATCTTGTGCCTCTGCCTCATGCCCTGTGTGATGATGGGACATCTCCTGATTTATATCATGGTGTCCATATTTGTATCCATATCCTACTCCCCTCCCCACCTACCTGTCCACTTTGTTGCCCCAGGGGTCTCTGCCAACTCTGGGGCACTGGCCTCCCATCCCCTGGGCCCCTTCTGGAACCTTCGCCTGGAGGACAGTGCTTTGTGGAACCAGCTTCAGCATCTCTGGGACCGGCACCATAACCCCATTTTGAGGGGCAACTCAACTGCAGGTATGATCACAAGGCTTAGCACTCAGCCACCAGAGATGGAGGTCTCCTCAGACTGTGGCCCAGACAAGTGCTGGCTGCCTCACCTACCTGACTTCAATACCCTGCCAGAGCAGATGAGGGCATTCGTCCAGTCCATGCATTGCAGGGTGTACCCCTTCCTCATGAACCAGCCCAGAGTGTGTGCTGGCAATGAAAGCACTGGGCCGGAGCTACCTATGCTGCTAATGGCCATCAAATCCCAGGTGGGAAACTTTGAGAACAGGCAGGCTATCCGGGAAACATGGGGGAGAAGTGGCTGGGTGAAGGGGGAGCTCGGGGGGAGAGGTGGGCTGGTGCGTACAGTATTTCTGCTGGGTAGACAGGACTCGACAACGGGCCCTCACCCAGACCTTGGGGGCCTCCTGATGCTGGAGAGCCAGCAGTATGGGGACATCCTGCAGTGGGACTTCAGGGACACTTTCTTTAACCTGACCCTGAAAGATCTGCTTTTCTGGCATTGGCTTCAGAACCACTGTCCAGGGGCACAGTTTGTCTTCAAGGGTGATGATGATGTTTTTGTCAGGACAAGTTCCCTCCTGGACTACCTGCATAAACAGAGGGAGGAGAACGGCATGTGGAGCGCAGATAGGAACAAAACTGAGAAGATAAAGGATTTATTTGTGGGGGATGTAATTCAGAATGCAATGCCAAACCGACAGCCAACCACCAAATACTATATCTCAGAGAGTTTTTACAAAGGTGCATACCCACCATATGCTGGTGGAGGAGGAGTGGTGTACTCTGGTGCACTTGCTATGCGTCTGAGACAAGTGTCAGAGAGGGTGCATCTGTTCCCCATCGATGATGTGTATCTGGGCATGTGCCTCCACAGACTTGGGTTGGCCCCCATCCATCACCCTGGATTTTATACCTTTGATCTCCCAGAAACAGAGAGGGAAAAGCCTTGTGCTTACAGCTCTGTGCTGCTGGTTCATAAGCGAAACCCTAAAGAGATGCTCACGCTATGGAGGAGGCTGCAGAGTCCACCCTCACCATGCTGAAGAAACTGTAAAAGGGTGGGGCACCAGACCACGGCCATTAGGCTGTGGTGTAAAGTACTTAAGTACAAATACTTTAAAGTACTACTTAAGTAGTTTTTGGGGGTATCTGTACTTTACTTGACTATTTATGTTTTGTCAACTTTTACTCTACTACATACCTAAAGAAAATAATGTACTTTTTATTCCATGTTTTCCTTGACACCTAAAAGTTCTCGTTACATTTTTAATTCTTAGCAGGACAGGAAAATGGTTCAATTCATGCACTTATCAAAAGAACATCCCTGATCATCCGTACTGTTTCTGATTTGGCGGACTCACTAAATACAAATGCTTTGTTTGTAAATATTGTCTGAGTGTTGTAGTAAGCCCCTGGCTATCTGTACATTTCAAAAAAAGAAAGAAAATCATGCCGCCTGGTTTACCTAATATAAGGAATTTGAGAAGATTGATACTTTTAAGTATATAATTAAGTATATTTGAGCAATTACATGTACTTTTGATACTTAAGTATATTTAAAACCAAATACTTTTAGACTTATTCATGTAGTATTTCACTGTGTGTCTTGCACTTTTATTTGAGTCATTTTCTATTAAGGTTTATTTTTATTTTTTTACTCAAGTATGACAATTGGGCTCTTTTTCCACCACTGCCATTAGGGCAGTGACCATAGCTTCAACCCTCGATGCTTAAGTTAGTTAATTTACTCAGAACATGTCATCAAGACATTTTAAGTCTGTTTCATTCCAATTCCAATAAAATCAATTCAACTGTCAGTTGAATTTTTTGCTTGATGTTCAAATAAATAAATAATTGTATTTTACATGTAGATAGAAACATATTTATTCATGTGAAATTGAAGTAGTTGTTATAGGCTTTTTACAATTTAACCATACAGTATTTGTGCTGGCTATTCTCAAGTGGCATGTTATGTATATGAAAATACAACCTTTTAATAACAGTCATAGATTTTGTATGACACACTATCATATATCATGAGACTTGCAAATGAAAAAAAATATATATTATTTTTCACCTTATCTCTTCTATTTTTATTTTCAACAAAACATTGGCCTAGTTCACTCTACTTCACTGTGTCAAACAAAATGTCAACGGGTGAAGTTGGTATTTTCACAACAGTAGGCTATCATCAAAACCACAAATATATAACTCTAAAATATTACCTGCAAATGGACTTATTCATCAACACAACCTAGGGAAAACGAAATCACTTCGTGTACTTCAGATGGAAGTATCAGGAGTCGGTTTTCTCACATAGTTCATTCAACAACAAAAAGTCTTTGCTCTGAAGTGACGTTTCATTTGACCCCGGAAATAAATCTAAAAAGGTCATTCTCAAGTCGTCCACTCGTTTCCAGTGCGATTTGTGTTTTTGTTCACACGTAAGTAAACACTTGCTTAAATCATTTGTTGCAGCTTGCCCTGAGTTGGGGTTTTACGAGCAATGTGTTTGACTATAGTTTTACGTTTTTCCTCTGGCCAGATAACTTAAAAGATATATCTTCGTCATCTACTGACTGTCAACAATCGCTGGCACGTTAGCTTAGCTAGCGAATATAAACGTTAGCTGTTGCATACGGACAGGTAAAGTTAGTAGTATTTTTTTAAAACTAGTTAGAAAGCAATTTTACAGAACATAACAAGGAAGATGGGTTCGTCGAAAAAACACAAGGAAAAGGGCCGTGATAAAGATAAGGATGCCGAAGAACGTGGTCACCGCGAACACAAAAAACACCGTCATAAGGACCGGGAGAGGGACAAGGAACGAGATGGCAACCGAGAGCGGGAGAAAAGGAAACGGTCCAGATCGAAGGAAAGGAGTGCACGGGGTTCCGAGAGAGACGGTCGCAGTAAAGGGGAGAGGAGTACTGGGGAGCCTCGCGTAAAGAAAGAAAAAGTGGAGCCCGGATGTGAGGGCACAGGTAAATACATCAGTCATGCAGATTTCCACGTACAAACATTCATAACTACGTCCTATCAGTGCCCAATACACTCAATTATAAACTAGGTGGTTCGAGTCCTGAATGATGATTGGCAGACAGCCGTGGTATATCAGAATGTATACCATGGGTATGACAAAACATGTATTTTTGCTAATTATTGTTGGTAACCAGTTTATAATGGCAATAAGGCACCTCGGGGGGTTGTGGTATATGGCCAGTATACCACGCCTAAGGGCTGTATCCAGGCACTCCACATTGTCGTGCTTAAGAACAGCCTTTAACTGTGGTATATTGGCCATATACCACACCCCCTCTGGCCATATTGCTTAAATATAGTCTGACCTATTGCATATATGACATCGAAGGTACCAGGTTTTCTCCTGTGTTGTTAACTTCAATTGTTATTTTCCTCTAGAAATTGCACCACAGTCTGCAAGTGGAGATGCCTCGCTTACCATTGAAGAGACAAAGTAAGAGAAAGACAGACATTGAATGATGGAGCACTGATGATGGTGAATTCTGAATAACTCTTCCCTGGTTTTCTTTCTAACAGCAAGCTGAGGGCCAAGCTTGGTCTGAAGCCTCTGGAAATGACTGACACCACTAAAGGTGAGACAAACTTGAGCCATGTTACTTGTCTGAATAGAACTAGATGACCATGTTTGTAGTAGTACGGTCATGTGAGACTTGCTGATTTGTAATTTTACTGATTCACCTCCCCCTGTCTGCTGCCCCAGAGCTCGGCACGAAGGAGCAGCCAATTGTTGCAGAGACGATCAACCCAGTGTACATTAAACAGCAGAAAGAGATGAGGGAGAAACTGGCAGCTCTGAAGGAAAAGAGGCTCCTCAATAAGAAACTGGGGTAAGATCTAATGGCAGGAAGGCTTGTATGTACACCAACTTGGACTATAGTAGTTAGTGATCCAATTAATTGTATTTTTCTCTTCCTCTCCTGCTTTCAGGAAAGTGAAGACCTTAGCAGAAGATGACTGGCTGGATGACACTGTTGCCTGGGTTGAGAGGAGCCGGAAGATGTCCAAAGAGAAAGAACTGGCAGAGAAGAGAGTGAGTAGGGTGGGAACCATGGGGGAAGGATGAGGGCTGTGAGATGAAAGGAGCTGTTTGTGTGTGTTAGTCATGATGTTATTTTGTACTCAGTTTTTAATTGGTTCCTTTATTTCCTTTCTTTCCCTATAGGCCAAGCTTCTGCAGGAGATGGATGAGGAGTTTGGTGTGAGCAATCTGGTGGAGGAGGAGTTTGGACAGACCAAGAAGGTAAAATGTGCTCTCGTGTGATGAATATCTCAACTGCTTAACTTACTGGTTTGTGTGTGATTGCAAGCTAGATATAAACAGCATTCTGGCTATATGCCAGTCCCCCCCCCATGTGAAGTCACTACCCCTAAGGGAGGCACTTTATGTCTTGATTTTGTGCAGACTGGGTTGTTAAGTGATCTGATGTGAGAGAATGCCTCTAGGTCTTATGTTCTTCTGCGTGTCTTTGTTATAGGTCGCTTACAGCTCCCGGGACCTAAAGGGTCTCACTGTCCAGCACAAGATGGAGTCATTTAATGAAGGGGAGACTGTCATTCTCACACTGCAAGACAAAGGTGAGAGCAGGTTGAAATGTTACCAATAACACACAAATATATTAATGAAGACCATGCTTAAGCCAGACCCACATCATAAACATAGTGGTACATGCCCACCCACTCATTGCCCTTTTGTGTGTCTTTCAGGTGTGCTTGATGAAGAGGGGGGCGATGTTCTTGTAAATGTGGGTCTGGTGGATAAAGAAAATGCTGAGAAGAATGTGGAGTTGAAGAAGAAAAAGCCTGATTACAAAGCCTATGAAGAGGACGAGAGTGTGGATGACATGGTTACGGTAAGGACGAGAGAGTGTGGATGACATGGTTACGGTAAGGATGAGAGTGTGGATGACATGGTTAGGGTAAGGCATGAAGTGCCAACTTCATTTTTCATTATTTCTGAAATACTTCTATGTCACTCTCACCGCTTAATTCAATCTCACCGTCCAATGTTCACCTCTGCAGTTCAAGCCGCGTACTGTGCTGGGCAAGTATGATGAGGAGATCGATGGAGAGAAGAAGAAGAGTTTCCGGCTGAGCAAAGGGGGCTGTGCTGAGGGGGAACGGGAACGGGAGCTCCAGGCCATCAGGGAGACCCTGAGGAACCAGGCCCAGTCCCTGGAGATGCCTGTTCTCGCTATTGCCTCAGAGTACTACACACCCCAGGAGATGGTGAGGGATGTGGGTAGGGGGTGCTCTGGAGAGGGCCTTGGAAGCTGTCCTTTGTATATGTTTGCTCTTGTCTCAGATGTACTGCTTGAATGCGTTTTTCTTTTGAATATTAAGTGTGTGTGTGTGTTTTTGGAAAATTGTTCACACACACAGAGTTATTGTTAATTGTTGTCATTATTCACAGACAGGTTCTTACTTATTTTGTTATTATAGGTGGGCTTTAAGAAGACCAAGCAGCGCGTCAGGAAGATCAGGAAGAAGGAGAAGGCATTGCCTGATGAGCTCCAATTAGATGACACACGCAACACCGACTTTGGCTCCAGGTTTTGCTCCCATCAGCTTCAATATGAATGACAGAGGAGCCTTTCTTTTTTTTGTTGACTGACTTTCTCTCTTCTTCAGGGCTCGGGGTCGGGGTCGCAAGCAGTTGGATGAGGAGGGCCAGGAAGGGGTGAAGGAGCGTGTCATCATACCGGGACTAGATGCACCCCAACAGTCAGATGACATCAGGATGGCGGACATGGACATCAGTGACGATGGTGAGGGAGACATCTGTTAGTGGTTTATTGATGAGCTAAATGCATGTCTGGTTCACTCATGCCTGGTTTACTTCAATATTATGACAACACTTACTCTTTATTTTTCCTTCAGAGAACTTCACCCCCCCTGATCCGGCTGTGCTGGAGGAGGATGAGGCAGAGCAGGAGCTGCAAAAGCAGCTGGAGAAACAGCGAAAACTCAAACAGAAACAGCTGCTCAAAAACTCTGGGGAAAAGGTGTGAGCATTCTGTTCAGAGCTGTTCCTCTTTACGATGCTAGAATATCACTGTGGCCAAAGATCAGTATACTGGATAGGATCTTTCCTTTGACAATGGAAAACCGCAATATTGAGTGGATTACTAACAAATCTGTTGTGATATTTAATCACCAATAAATGTTTAAACATTGTTCTCACTCTCTTGGCCCTCAGGTGGCAGAGCAGGTCCGAGGGCTTGCAAGAGGGGACGACAGTGACAATGAAGAAGACAAGAACAACCTGAACATTGTGTTCAATGCCACCTCTGAGTTCTGCAGAACTCTGGGTGACATCCCTACCTACGGCCTGTCAGGAAACCGAGAGGACCAGGAGGACATCATGGTGGGTACAGTGCAAGAGACAGGCTATCAAGCTAACTGTTCATTTACAAAAAATGTACCTCATTAGAATTGGCACATGACCACCTCATGAACAAGGAAGCGATTCCAATTGTATTCTAATGTGCTCAGTAAGGAGAATTGAAATAACCATGAGCTCTGTGTGTTTGCACTTGAACACTGGTTTGTCTCTTGTATAAACTGTATTCTTCTGTTGTAGGATTTCGAGCAGGAGGCGGAGAGAGATGGCGCTGGCGGTTCAGACTCTGACGGGGATGAGAATGTTGGCTGGAGCATCGTCAACGTGGATGAGGAACAGAAGCAGCCTGATGTGAGTCATCCTACTGCCCTGTAGTCTCATGCATATTCCCATGCATTTACCAGTAGTGCTCATTTGGAGTCCTCTAGTAGGTAATATAGAGAATAACATACCATGACCCATAAGAATACGCAAAGCTTTTTCCCCCTGAACTACTGAAGTGAAAACGTGTCCGCTGGCTGTGCTTGACTTGCCTCTTACTTCTATCTTGTAGTTTGCCACAGCCTCGACCACCATCCTGGATGAAGAACCCATTGTCAACTCTGGGCTGGCTGCTGCCTTGGCGCTCTGCAAGAATAAGGGTAAGAGATTGGGGGTAGACGTCCCCACTTTGACAGTATTTGTTTAGAAAAGGACCGTAGTGTTTTTTATTTATTCCTCTCGTCTCCTATCTCCATAGTTTCGTTCATGCTCTCATATACTCTTCTTCTCTCCCTTAGGTCTCTTGGACACTCAAATGCAGAAGATATCCCGTGTCCGTGCGCCTACCGGTGCCCTGCCCAATGATAACTACAGCATTGAGGACAAGATGTGAGCTACCTTTACTTTTTGTGCTTATATGCAAGTTAAATAATCACCACTTTCTCACACACATTGCAAAAGTTACAACATAAATAAAATGGCATGTATTTAGTAATTGACCTTTTCTTTTGGGGCTCAAAGCCTGGGTTGCTCATGTGTAATGTATGAAAATCCGTTAGCCTCCATGGAATACTCTGTCCTTGTTTCTCCAACTCTAGGACGATAGATGACAAGTACAGTCGGAGGGAGGAATATAGAGGCTTCACCCAGGACTTCAAGGAGAAGGACGCCTACAAGCCAGATGTCAAGATTGAGTATGTGGATGAATCTGGACGGAAGCTCACTCCCAAAGAGGTACATTGTTATTTAAAATTCCCTTAAAATCATTGACATGTAGAATGATGATTTTTGTCACGTGTCAATTGCTGTTTTTAATCTAGGTAAATGGTGCTCATTGAGAATATTTCACGCTAGCCCTATTCTTTCTCTAGGCTTTCCGGCAGCTCTCACATCGGTTCCATGGGAAGGGGTCTGGCAAGATGAAGACTGAGAGGAGGATGAAAAAGCTGGAAGAGGAAGCGGTATGTCTAACTAAGTTCACTCAAAGATTATTATTTATTTTAACTGAAATCTGAACTTTTATTTTTTTATCTGATACTTTTCATCACATATGGCTTTCAATTGAATGACACTTTATTTCCAGGCCTTTACTAGAAAATTAATGTTGCAGGGCTTGCCCAATTTGAGTCCTTGAGGATATGACCTAGCAAGCTTCCAGTCTAGTCAGTGGTTTGACAGAGTATGTATTTAAATACCTCTCCCACCACATGTCTCTTATCAGCTGCTGAAGAAGATGAGCAGTAGCGATACCCCTCTGGGAACTGTCGCTTTGCTTCAGGAGAAACAGAAGTCACAGAAAACCCCCTACATTGTTCTGAGTGGGAGTGGGAAGAGCATGAATGCGTGAGTAATTTATAAACCTCTATTTTTTCTTTCACCCTGTCTTGTATGTATTTCTAGTCTAATTACAGTGCCACTTTTTGTGATTGATTAAACCTGGGATGGGCAACTGGCATCCCCCTTTTTGTCGGGACTCAGTCTGGGTCTCAACTTGCTGTTGAGAATATGAATAGTAGAATACACAAGGTGCAATTTTGAAATTTGGTTGTGCATCAGCAGTTTCTCTGTCAGTCACTGACTGATACTCAATTTGCCCGTGTCTGCAAACATTTTTTTAAATTGTTAAATTAGTCTAGCGGCCAGTTATCTGAATTTTGTCGTACTCATGGTAAAATGACCAACCGGCGGGCCCCTGTTGATTCTGTTAGTCACCCCCACTCAGTTATATTAAAAACTGCAAACCTTTCTCTCCGCCCATGGCAAAATGTGTAAACGTACAGGAAATGAACTCTAAAACAATTTTTTACAACAAAATGACACTTGGGGCTCCCCAAAAGGCTGGCTGGCTGACTGTGTGTGTGTGGGAACGCAGACCCACGAGCCACTGTGGTCCCTCATGAGTTCTGATTGGGCTAAATGTATCCCCCTTTTTTTTGTGGCCCCACCCCATCAGTTTCCCATCCGTGGATTACACAGAGCAGGGTTGCAAGTAACAGCTCAGGGTATTTCATTTCAATGTTTTTAATTTTAAGGAGAATGTGAACTGAGTATGTACCTAGTTATTTGTCACACTGTCTGTTTCACTCTTAATATGCTTTATCTGTAATCCTCCTCTTTCCCCAGAAACAACATAACCAAATAAATGTGGTTGAGGAGGGATCTGACCAGTGAGGACGTGTGCCGTGCACCATTACACAGACACATACAGACAAACTGATGTTAAGTTTATTTTCCTTATTGAATAAAATCAAGTAGCGGCCTATTACTGTTGTGTGTGTAAAGGAAGTCGTTGTTGCTTTTGACCCTGGATTTATGTCTACAATGATTATAATTTGTTATTTTACATACATTAAAGATTTGACATGACTTCGTCTGGTTTCTTTACAGATGTTTGCAGCATGTGAATGCTTGCAGTTGAAGGTACATATCTGACTAGTAAGTGCTGAGCGATTAGTGCTTTTTGAGTTTGCATTTGGTTAGATTCTTTTAAAAAATCAAGTTTTT
Source organism: Oncorhynchus keta (assembly GCF_023373465.1). Classification (NCBI taxonomy): domain Eukaryota; kingdom Metazoa; phylum Chordata; class Actinopteri; order Salmoniformes; family Salmonidae; genus Oncorhynchus; species Oncorhynchus keta. Next base: position 17,777,995 of record NC_068426.1, on the reverse strand, counting down.
CAGTTATTTTTATTTTTTACACATGCATTATGAAATGACATGTTTTGAGCTTCAAAATCCCCAAATAGTGAACATTCAATTGCCAATGTATTGCATTGTCTCTGTCAGGTCCATATAGGAAATTACTATAAAATACAATTATTTCAGTTGTGTATATTACTTAGTTTTATTTAATGACATTGGTTGTGTTTGTAAACTCAATCTGGAGCGTGCTCTGAGAGTTTACGTAAATTCAGAGCGTTCTGCTCTCGGAGCGTTCGGAGCGCACACTGGACGCTCTGCCTGGGGAGTAGGGTTGATAGCGCTCCGACCTCACAACGGCAAACAAGCGCCCAAGTTAACTGGCTAACGTTGGCTAGCTTGCTAGCTACTTCCAGACACATGAGAGAACCCAGTGGTGGAAAAAGTACCCAATTATCATACTTGAGTAAAAGTAGATACCTGAATAGAAAATTACTCAAGTGAAAGTCACCCAGTAAAATACTCCTTGAATAAGTCAAAGTATTTGGTTTTAAATATACTTAAGTATCAAGAGTACATGTAATTGCAAAATATATACTTAAGTATCAAAAGTAAAAATCTCTTAATTCCTTATATTAAGCAAACCAAGTGGTGCCATTTTACTCGCCCTAGCAGAGATGGTTAGGCTGTTTTCAAGTTATCCAGAGCATTGGTGACTGTAACTGCTGCTGGAAACAATTTAATTATACACTTTTACTGACACCGGCCTTATTCAACGTGTGTAGAGCGTTTGTAAATTTGTAAGTCGCTCTGGATAAGAGCGTCTGCTAAATGACTTAAATGTAAATGTAAATTCATCAGTATTTCTGCACTCTGGCACACTCAGACGAGTGCTCTGGAGTCGGAGTAGATAGCCAGAGCGCATTTACGAACGCACCCTTTATAATAGTTTATTCCTTAAAGTCAACTCAATGCTTTATTTGGCTACGGTATAGGTAAACTTCTGACTTAAACTGTATTTTGTGATGTGCACCAGTCCCTCCTGCAGCAAAGCACCCCCACAACATGATGCTGCCACTCCCGTGCTTCACGGTTCGGCTTGCAAGCCTCCTCCTTTTTCCTCCTAATATAATGGTCATTATGGCCAAACAGTTCTATTTTTGTTTCATCAGACTAGAGGACATTTGTCAAAGTCCAATCTTTCTCCTCATGTGCAGTTGCAAACCATAGTCTGGCTTTGTTATGGAGGTTTTGTGAGTGCCAGTCAAGTTCTTCCACACGGATCTCGACAAACCATTTTTGTGTGGACCTCGCTTTGTGCATGGGGCATTGTCATGCTGAAACAGGAAAGGGCCTTCCCCAAACTGCACAGAATTGTTCAGAATGTCATTGTATGCTGTAGCGGTAAGATTTCCCGACGCTGGTTCAGCCTGAACCATGAAAAACAGTCCCAGACCATTATTCCTCCTCCACCTAACTTTACTGTATGCATTCAGGCAGGTAGTGTTGTACTGCCAGATGTTGAAGCGAGATTCATCATTCCAGAGAACACGTTTCCAGAGTCCAATGGGGGCGAGCTTTACACAGCCGGCGCTTGGCATTGCGCATGGTGATCTTAGGCTTGTGTGTGGCTGCTCTGCCATGGAAACCCATTTCATTAAGCTCCCAAAAAAACAGTTATTTTGCTGACGTTGCTTTGTGAGGCAGTTCTGAACTCTGTGAGTGTTGCAACCAAGGACAGACAATTTTTACACGCTACACGCTTCAGGACTCGATAGTTCCGTTCTGTGAGCTTGTGTGGCCTACCACTTCGCGGGATGAGCTGTTGTTGCTCCTAGACATTTCCACTTCACAATAACAACACCTACAGTTGACCGGGGCAGCTCTAGCAGGGCATACATTTGATGAACTGACTTGTTGGAAAGGTGACATACTATGCCGGTGCCATGTTGAAAGTCCCTGAGCTCTTCAGTACGGGCCGTTATACTGACAATGTTTGTCTATGGAGATTGCATGGCTGTGCGCTCAATTTTATACATCTGTCAGCAACGGGTGTGGCTGAAATATCTGAATCCCCTGATTTGAAGGGGTGTCCACTTTTGGGCCTCACATTGGCCTCAGGAACTCATCATAGTATTTTTGCGCATTCAAATAGCCATCGATAAAATGCAATTGTGTTCGTTGTCTGTAGCTTATGCCTGCCCATACCATAACCCCACCTCCGAAATGGGAAACTCTATCAAAATGTTATGTCAGGGTAAGCCTACACAAAACAGCCCTTATTTTAAGTTTCTAAAATCCCCTATGGGCAAAATTAATGGTTGAAAAACAATTGGAACCATTTCCCTGTTTGACCGCTAGGTTTTATGGGTATTGTGACACCACCACTGAGGGCCTGTACTGAACCTCAGTGATTCTTGAGCTTGGATACTGCTGTTGAACATCACGCAACGCTGGCAGCTGATGGCGATAGAGCTCGCCAGCTTGTAGTCCTAAAACCCGAAAATAAGTTGTCTCCGGTTTGTTCAGCCATCCCTATGCGCAAAATGAATGGGGACATAATACGGTTTTGGAATAAACGCCTAAAATATGGTCTGAGGTTAGGAGATATTATGCTTTTTGTTCTATGAGATACCAGTTAACATTACCTTTATGAATTATGAAGCCTTTGATTTGTTTTTATTATTTAAATTCTTCAAAATTCACAAAGTGACCATTTGCTGATGAAGATTATCTCAAAGAACAAAACGTATAAGATCTCCTAAACCTGTGTTTACCACAGACCATATTTTCGGTGTTTATCCAAAACCGCCATTAATTTCCTCATAGACCGTCCAAAGAACCATGGCGGAGTTTCTACCTACTAAAAGACGCAATTACTATGTAGTGTCGGAGGGGTAAAAGTGTATCCACAGTCTAAACCCAGAAGCGCAGCATCGTGAAACAGTACGGGTGGCGTTTGGGGTTGGAGAACTGAAATCGAGAAACTGATTTCGAGAAAATTAACAACTAAAGGCACAACCTAGATTCGAGCTAATATCTTAACCAGTTGAACATGTTATTACTCCAACCTCGTGGTAGTGACAAACTGACACGTTTTCATTTTCGTCAACAACAAAAATATATAATCTGAAGAAGTAGGAACAAGTATGCTCCCCAAAAGGCAAAAGGTTGAGATTTATTTGCTAGATGATTATTATAAGTATATTTACATTATACAATATGGCAAAGTGGAAAATTAACATTTATGAAACATGTTTTAAATTTAACTTCATGAACTATAACAAGAAGTAACGGAAGCGGAAATAGCACAACGGACGGATAAGGAAGTGATATTGGAATTTGTGAAAACGTACATTGATCTCATACACAACCAGTGAGGTAGCTACCGTCTTCGTGGTTGGAAACGGGCACAACCCGTATACCTTCAGAAACAAGGTAATAAATCAACCTTGATCTTGCTTTGTTCAAGAGAAACGATTAAAAAAAACAAGTATGCTATTGTTTTAATGTTGTAAACGTCTACGCTTGATCTAAATCTCAAATTGGTGGCACAGGAGGAGACCGCGGTGCAGGTTAACGTTAGGTAGCTAGTTGGCACACGATCAGTTTTACATGGGTAAACATTTAATAGCCATGCTAGTTTCTATTTAAATTGTGATCCAAACATTTGCGTAGCTAGAAGCTAGTTATTTCGGACTGTTTTTATCACACCCATTTGTTAGCTAGCTATGCTAGCTGCCTGTGTTTTGCTTGCTAGTTAGCTAGCTAACTCTTTTTGTTCGGCGTGCAGTTTGACTTTCAAAAATGTGCGCATACTGATTATTTAGCAAACTAGCAATATAGCTGTGCATGCATTTAATTAAATATTGATCCTGGGCCCGGTGTTTCCCATAACCATCGTTATTAACGTTGCACTTAAACGCTCGGAATCTAACGCTTGTTTCAGACCACTCGTTGAACAGCTGTCATTAGATGTGTTTTTTTGTTGTTGCCTTCCTGCGCCACATTACGTACAGATCTCCGCTAAACAGCACAATATTGGATTGAAGGAGCAGGGCCGGTTCCAGGCATAAACTGTCGCTTAAAAGCGTCCTCATGCTTCCCAGTCAGAACAGTCGGGTTTAAAGGCGGTTGGCATCCAATGTTAATGGTGCATTACCGCCACCAACTCAAAAAAAAATTGCGGGAAAGGGGGACAACGACATCATACAAAAACCCATCCCACTTATCCAATCACAGTCCACTCCCAAATACATTCCTACGCAGCGGGCTATCCCAAAAGCTCTTACAGGGTATCTCATGAATCCTAACATTATATGAGAAGGGAGAGACTCTTCATCAAAGTCCATTAGCATGGAAGAGGTGAATGTCTTTTCTCCATCCACCATACAGGTCAGTTGACGTGCACCAACCACTCCATCAATGTCTTTAGTAATATCCTCTGCCTTGTTTCCTTGTGCCACCCCAAATAGCCCCCTTGATAGGTGCCCAGCAATGAAAAAACCATACAGGAAACATTCCACTCCGATATCTTTGAGTCTTAACACTTCTGCTCTGCGGACACACATAAAAAAAATAAGACGACCACTTGTGACTCACCGACTACACTTTCCTCCAACACATTCCAGATTTCCCAAGTAGCATTGATCCAAAATCACTACTCAGACTAAAGACTAGTCTAATGGTTTCCAATTTTCTACCACAGATTTACTTCTTGTGTTCGCCATTCATTCTCACTTTCGGTACTATTAGCTACACCCGACTCACTTGCCGTTTCAAACTAAATCAGTTCCTGTCTTCTCCACGATCGTCTTCTAGCCAAAACAGTTCGGAGGACTTCAGTAAGGGTTTTTTGCACTGTTCGGGCACTTCTTGGGGTAAGCTTAAGCCTATACCTCTTCATCAGGGATTAGTCAACAGTAGGGATTCTTAAGTCAGTCATTCAATGAGTTGACTCATGACTTTTTTGAGAAATACTCCATCTTAGATGTAAAATTGCATGACAAAGATCCTCTGCAAAAAAACTCAAATGTCATTAATTTTGAGGTATCTTAGATTAATTGTAATTTGAGTTAGTGTATACTGGCTACAGGATTTCGATGAATAAACGGTACTATTGCTGCTTTTTCCCCTTGTTTTTCAAGCAAAGGTTTTATGGGAGTATGCGAGCACACTCGTTCAGTTCAGCTGAAACATGCTGACGTCTCAATCTCCACACAATATCCCATAATGGCACAGCAAAAACAGGTTATTTTTTGTGCTAATTTCTTAATTTACGGATCATTGGGACGCTAGCGTCTCACCTAGACAACATCCTGTGAAATTGCAGAGCGAGAAATTCAAATTACAGAAATCATAATATTAAACATTCATGAAAATACAAGTGTCATACATAATTTAAAAGCTTAACTTCGAGTTAATCCAGCCGCCTTGTCTGATTTCAAAATGGCTTTACGGTGAAAGCACACCATGCGATTTATCTGAGGACAGCGATCTCCGCACACACAAGCATTACACATTTTCCAACCAAGCAGAGGTGTCACGAAAGTCAGAAATGGCGATTAAAATAAATCACTTACCTTTGAAGATCTTCATCTAGTTGCAATCACAAGGGTCCCAGCTACATAACAAATGGTCCTTTTGTTCGATCAAGTCCTTCTTTATATCCCAAAAAAGTCAGTTTCATTGGTGCGCTAGACTCAGTAATCCACCAGTTTCCCTCGTTCAAAATGCAAACAAATGAATCCCGTAAGTTACCAATAAACTTCTTCCAAACATATCAAACAACTTTCCTAATCAATCCTCAGGTACCCTAATATGTAAATAAACAATCAAATTTAAGACGGATAATACCGGAGATAAATAACAAAGTACTCGCACTCACCAGAACACGCAACAAACACTACAGCAAAAATGGGAGCCACTTAATTAATAAAAATACAAATTCTAGCTTTTTTTTTTTTTTTATGCCTGAAACTCTTTCTAAAGACTTGACATCTAGTGGAAGCCCTAGGAACTGCAATCTTGGAGGTCTTCCTTTTTATATTCCCATTGATAGCCATAGCATTCAAGGCTGAATTTTTATTTTTTCTGGATGGATTGTTCTTGCTTTTCGCCTGCCGTATGAGTTCTGTTATACTCAGACATTATTTTAACAGTTTTGGAAACTCTTAGTGTTTTCTATTCAATACTACCAATTATATGCATATCCTAGCTTCTGGGCCTGAGTAACAGGCAGTGTACTTTCGGCACCTCATTCATCCAAACTTCCAAATACTGCACCCAAGCCCAAAGAAGTTAAATAAAACAACGTTTACATAAGTTTTCAGACCCTTTACTCAGCATTTTGAAGCACATTTGGCAGCAATTACAGCCTTGAGCCGCCTTGGTTATGTATTTGGTGAGTTTCTCCAATTCTTCTCTGCAGAGCCTCTTAAGCTCTGTCAGGTTGGATGGGGAATGTCGCTGCACAGCTATTTTCAGGTGTCTCCAGAGATGTTCAAGTCCGGGCTCTGGCTAGGCCACTCGAGGACATTGAGATACTTGTCCCGGAGCTACTCCTGCATTGTCTTGGCTGTGTGCTTAGGGTCATTGTCCTGTTGGAAGGTGAACCTTTGCTACAGTCTGAGGTCCTGAGCGCTCTGGAGCAGGTTTTCATCAAGGTTCTCTCTGTACTTTGCTCCGTTCATCTTTTACCTGATCCTGACTAGTCGCCCAGTCCCTGCCGCTGAAAAACAGTCCCACAGCATGATGCTGTCACGAAAGCTACAATGTAGGGATGGTGCCAGGTTTCCTCCAGATGTGACGGTTGGCATTCAGGCCAAATAATTCAATCTTGGTTTCGTCAGACCAGAGAACCTTATTCTTCATGGTCTGAGAGTCCTTTAGGTGCCTTTTGGCAAACTCCAAGCGGGTTGTCATGTGCGTTTCACCGAGGAGTGGCTTCCGTCTGGCCACTCTACCATAAAGGCCTGATTGGTGGGGTGCTGCAGATGTTGTCCTTCTGTAAGGTTCCATCTCCACAGAGGAACTCTGGAGCTCTGTCAGTGACCATCAGGTTCTTTGGCCTTGGTCAGGTAGGTGACCTTGCCCGATTGATCAGTTTGGCCGGGTGGCCAGCTCTAGGAAGAGTCTTGGCGGTTCTAGATTTCTTCCATGTAAGAAAGGAGGCCACTGTGTTCTTGGGGACCTTCAATGCTGCAGAATTGTTTTTGGTACCCTTCCCCAGATCTGTGCCTCGGCACAATCCTGTCTCGGGGCTCTACGGACAATTCCTTTGACTTCATGGCTTGGTTTTTGCTCTGATGTGCACTGTCAACTGTGGGACCTTATATAGACGTGTGTGCCTTTGCAAATCATGTCCAAACAACTTTACCACAGGTGTCTCAAGTTGTAGAAACGATCAAGGATGATCAATGGAAACAGGATGCACCTGAGCTCACTTTGAGTGTCCTAGCAAAGGGTGTAAATACTTAAGGTATTTCTGTTTATACTTTTACAAATTTCCAAGCGTTCCTAAAGCAAAAAAGTTTTGCCGTTATGGGTATTGTGTGTAGATTAAACTCTGTGGATTCAACATGGCGAATGACAACTTCGAGCATCGATTTGACCGAGGAAGGTACGTCTGTACCTCACATTGCGATTCTAGCCACGCATTATATAAATGCCAATTCATGTTGGGAGATTGCGGAGACGCTGGAGTCCGACCCAACCACTAGTTTAAAAAAGTGGGGTAGGGTCCGCGACAAGTTCTTCAAGACAAAGAAAAGAAAGGGCTGCAGTGGTAAGAAAGGCTACTCCAGAAATGTTGCTGCTGGCTTGTTTGGCACGTGGAGCATGAGAAGACTGAAAGCAACATGCCGTCTTCACCAAAGAATGAGGTATGTTGTATTTTATATTGTAGTCGATGAAAAGAGTAGCTAACAATAGCTGGCTACTTGGCTGGCTAGTGGCTAGCTAGCTAAGCTGCATACTGTACTTGTGCAGAGAAAGCAAGCCAACCAACTAAACTAAATATATTTACTACTTTTGATCAAACATTTTGTAATAAGAAAATCATAAGCTTCCCACATTGGTAACACAAGTTAAAGTTTGCAGGGTCCAGCAAGTCAATGTTTCTCATGTTTGAGCAGAGTTGAGTAGCTAGGCCAGGCCTACTTAGCTCAAACCTTTGCAACATATGATCAATTGTAGTCTCTGTTAATGATTTTAGGTTAATTGTTAATTTTGGATGGTTTGGATATGTACTGAATAACCCTGAACTTTTTTCTTTATTTGACAAGACTCAAACATCATTGAATGGAGACAGCACCTGGTTTTGTTCTCTGCGCCCAAGCACTACCTCAGTACTGGGGACAGACTTTTCATTTTCCCCTGCACTAAGCTGCAGTGTAAAATTAGAAGCCATCTCCATGCAGGACCCGGGAAGCTATCCTGGGCTCACCTCCAATACCTATTCCACTGGCTTGCTCCTCACTAATGCCACAGAACAGTAGCAGGGGTGTGAGAAGGGAGAAAAGAGCTGCAGCCCCTTGACACATCGTCTGAGACCAGCCACCTTGACACCTGATGGAACAGGAGTATTTTCGTCTGTAGTTTTTCAATTGACTGATTTTTATATGAACAGTAAAGTCAGTAAAATCTTTAATTGTTGCGTTTAATTTTTGTTCAGTATAGAAACAAAATACACATTTCCAGGAACCATAAACTAAGTTAAATGGATTCCAACATTTAAGGGCGCATGAGGTTCTCATGTAGGGGGAAAGCTGCATCTCCCAGGAAAACAAGGACTTGGCGTTGTGGTACCTGACAAGACAGCTGCTGGTAAATTGAGGGTCTTCGGTGGCAATTTGTACCCAAAATGAACTCTTGAAACACTCCACCATAGCTCTCTAGGCCTTATGCCCCTACATCCACCACTGTGAAGCAGGCATCTTCTGTCTCTGTATCTCACCTATTCATATGTATTGCTAGGTACATAAATGTAGTAGATCCTGGGCAATTCACACAAGTTTAATTTTGTCACCAGTCAAGTGTCTCTGTGTACACTTTTTAAAATTCTCCCACACGTCTTTCTTGTTTGGCCATAAATGGCTATTACCAGCTCTTCGCCCTCTACTGTCCTAGAGCAATATTGACAATTGTTTTTATTTTTCAAACAAATGTCTTTTTAGGTAGCATGCGAGTGCACTCATTCAGTTTGCCTAGTCGCCAGTCAAACTGAAGCATGCTGACGCATTTAGGGCCCCCGGACGCTATGAGATCCTGCTAGGAACTCTGTCTGGGTCTCAATTTGGTTGTGCATCACCAGTTTCTCTCCCGGACAGTCACTCAATTATCCATGTCAGCTAACAATTTTTGGATTGGCAGTTAGTCTAACCAGCTATCTAAACTTGTAGTAATCATTGCCAAATACCGACCGGGCACATGCCCAGGGGTCCGGACCTCCAGCTCCCCCATCTTATTAATATGGCAAAATGTATAAAATTGCAGGAAATTAGCTTTAATACTGCACAAAAATAAACTCATGTTTTGACGTGGTGGTGGAACTGACAGTCATGATCAAGGCTACGCTGAACATGGCTACAATTACATGGTTTATTTGGATCTCTGACAGCGATAACTTAAACAAAGTTGATCACAAACACTAAGTTGCCAATGTCTTTGCAATTGATACAAACAAGCGGCGTATAATAAGATGTGCCGATTCGATGCGTTGGGTAAGCATTTAAATAAGCCGCTTCAATATTTACAACCGTAGGTGGTAGATAACCCCCTAGGAGCTGATCTGTCATCAGTATTGTGAAATAATGTTACGGTAAGATTTGAATGGAGAAGGTTGATCCAAGAGCAGCACTCCCTTTCATTCGATCCTATCATTATCGACACATGCTCCAACAAAACACTTAGAGATCGTTCTCTCTGGGTGGTGTGTCGTGGTAATTTCCTGTATTACTAAATGAGGAGAGTTTACAAACCACACACAAGTCAAGTTATATTTTCAACTTCATCTTTAATTAAATGAGCTTCACCATAGCCCTTTGACTCTCAGATCAATTTAGTGTGTCTAAATGAATTCTGAGTCTCAACATAATGGCAACAGATCTTTTATAGCAAAGATCCACCCCTCTCAATTTACTTGACAAACCACAGATCTCAGGAACTCTTCACATAGGGCCTTTTACTTAAGGAGTATCCCATAGCCAGATAGCATTAGCTATAAATTATCGTTCAGTTTGGTCTCTAAAACGAGATTCTAATCTCGTTCCTGGTACTTCATAGTGAGGTAATGTTTTGGTACGATCTGGAATGCTCTTTAGGCTTTATTGGCCAAAGACATCGTAAATCTCCTCTGTCAGTGCTATCTTAGAGGCCCATCCTCAGTGGAACACTGAACACACAATAGACGACCGATTCTATTCTGTCGACTAAAACAACCATTTTAATGCAATACAAAGATTATAAAATAATCTTACAAGCACTATAACATAATCTTGCAATTTTCCACGACATCTCCCCATCACATGGTTTAACAGATACATTCACATATGTAAAAAAGCTTATCTGACTTCTCGCTTTCTGATAATCTGCATATTAACAGACATGTAAAAGACAAGCCTGACCTCTCCCCTCTGGGCCCCAAGTAACTTTTCTCTAGAGAAGAAAGGAAAATGCAACTGCCGACAGTATAGTCCAAAAAAAGACATCCTAATGACAAGTATTTCACATAAGCATATTATGAAAGTAAATAAAACATCTTATTTATCTATGTTACCAAACTAATTCTGATTCAGCTATGACAGGTGTTATGGAAAGATTTTGGTTTAAAAAATTTTAGTTGATAATGTCACTTTGGTGTCATAGGGCACTCCAGTCCCAAATACTGTGTGTTCTAAACAAATTGTGACACTGAATCATGTTTACCTGATGTATCCTGTTGGATACTGCTACACCAAATATGATTGTTTCCTCTCTATGGTTACACCATATTGGTGTAGATAAATTGTGTGCCTCTGCCTCAACGTTTTCAAATAAAAAAACGTGAAATAATAACCAAACATTTTAGTAAATTGCTTCATTTTCTATTCAGTGTCCTGTGTGAAGGTACTTAAGGTGTTCACTGACTGAAAGCAGGCATGTCGTCAACATCCCAGAAACACAAAGAGTTTGTGGCAGAACCCATGGGGGAGAAGCCAGTCAATGCACTTGCTGGCATTGGAGAGGTGCTTGGCAAGAGACTGGAGGAGAAGGGCTTCGACAAGGTGATGCAGCGTTTTTACTTAACTTTGTTGGAACTTTCATAATGGAATGTTGTTTTGTGAATTTCTACATTTTAGTCACGTCATAGTAAGTACAGCAAAGTGAAGAGGACAATGCAGTTGTGCAACTTTTACCTAGTGTTTTAAGTTGGTGTATTGTCATTCATGTTCTTTTTCACTTTTCCTACTCCGTTCTCATTTGCATACATCTACAGGCTTACGTGGTCCTGGGTCAGTTCCTGGTGCTGAAGAAGGATGAGGAACTATTCCGGGACTGGCTGAAAGACTCATGCGGGGCCAATGTCAAACAGCAGGGTGATTGCTATGGCTGTCTGCGTGAATGGTGCGATTCTTTCCTGTAGAGAAGGTTTTGTTTATTTCCATTTTATATAACGTTTTCCCAAACATCTATTTACTTCTGGTCTCACATTAAATTTCACTTAATATGGGAACACTGCACATGAGGCAGTTGCACAAAGTCATACATTGGAACACCTGGTTATTTTATTTGAGTCACAATTCAGAAACCTGTGGATGCTTAAATTAGTAAGACATACTTTGCTGCAGTCATCCATGGGGTTGTTTCACCCAACTGTGTAGATCTGTAATCCTGACCTTTCCTATGATTAATATCTTTGGCTGTACAGAAGCCTTGGGGATGGGTTAATTTGTTTTCCTGCACTTTATATTTAAATTTTGTTCTGTTAAATAACCACTTTTTATAATTACTATCCCTTCATAAATGTATAACTAATGCTTGTACTTATCTCCAACTCTCTGACAGTTTGCCCCTGCATTTAGTTAAATGAACTTGTCGCTAAATTAATGAATAGCATTTTAAACCATTTGACACCACATGGCTTTGACATCTATAAGATGTTACACTGTTAATTTTACATCTGAGTTTACAGGAGACCGTTTTAAGATTTACATTTGTAATTGCCCCATGTTATCTTATGTGTTTGTTTTAAGAGATGTTGAAGCGATGCCTTAACGTTGTAATGCTAAAGCAACATTTATCTGCAATGTACCTTGAGTTGTGGAGCAGTGCATGCGGATTAAGAAGCTAGCTACAACAAATCACCTCATTTTCAAACTTCACACAAATGAAAGCCTGAAGTAAAACCACAGTAAGTAGCACTTTTTCAGGAATTCATTTATGAGCATACTTGTGTTGCTCTCTGTTTAATCGTTGAAGGATGGTTTTACTGAAACACTGGTTCATGTTTTTGCATATTGACAGTGAAAGCATGTTAGTTTTTTTCTTTTCTTTTGAAATAAGCAACTGCAAGATCTGGACAATTCTGACCTTTTGAAGAATAAAAAACAATAAAATTACATGCACAAATAATTTTGTTTTTAATTTTTGTCTTTGATTCCCAAGTCCTCTTTTATTCAAAGCTCTTAATTTGTTTTGGTAAGAAATATTGACAGTAAAGGTTTCAGTAACACTGATCTAAAAATAGTAATAACATTTCTGAACTTGATCAGATAAGCAACCAAAAAACCTGGTCTCGAAAAAATACCAAAAATACCAAATTGCTGTTATGTATTTATTAAATGTACTGCTTATTTTTGTTAATGCCATATAGCCTTAGACATCCACTTGACAAATGAAACCACTTATTTATCAAAACAACATTGATCATTGTATTTGGAAACCTGTCATTATAGACCCCTGATCTTAAGGTGGCTGACCACCTCTTGTACATATAGCGCCAGTGGAATTATTTGGATTAGTGTGTATTTACTTGTCCTCATACTGTCCTACTGGTCCACAGTGGCGCCTACACCTCACGCACATTTCTGCAACAGCTTAAAGTGACATACAGGACTTTCAAGACATCACACACAATTATTTTATTTTTTAACAAACTCAGATTAGGCAATGACTAGTGTGTATTAAAATGATAACAATTTATGTGTAGTTGTCACCCCTCCATCTATTTGAAAAATGAGCAAGGACTATGAGCTGTTTTACATATTCTATGTATATCCACTTTTATGTTGTGCTACAGTTCATGATTCTATAAGCTTCGATGTGTTTTAGGTATGTATACGCATAACTCCAAATATATTTTAATGGTTTATGTAGATCTAAATGTACATTTTGGTTGAATTAGTCTTGATTTTACTTAGGAGGATATGTACATCTGCAGCCTTTCATAAGATAAAGCAGGCTACATGAATAAGTTATATTTAGCTTTGTGTATGTGGTGAATGAATGTACATACACTGAGTATACAAAACATTAAGAACACCTGCTCTTTCCATGACAGACTGACCAGGTGAAGGCTATGATCCCATGTTGATGTCACTTGTTAAATCCGTGTGTAGATGAAGGGGATGAGACTGGTTAAAGAGATAATTGAGACATAGATTGTGTATGTACGCCATTTAGAAGGTCAAAGGTCAAGACAAAAAGTGCCTTTGAACTGGATATGGTAGTAGGTGCCATGCACACCAGTTTGTGTCAAGAACTGCAACGCTGTTGGGTTTTTCACGCTCAACAGTTTCGCGTGTGTATTAAGAGTGGTCCACTATCCGAAGGAAAGCATTGTAGTCAACATGGGCCAGCATCTGTGGAGAATGCTTTCGACACCTTGTAGAGTCCATGCCCTGACGAATTAAGGCTGTTCTGAGTGCAGGGGGTGGGTGCGTGCAACTCAATATTAGGAAGATGTTCCTAATGTTTGGTATACTCAGTGCACGTTATGTTCTATCTGGACAGTATTTTTCTCAACCATCCTGTGGTTTGTCTCAAAGGAGTGCACAGAAGAACTTCTTCTCCCTGAATGGGTTCTCCGAGGTGGGCACAGGGGTGATGAGGGGGTCCTCAATAGCGTGGGCATCACAGTATGCCATCAGGTCTGCAGCTGCCTTTGATACCTGAGGATGGCAAGTAGTGGGAATCAAGACTGGAAATGAGGGTGTGGATATTTAGCGGAGACTTACCAAGGCGCGTACAATGTTTCAATGGACCTGATGCCTCTGGCAAGGCTTACCTTGATCCTGCAGAAACTGGCTTCAATCTTCAATTGCTCCACCAGCTTCCTGGCTTGGCCGACACTCATGGTGCTGTTCACTGGGGTGTCTCCTTTCATCCTGTCAAGAGAGCCAATGAAACATATGAGCCCCTGCATATGAGTCACACTAACACATTCAATCATTTTATTTTAGAAAAAAGATACCGCTGACAGCTGGAAAGGCAGATGTACAGCGTGCTGTATTGCATGACATTAAACAATTTCACTGTATTCGTTCTAGGTAACTTACATTTGTATGTATTCTTATTCATGAAAATATACACTGAGTATATAAACATTAAGAACACCTGCTCTTTCCATGACAAACTGACCAGGTGAATCCAAGTGAAAGCTACAGTATATGATCTGTTATTGATGTCACTTGTTAAATCCACTTCAATCAGTGTAGATGAAGGGGAGAAGACATGTTAAAGAAGGATTTTTAAGCCTTGAGACAATTGCGACATAGACTGTGTATGTGTGCCATTCAGAGGATGAATGGGCACGAGACAAAATCTAAGTGCATTTCAATGAGGTATGTATGTGAGTGCCAGGTGCACCAGTTTGTGTCAAGAACTGCAACGCTGCTGAGTTTTTCATGCTCAACAGTTTCCTGTGTGTATCAAGAATGATCCACCACTCAAAGCTAATCGAGCCAACTTGGCACAACTCTGGAAAGCATTGGCGTCAACATGGGGCCAACAACTCAATATTAGGAAGGTGTTCCTAATGTTTGGTATACTCAGTGTACATTTTTATGAATCACTGACTGCGTCCAATTTCACCCTCTCCTAAATTTGACACACTTATTTTTTTTCAGCTCATTCACTTCAATCTTCCTCTGCTCTCCTCCTTCCCCTCCTCTGTCTGTCTGTCTCTATCTCTAGGGACCAATGGTGTAATTTACTACTTACTTGTTAAAAGCTCTCTGCCAAAGAAAAACTATATCTCACCTTGATATAAAAACATATTTAAGCTATAGCACCATTTATACTGTATACATTGATTATATGGACAATTTATTTGCCTTACGGATAGTCAGCTTGTTAGTTAAAATGTTTTTATGCACTGGCTAGAAGAGAAGTACAATACACTTATGTCCAGAGGCCAGGTATGATTTTCTCTACCATACCATGCCACTCTAACTGTAGCCACTCTAACTGTATTCTATGAATAACATAAAAGTGGTTACATTCTAATAAATTCCATCATCAGTATGTCTCTTAAGTGTTGAAGCAGACCGCATTATGATCTTCAATGGCAGACATACATCTCTAGAGCTTGTAGAAGGTACAGGAAAAAAAAACTTGCTGAAAACGAATAGTTTTAGATCAGGCTAATAGTATGATAAAGACACAATTTGTAAATCTATTGGATATGGTCAGCTTTTTATGGGACCTCGTTTGATGGGAGCACACTATTTGAATGGCTGAAGCAACCAAAAAGCTGGGAGAAATGCACAGATATATACACTTGCCTCAGCACACAGATACACCCAATGTGAGTGAATATCATCAAATCACATCAAATATGCAAGGGATATAAAGCAAACCACTGCCTGCTTAATACAAATTCAGTTGAACTGACAGCATACAGAGAAGGTTCAACAGAAAATAAATAATGAATGGACAAGAAGTGTGAGGAGAAATGGATAACCGGAGAAAGAGAGAGAAGCAACAAGACCAGTCCATATAGGAGTCTATTTCTACCATTCTGGTCCTCTCTCTCCCCTCTTAATATTCCTTTCCTTCTCCCTTACCCTTGTTGTATTCCTCTTCAGGTGCTTTCTCTCCCTCCTCTTCTCTCCCTCTCGCTCTCTCACCCTCTATCTGCCTGTGTTTGTGATTTTAGTGTAGCTGAACCCCACCCCTCATAGACAGTGTATGCTACACTGTTCTGTACAGTCCAGTGCACTGCAATTCTGCTACGATGAACATCAGACTCCTGGTACATGCATAAGAACCCCCTCTGCAGTGAGTGGAACCTTCCAGGCAAAGGGAGGAAGGCTCCATTGGAATCGTTTTTCTTCTGAGAGCTGGATCATACCATCCTTACATGAAAATAGAGGGTAATTAGGCAGATATGGAATCTCACAAAATAATTCCTTGTCATAAGAAAATATGAGCATGCAGTTTTATGTTGTGTGTCCAAAGGGAAGATACAATGTTCACTATCTTTGATATGCACTGTTGGAATTTAAATTATGTTTGTTATTTGCATCAGTTACCCCCCCTCTCTCTCTCTCCTCTGTTGCCATGGGAACTGCTGCAGTCTCTAGCTCCTTGTCTTTTACATTCTGTCATCATACTGCCCTCAATGGTTTCTCCCACCTTGGCAAGATACTGTATCTTTGTAGTCCCGCAAACCATTACTGCCCATCACTTGCCCCCTCTCGTCTCCACTCTCTCTCCCTTCCCCCATCATGCCCTCTAATGTTACAGTCTCTCTCTCTCTTCTCTCTCTCCAGACATCTTGATTTAAACTGGAGAGAATAGAATAAGTGAAAAAAGACAATGACATGATAATAACATGGATAAAATCTCTTATCATAATGGGAAATTCAGTTGAATCATTTTGAGTAATTATGAACAAATTAATAATAATTTATTTCTACAATAGGAAGCAATGAGATTGTAGCATAGACTATGGTTTTGACCACATAATTTCCCCTTTTCAAATCTATGCTATTTATCTTGTTTGAAATGTCTCCACCAATCTCCATGGATAAAACCTTTCATAGTTACAGATGGAGGTTTGACATCATGTTCTTCTCAATGTCAACCTCTATGTGCACCCTTTACTTATGAACGCGTTGCTTTGCTCTTGAAGTTTGTTCTGTCGTCCGTATCGTAGTTACAGGTTTCCTGTAGTTTTTTTTCTTTAGGAAGTAGCTAGCTAGATAGAGTAAATATAATTGTGTATGTCCATAACTATTGTAAGACTTTTTAATTTTAATGATCACAATTACGTGCATGTTAATTGTTAATATATAGTGCCGCAGCTTTACTATAGACGAAAATGTGAGTATGGGTAGTGTTGCAATTTTGGATACATTCTAGCGAAGCACTTGCACCACTTGTCTTGGGCGAGTTAGCCAGTTGTTAGCATGTTGCTAGCTAGTCAGCTAACGTTAGCTTGATACCTTTGCAGGTGTTCAGCTCAAATGACGGTAACTAGCAATGGCATTCATCGTCATTTTGAAATGTCGTTGTCATACTCAATGTTTTAGCTAGCTAGCAGCAGATGAGCCTTCTATTAATGTTATTAAGGTAAAATGGCTCAGGCCAGCAGCATAGCTAACTAACGTGAGGAGGCTGGCTGTACTATTTTTGTTGTGTCATTGATAGATTAAGTCCTTGAACCTTTTACAGATTACTCTGACATACGTATCTCTAATTGTTATCTTACGTTTCCGTTGGCAGTAAAGAAAAAAACTCGCAAAACACATTGTTTGAGACACTAGAAATAGTTTCTTGTGAACGATGTAGATTTGAATGGTGCCTTTGAATTCAGTATTCATCTGCATTAAAGTCTCAATGCTTTTCTCTTCTATTTTACAGCTTGCTACAGAAATATTAAAGGCTCAGTCAACAGCTCATTATCAGATATGATCCGCAGTAGACAAAGAGAACGTTAATTAGCTAAGTCATTAATGTAATATTAATTAAGGGCATGTGGAATAATATATATATATTTGTCACAAGGGGTTTTCTTCAGGATGAGCAGGCCAATGTTGGAATTGTTAAGTGGGCTTCCTCCAATTAACAGGGAGCCATAACCCTCAAAAGAAAAGCTATTTTTTCCAAGGAAGCAGAGAGCTGGGCATTTGGCAGGAGCCACAGGAATAGGGCAGTGCAATTCCAGGGAGTGGTGTGGAACGTCAGGACCAGAGTCAGGAAGATTCAGTGCTAGGTCAGTCACCATGGGTGGTGTAACGGGACCAGTTTTCCTGTGGCTACAGGATGTGTTAGGGGTAACTCTCCTCAGAGCCCGCAGGACTCTACTGCAGGCTGCCATCCTCTCCTGCGTTCTAGTGCTGCTGGTCTGGGTGGCCATCTTCCTCTATGGCAGCTTCTACTACTCCTATATGCCCACCGTCAGCTTTTCTACACCAGTGCACTACCACTACAGGTACCAAGAGACATTGAAAGTTTGTTTTGTGCCTTTTTGTCTTCAAACTGAAGTTAAATCCACTCTTTACTCTCCTTTCACTCACCTTTTGAATGGTTTATTTAAAAAGGTATATAATTGCTTTTGCATGAGCATTTAGCTACACTTAACAAAATACTCATATGCTGTTGCACCTGATTTTTGTTTTGAGCTATTAGTACCATGACAAGGTAAAACGTGGAGGCCCATAACATGTCACACTTTTTTTCCTGACCACTATTTGTTCTAGTACCGATTGTGATGCTTCCAATTCAGTCCTCTGCTCTTTTCCCATGGCTAACATCTCGCTGCTAAAGAATGGCAAAGACCAGGTATGCTCTTCACATATTAACCATTATTTTCCTCACCCCCTCTATCCTAAGCTAGATGCTAATATAATTTTAATATGCAAAGAAATTATCGCTGTAGGCAGGTATGCTCACTGTCTCTCTTACAGTATTCTACCCCTCATTGTCTTTCCTAGGTTATGATTTATGGTCAGCCATATCGAATCTCTTTAGAGTTGGAAATGCCTGAGTCGCCAGTCAACGAACATCTTGGCATGTTCATGATTAAGATGTCTTGCTACACCAAGGACGGCCAGACAGTTGCAGCTGTGGCGCGCTCTGTGAGTGATACAGTGCTATGTTGATTCTGTTTGGCCTCCTACTACACCAATTTCTCTTCTGAGCCTCTCCAAACATTTCAGTGCCAGTTTGTGCCATGTGGCACATAACTGGATTCTCGACATAGCTCACTGTAATACATCTACTGCTGTGCATACCATTCTTAGTATATCGTTTTGGTATATATACGCATAGATTGCATTTGGATTACTGAGTGTTATTTGGGTTGTTAATTGGATTTGTTCTGACGTTTAAGATTTCCTGTTTCTAGTTTTTGATTATTATTTGTGTACGTGTTTGACATTTTGGCTGCACTGTTAAGAGCTAGTAACACAAGCATTTCCCTGCACCCGCTATTACGTCTGCTAAACTGTGTACGCGACCAATACACTTTGATTTGATTCCTTGAGTTTCCTCCAACATAATATTTCCTCTATTACTTTACAATGTTAGAAATAAACATGGACATTTTTATTATTTGATGATTGTGTGGCCCTCTGACGGTGACTGATTTATTTTCTCTACCAGGCTATGCTGCACTACCGATCTGGTCTCCTCCAGACATTGAATACTCTACTGTTCTCTCCTCTCCTGCTGACTGGGATGACGGAGCAGAAGCAGCTCGTTGAGGTTGAGCTCTTCTCAGACTACAAGGCCAATTCTGTAAGTGCTATTTGTGGTTGCCTGTACTTATCAAATCCATTTCCTCTCCCACAGAGCGTGCACTTAGTTCCTGTCACGCTCTCTGCACTGGGCCTGCTCAATGAGTCAGATTGTCGTGATCTTGTGATCATCATTATTAGCATGTTATCTGAATCATTTAATTTTTATCTGATGTAATTCGATTTACCAAGCATATTTCCCTTTCAGCAGCATTTGATGTTCATGTGCTTTCAATTAAAAGTACTTGGACAGAACTAATTTATTTAGAAGCAGTCCAGACAAATACAACCTGAGTAAAATGTACTCTTTCAAAGTGAAAATAAGTTTTAATAACTTGCAAGCCAGACCACCTAGTCTCGCATTTGTTCAATTCTGCAAGACTGGCCAAGTCAGACTAATCTTTTTTAGGTAATAAGGTCCAAATATTTTTCTCACTACAGTATCAACCCACTGTTGGTGCGGTCATTGAGATCCAGTCTCGGCGTGTGCAAATCTATTCAGCTCAGCTCAGGATCCATGCTTTCTTCACTGGTATCAGGTATAGACCTCCCGATCGTATCAATTATTTTGGTTTCAAATCCAGATTATTTGATGCCAATAAGCCGAATACATAGAATGCCATTAGTTTTTTGACTGTTGTGTATTCCGTTCTTTTGTTTTCATCCTATTGTCCATCCATCCTTCTCTTTCTCTGAACCCTTTGTCTTGATAGATACCTCCTGTACAATTTCCCATTGACGTCTGCAGTGATTGGCGTGGCCAGCAACTTTGCCTTCCTCAGTGTCGTTGTGCTCTTCGGATACCTACAGTTTATATGGGGGGGACTTTGGCCTCCTGAGCAGGTCAGGGTAAGATGCTGTCTCATTTTCTCCACTGTAATATGATGTTCCCCATCCATACAGTACATCTAGTCTTACATTAAAATATCTGTTTGGAACTGATCCTCAACTTAAGCTGTGTTTTGTTTTGTTTAATATGTCTGTAGGTTATGATGGGAGACACGACTCGCCTGCAACGTAGAAGAGAAGAGGCTCGGAAGCGCATGTCCTTCTCACAGAGTGAGTTAGTACTACTCTACAACACGCATCAAACCCATTGTGTAAAACAGACATAACATGGTTAATCTCAATGTGTTTTAGCTCAAATGCCTCAGAAAGATAATGATCGTGTGGCTGAGCAGTTGGAAGAACCTAGACAACAAGCATCAGAAATAAAGAAAGGTGAGGGTATTAGGGTCTTTCTATAAATAATGGGGCCAATGTATGACATTGGGATCGAAATTTTTAATTGGTTTGAAACTAAAAATAAAAAGGATTTTCATGCAGTTCCACATGTGCTTAGAGGAATAAAAGTGAATATATGGAAATTGGCCCATAACTCCACCTATACAACAACATAGATATTTAATTTATTATTACATTCTAAAATATGTGAGAATAATGTGGACATTGCCTGACTAAATAGATTGAATGCATGGCGATTTCTTTGTAGTTTATGTGGCTAACGCAGCTACGGGAAGTAGTTTGGGGGTGAGGGGGGGTTTCCCCACGCTGCTATATTGGTCCGCTAATACAGGACAATTAAAGGCCCAGTGCACTACTTTTGTGGGAAAAAAATATTTTCTAACATATATAGATATTTACTTTTCCGATTTTCTCAGGGGGTGCTACTTTCTGCGGCTATGCGCAGGTGTAACAGTACTCTTCTTGCGTTGTGTACAATCAATCATCGACAAGAAATCCAACTTGTAGCACCAGTCATGAAGATTTATTCTGATAGGAACAGCACAAAATTGCACGTCATGCAATGCACGGCTCACCATCCAACTCTGCACTCACGCACTGTACAAAATATACGAACCCCCCCACCACACAGTAATTTGCTAGCTAGTATTAGCGGGAATTCTCTATAACAAAATGTACAACAAATATTCACCAAAAAACGCTGCATCTTATGTGATGTTTGAATAACATTTACAAATTGATATAAATTGTACATTTTAAATCATCACTTGAGTATAAAAATCACTTTTGACTTACAGTGCTTTGCAACCAACAACTTAACGCTAGTTTACAGGGACGATTCTAACTGAAACATCCTCGCGCAAACCAGCCAATAAAATCCCATGTTGAGTAGGGGAAGGCAAGACAAAACTAAAACCAAAAACCCATTGGCTTAACAATAAAGTGGCAAGGGGAATCACCAATATAACTCTGTTACACAGGTACACATTCTAAAACCATGAATAGCGGTAGCATTCATTTAACCATTTGAATCTCACCATTTTTGTTTTATGATGAACAAGTGAACAAAAACAAGGTATCCTTTGGAAAGCCAACATTAGATGTTGTCGTCCTCATAATAACATTAGATGTTGTCGTCCTCATAATAACATTAGATGTTGTCGTCCTCATAATAACATTAGATGTTGTCGTCCTCATAATAACATTAGATGTTGTCGTCCTCATAATAACATTAGATGTTGTCGTCCTCATAATAACATTAGATGTTGTCGTCCTCATAATAACATTAGATGTTGTCGTCCTCATAATAACATTAGATGTTGTCGTCCTCATAATAACATTAGATGTTGTCGTCCTCATAATAACATTAGATGTTGTCGTCCTCATAATAACATTAGATGTTGTCGTCCTCATAATAACATTAGATGTTGTCGTCCTCATAATAACATTAGATGTTGTCGTCCTCATAATAACCGCAAGTGGTTTTACCGGAAAAAGAGTAGCGCAGCACCCTTCAATTGAAATGGCGGGAAACAAATGAAAGTGGACACATCTCTCACAAAAACGGATCAAAAATGAAATTGCGGAAAATTACAAGGGAGCAGGAGAAATTAAAAATTGGCTACAGTAATTACAAGGACTTGTCAAGCACCAAATTGAGGAAATGTCTGATGCTCAAGGTAGGCCTTTACCAGTACTTGATTCTCTGAGCTCTAAATTCTAGTAAAATACTTCAAGCCCCTTTTATTGTTTAACATTGCAGGTGTAACATGGAAAACAAAATGTACTTTTCATGTTATTTTATTACCAGATCATGTTGTGAATAAGTCCACTAGGCGATGTAATTTGTTTTCATTATATCCAGAACAATTCATAGGAATAGCGTTGGGTGTTGCTCAATAGTCTGTCCTATACAGTTGACCACAGTAGACTCGGTGTCCAATACATTCAGTATGAAAACATTAACTCATTATCTTGATGCTTTTTCTCTGTAAGTCTGAGACCCTGCTGTAAATCAAGCAGACCACAACAGATGATCAACATCAATTCGCTAGGGATATTAAACCCAAAGTGGATCCAGGCAACTGTCTTCACCAGCGTAATGCATGAGACACCAAAATATTCTGTACATTCCTTGCGAACACCATTTTTCCAGCACTTGAGCTGTTGTTGTGTCACATGCGCTATCACGACAGCCGTTCATCACATGACTGTCATTTGAAAAATTCCTTCCTGGATCAGATGATGATGTGTGAAAATGTAATGGTTTAACTAATCAGCTGGACACCAAATATGCAACCAACAAGTATTGTGCATAATTATTGAAGAACCACGTTAATGACCGTATCTAATTAGAAGCAATCGATTTTGCAATCGCGTAGATCATTTTGGATTTGTGTTCATGAAAACTGTTTTCACCCGGTAACATAAGGAGACGAGATGTTACGTAGTTACACTGCATTTCTGTTATCTCTATGCAAAAAACAGCTAGATCCAGGATTCTTACAGGGTTCAAGTTCAATGTCTAATTTAACTGATTGATGCTTAATATATGATATAATGACAACTTACACTGGCATAAATGCAAGGACAGAAAAGTAATATTTTATGTCACATGATTTTGGACAAGTCCCTCAAGACACCACCAATGATAATGTGTGTTTAATGTTAAGTTTTAAATCAATTTGTGATTTTTATTGAATATATCTTAACGTAATGACATGAAGAAAAAAAATGTCAGACTATTATCAATGACTTATCAACAGCTGTAAAAAGTTGTCCAGTGTAGGAAACTGGTACCCTAGTTTATAGAAAGATCCATGAGAATGTGTGAATTGGTGTATGCACAAGATATACACAACAGTATATTAAATCAACTGATCTTGATTTAATTTATACGGACTCGTACTTTGGGGCTGCAGGTAGCCTAGTGGTTAGAGCGTTGGACTAGTAACCGAAAGGTTGCAAGATCGAATCCCCGAGCTGACAAGGTAAAGAAAAATCTGTTGTTCTACCCCTGAACAAGGCAGTTAACCCATTTTTCATAGGTCGTCATTGAAAATAAGAATTTGTTCTTAACTGACTAGTTAAATAAAAGTAAGATAAAAAAAACACAAATAAACACGTTGTGTAGTTGTGGATTATGATGACAGGTTATTTTTATGTTTTGTGTAACATCATGCTATGATACTATGATGTTTTTTGTTCAGCATAGTTGCTGTTTACATTATATTCTTGCATCTACTACAGTTGTAACGGCTGTTTGTTTTTGTAGTGGAGCTGGAAACACCAGATGTGATTGGTTCCCTGAACAAGCCCTCTGGTTTGCCAGATAATCAAACAGGTAAGACTATTTCAGACTAAGATTGTTGACGCTCTGTCTTTTTCCTGAACTACTTGAGTCATTTGTAATAACCTTTCACAGTTTTTTGGTTGTTTTTTAATAGAATTTTTACCCCTTTTTCTCCCCAATTTCGTGGTATCTAATTGTTGCAGTAACTACTATCTTGTCTCATCGCTACAACTCCCGTACGGGCTCGGGAGAGACGAAGGTTGAAAGTCATGCGTCCTCCGATACACAACCCAACCAGCCGTACTGCTTCTTAACACAGCGCACATCCAACCCGGAAGCCAGCCGCACCAATGTGCCGGAGGAAACACTGTGTACCTGGCAACCTTAGTTAGCGCTCACTGCGCCCGGCCCGCCACAGGAGTCGCTGGTGCGCGATGAGACAAGGACATCCCTACCGAACAAGCCCTCCCTAACCCGGACGACACTAGGCCAATTGTGTGTCGCCCCACGGACCTCCCGGTCGCGGCCGGTTACGACAGAGCCTGGGCGCGAACCCAGGAACCCAGGCACTCTGACGCTGGTGCTGCAGTACAGCACCCTTAATCACTGCGCCACCCGGGAGGCGCAACCTTTCACTGTTATAAATAATTTCCTTAGTCTAACTCAACCTGTCTCTCTATCTGCCTCCCTGTGTTAGCTCTAGAGTCGTCATCAGATGTGCCCCTGGAGGCTCCTCAGATTAACAAGACCGGTGCAAGTCAGGAGGAGCCTGCTGATCTGGAGGATAGAGGTGCAGGAGCAGTCCTGTTGGAGGGACCTCAGGTACCTCAGCCAGGGGAATCTACGCTGCGTCAGAGACAGGGACCCTGGATGAGTCTCTGAACCATGGATCATCGCTCAAGACATTCAAACGCTCACAGGTCCCTCAATGTGCCTTTCACCGACAGGCAAAGAGAGAGAGATTGATGTATGGGATTGAAGCAGATCGATTGACAGACTGACTCCCACAAACACCCTGCACAAATATTCCCTATAGCCTATCACTTTACTTAGCATGTACCGTAATTTAATAATAATCATATAATATAATAATATATGCCATTTAGTAGAGGCTTTTATCTAAAAATGACTTTGGACTGTGGCATAATAGCTATGCTCTTTGGTTTTTCAAAGATCAACCAGTGTCAAGGTTATAAGCCGCCTTTAGTTAGGCAAATATTTGTAGGATTAAGCTCAATCCTGACTCTTGCATGTCCTTCAGAGCTATGCAAATAATCACTCTGGTCTTTAAGCACTTATTTAATTCCATGGCCTGCATCATTGTAGCAGAGACAGTTGTTCAGCCTTTTTGTTTTACGAATGAGTCTTTAAGGAATGTGATTGAGCAGGTACACAAGCATAGTTGAGAATGCCTTTTGTTTCTGTGATTGAAGCCTACGGTTACCATAAGGATCAGAGTGCCCTGAGCTGCTGAATGATGACCCTGCAGATTACACTGTTACACATTTAAAGGTTCTCCAGAGTTATTCATCTTAAATGCAAGGAACATGCATTATGTTTACGCCTCTGTAGAAGGTTATTGTATGATTTAGGAAATATAGGAAATATGGAAATATGCCTTTTAGAGCTATTACAGGGACCACCACATGTTGAATTTAATTTAATTGGGCCGAAACATATACAGCAAGGTGTACATTCTATTCCCAAAGGATAGCACTTAAAAGTATTTATTAAAGCACTTGTTTCCAAAGTGGTCCTTAATGTTACTTTGTTTTAAATTAATATGTATTTTTTCTGTTTTAGATAACATATCCTTCATTGCTCCTTGAAACATTTAGTTAAGTTACAATTGGAAGTTTTGTTGAAATGTACTCATATGAAAAAAGTGTTGTAGAAAATAAATAAGATATGGTCTGTGATATGGTCAAATGTCATTTGTGAGGTTCATTCAAATGTGAATGAGGGTAATGAATGGAATGTGATTTGACTTAAGTATCATTGAAATGTTATTTGAGGACTATTCAAGATCGTGAGAATTGTATCAGTATATGAATGATCAGAAATAGTTAAGTTAATTCATACAAATTTCAAACTGAAAAAGATATTTGATGCAACTGATGAATGCTCTGGTTCTTTACAACTTTTAGTTTTATTGACTTTGATATCAAATCAGTCATAGTTTTGTTTGACTCATTACAGTGCATGTGCATTGTTTTTCTTTACCTGCAATTGTGTACATGCAATGATTGTTTTTATGATATTTAAGCTTTACTGCCCGAGTTTAAAAAAATGCTGTGCACAAAATATGAATACATTCAATATTTTGTTGGTAATCGGGTAAATGGTTGTATGCTGATGATAACATCTGAGGTTATTTTCTGGTGAGGTGGTTCTTTAAGAGTTAGTAGTGTCCTAGCAGTAGGTAGACAGTTTTTCACACTGAAATATAACAATGCAGTGACCGTGCGCTGTAACGTCCTGGCTTTTGATGTGAAATGTGTTTATGACAGGGTTTTCTTTGTGCCCAGTTCACACCAATGTTGGAATAAGCAGCCTCTGACTTACAGTATCACAACAGCCCTATTCTACAGTGAACAAAAATATAGACGCAACATGTGTTGGTCCAATGTTTCATAAGCTGAAATAAAAGATCCCAGAAATGTTTAATATGCACAAAAAGCTTATTTCTCAAAAATGTTGTATAGACATTTGTTTACGTCTGTGTTATTGAGCATTTCTCTCTTGCCAAGATAATGCATCCACCTGAGAGGTGTGGCATATCAAGAAGCTGATTAAACCGCATGATCATTACACAGGTGAACCTTGTGTTGGGGGTCAATAAAAGGCCACTATAAAATGTGCAGTTTTGTCACACAACACAATGCCGCAGATGTCTCAAGTTTTTAGGGAGGAAGCAATTGGCATGCTGACTGCAGGAATGTCCACCAGAGATATTGCCAGATATTTTAATGTTCATTTCTCAACCCTGAGCCGCCTCCAATGTCGTTTTAGAGAATTTGGCAGTATGTCTAACCGGCCTCACAACCGCAGACCACATGTATTGCGTTGTGGGGGGAGCGTTTTGCTGATGTCAACGTTGTGAACAGAGTGCTCCATGGTAGTGATGGGGTTATGGTATGGGCAGGCATATGCTACTGACAACAAAAACAATTGCATTTTATTGATGGCAATTTGAATGCACAGAAATAACGTGACCAGATCCTGAGGCCCATTTTTGGTAAGGTATCTTTGACCAACAGATGCATATCTATTCCGTCATGTGGGCCTAATGAATTTATTTCAATTGACTGATATCCTCATGAACTGTAACTCAGTAAAATGTTTGAAATTGTTGCATGTTGCGTTTATATTTTTGTTAAGTATATTTCATGTGAAAAGTTTTGTTTCTCGGCATACACATCATGGACAAACTGAAATGGTCCACCCACACAGGCAGCGCAACAGTGCCTCTTCAACCTCAGGAGGCTGAATAAATTTGGCTTGTCACATAAAACACTCATAAACTTTTACACATGTACAATTGAGAGCATCCTGTCGGGCTGTATCACCGCCCTCAACCGCAAGGCTCTCCAGAGGGTGGTGCGGTCTGCACAACACATCACCGGGGGCAAACTACCTGCCCTCCAGGACACCTACAGTCCTACAATGTCAGAGGAAGGCCAAAGAGATCATCAAGGACAACAGCCACCCGAGCCACTGCCTGTTCCCCCCTCTACCATCCAGAAGGCGAGGTCAGTACAGGTGCATCAAAGCTGGAACCCGAAAGACTGAAAAACATCTTCTATCTCAAGGCCATCAGACTGTTATACAGCCATCACTAACTCAGAGAGGCTGCTGTCTAAATACAGACTCAAATCATTGGCCACTTTAATAAATGGATCACTAGTAACTTTAAATAATGCCACTTTAATAATGTTTACATATCTTACATTACTCATCTTGTATGTATATACTGTATTTTATACCATCTATTGCATCTTCCCTATGCCACTCGGTCATTGCTCATCCATATATTTATATGTATATATTCTTATTTAGATTTGTGTGTATTAGGTAGTTGTGGAATTGTTAGATTACTTTTTAGATATTACTGCACTGTCCGAACTAGAAGCACAAGCATTTCGCTACACTCACATTAACATCTGCTAACCATGTGTATGTGACCAAAAACATTTGATTTGATGTAACTTGTTGATTGGTCATAATGTAAACTGTTGACTACTCTTTTCAAAAAAATGTTGGCTTTACGATGAACGATGGAGTTGTCAAGAGCACAAACAGATCTGGGACCAGGGTCCGCACTTACAAAGCGTCTCAGAGTAGGCGTGCTGATCTCGGACCAGGTACCCATTGTCAATTCACCATCATCTAAAATGCCAAACTGATCCTAGGTCAGCATTCATACTCTGGGACGCTTTATTACAGGTTGATTTGTTGGCCTACTATGGAACAAAACACTTTTTTTTATTTTTTACTTCACACTGTGAGATCCAACATCAGAGGACCACACACAAACAAATAATACGTACATTTAAGAAATATATCATGAAAATGTGTGAGAACTGTTTTTTCACGTTTGAGAAATAAGTGTCCATGAGGTCATTACCAGAGGGTGGTGAGCAAAGCGAGTTCGAAACCATTGCACATGCTCAGACGGCGGGGCCGTAAAGCTACATCGCATGTTACGAACAAAGCGAATGTCTTTGCTAACTATTCACGGACGATAAACGCACATTTGCTTTACATATAGAACTAACAATACCCACTATTATTGGAGTTAAGTGGGTGTTCGGTTCCTGACTATGTCAACAGCCGACGATTCACGTTACTACAACGGTACGTTGATGTTAGCTAGCAATCGTTAACGAACGTAGCTAACTAGCTACCTGTAAACAACAATGTTCTTCCTTGCCAGCTATTTTTCTTTCGTAATACGACATGTGTTCTGAATTGGATAACTAGGAGTTGACACTACCAATACATGATTTAGCTTGGTAGGTAGCTAGCAATATAAAGTAATTAGCAAGCTGTGGTTAAACTTTAGAAGCTAGTTAGCTAGCTTTTATAGCGTTTATATGTAACGTTAGTGCATTGTTTTACTCAGGACCATGGTGCGTGTGCGGATACATTTTTATATGAGAACACACCTAGTTGGCTAACATCACCTGTGTTATAGATGTAGGTAACTAGTTACTGTAGCCAACATCAATGTTGAGTAATTTCACAACTAGCGCTCAAGCTACATCACAACATTGCAATTTGGCTGAAAACGTGTCTGCGTAGTACAGCGAGAATTTGGAGATTCCACACCACGAAGGCCCATAAATAAATTAATAAACACCTGAGGGATAAGGCTGGAGAAATGTAACTACTCTTAAATTCATAGACAAGGAATGATCAAGCGTCAATTTGATTGTTTTAACCATGTTTTGAGGCTATATAGTGTTTGTTTACATTGATTGACTTGGTTTACATTGGAGTGAAAAAAGCTTATGTTCTATTGTGATGGGGTCCGACAGTTTAACATTTATTTACCCGTTTAATTAAAAAGCCAAGTCGGTGAAGAACAGATTCTTATTTTCATTGACGGCCTAGGAACGGTGGGTTAACTGCCTTGTTCAGGGGCAGAACGACAGATTTGTACCTTGTCAGCTCGGGGATTCGATCTTGCAACCTTTTGGTTACTAGTCCAACGCTCTAACCACTAGGCAACCTGTCATATTTTTCAAGATTTAATGGGTACATTTAATTAATTCAGAAACAACTGCAGATTGCCCCTTTAATAAAACACAATTTTTCCACCACCATGAAAGAGGGACTAATGATACACTACTTCCTGATATTGCATACTATGTTCAGCCAGGGGTAAACTGCAACCTGATTG
This sequence comes from Oncorhynchus keta, assembly GCF_023373465.1. NCBI lineage: Eukaryota > Metazoa > Chordata > Actinopteri > Salmoniformes > Salmonidae > Oncorhynchus > Oncorhynchus keta. The sequence continues at coordinate 17,747,868 of NC_068426.1, read as the reverse complement.
GCTTAACGCAGTGCGCAACATCCAGGAATTGTCTGAAAGTGGTGGTGGAAAATTGTTTTATTAACCCTTGACGCACATGGGAATTGGCCTATATGGATAAGGCTAAATTGAAATGTTTCTTACAGAATAAATATGAAATGAATAACCATGGTAGCAATTGAAAGGGAACAGTTTGGAGATTATTAGACTAAAGGACACAACAGTTCACCTGACATGACTGAATCCAGACATTACACTGTTGCATTTGTGTTTCACAGTTACTGTACGTTTTGCCACATTTGTTGATTGATAAATCTGAAAATATTATGGATACATTCAGTAACATTAGAATATTCCTGGAAAATGTGGGGTAGTTGCAACAAAAGACAACAAAGTGACAAGGGTTTGAGTGAGAGTACTAACTGGTACCTCCAGTGTGCACAGGTCCTAAGTAATTTCAATGCACTTTCATGGCTCATGTCTTTAAGTATGTGCTTTTTTCCCCCCAAACAATTACTGTTTGCGCAATCCAAAAACGGTCTGTTATAAATCGCAATCTCGGTATTATGAAAGCTTCTTCATTTGAAAGCTTGTTCTATTGGCACCATGATTAGCTACAGTTGAAGTTGGAAGTTTACATACACCTTAGCCAAATACATTTAAAGTCAGTCTTTCACAATTCCTGACATTTAATCCTACTTAAAATTCCCTGTCTTAGGATCACAACTTTATTTTAAGAATGTGAAATGTCAGAGTAATAGAGTGATTTATTTGAGCTTATTTCTTTCATCACATTCCCAGTGGGTAAGAAGTGTACATACACTAAATTAGTATTTTGTAGCATTGGCTTTAAATTGTTGAACTTGGGTCAAACATTTCGGGTAGCTTTCCACAAGCTTCCCACAGTAAGTTGGGTGAATTTTGGCCCATTCCTCCTGACAGAGCTGGTGTAACTGAGTCAGGTTTCTTGGCCTCCTTGCTCGCACACACTTTTTCAGTTATGCCCACAAATTTTCGATAGGATTGAGGTCAGGGCTTTGTGATGGCCACTCCAATACCTTGACTTTGTTGTCCTTAAACCATTTTGCCACAACTTTGGAAGTATGCTTGGGGTCATTGTCCATTTGGAAGACCCATTTGCGACCAAGCTTGAACTTCCTGACTGATCTCTTGAGACGTTGCGTCAATAAATCCACATAATTTTGCTTCCTCATGAGCCATTTATTTTGTGAAGTGCACCAGTCCCTTCTGCAGCAAAGCACCCCCACAACATGATGCTGCCACCCCCGTGCTTCACGGTTGGGATGGTGTTCTTCGGCTTGCAAGCCTCCCCCTTTTTACTCCAAACATAACCATGATCATTATAGCCAAACAGTTCTATTTGTTTCATCAGACCAGAGGACATTTCTCCAAAAAGTATGATCTTTGTCCCAAAGTGCAGTTGCAAACCGTAGTCTTGCTTTTTTATGGCGGTTTTGGAGCAATGCCTTCTTCCTTGCTGAGTGGCCTTTCAGGTTATGTCGATATAGGACTCGTTTTACTGTGGATATAGATACTTTTATACGTGTTTCCTCCAGTATCTTCACAAGGCCCTTTGCTGTTCTGAGATTGATTTGCACTTTTCACACAAAAGTACGTTCATCTCTAGGAGACAGAAGGCGTCTCCTTCCTAAGCGGTATGACGGCTGCGTGATCCCACGGTGTTTATACTTGCGTACTATTGTTTGTACAGATGAACGTGGTACCTTCGGGCGTTTGGAAATGGATCCCAATGATGAACCAGACTTGTGGAGGTCTACAATTGTTTTTCTGAGGTCTTGGCTGATTTCTTTTGATTTTCCCATGTCAAGCACTGAGTTTGAAGGTAGGCCTTGAAATACATCCACGGGTACACCTCCAATTGACTCAAATGATGTCAATTAGCCTATCGGAAGCTTCTAAAGCCATGACATAATTTTCTGAAATTTTCCAAGCTGTTTTAAAGGCACAGTCAACTTAGTGTATGTAAACTTCTGACCCACTTGAATTGTGATACAGTGAATGATAAGTGATATCTGTCTGTAAACATTTGGAAAAATTACTTGTCATGTAGATGTCCTAACTAGAGGTCGGCCGATTAATCCGAATGGCCGATTAATTAGGGCTGATTTCAAGTTTTCATAACAATTGGTAATCTGCATTTTTGGACACCGATTGTGGCCGATTACATTGCACGAGGAGCCTGCGTGGCAGGCTGACTACCTGTTACGCGAGTGCAGCAATAAGCCAAAATAAGTTGCTAGCTACCATTAAACTTATCTTATAAAAAACAATTAATCTTACATAATCACTAGTTAACTACACATGGTGGATGATATTACTAGATAATCTAGCTTGTCCTGCATTGCATATAATTGGTACGGTGCCAGTTAATTTCTCATCAAATCACAGCCTACTTGATGATTTAACAAGCGCATTTGCGAAAAAGCACTGTTGTTGCACCAATGTGTACCTAACCATAAACATCAACATCGCCTTTCTTTAAAATCAATACACAAGTATATATTTTTAAACCTGCATATTTAGTTAATTTTGCCCGCTGACATTAATTTATTTTAACTAGGGAAACTGTGTCACTTCTCTTGCGTTCCGTGCAAGCAAAGTCAGGGTATATGAGGCAGTTTGGGCACCTAGCTCGTTGCGAACTATGTGAAGACCATTTCTTCCTAACAAAGACCGTAATTAATTTGCCAGAATTGTACATAATTATGACATAACATTGACGGTTGTGCAATATAACAGCAATATTTAGACTTAGGGATGCCACCGGTTAGATAAAATACAGAACAGTTCCGTATTTCACTGAAAGTATCAACGTTTTGTTTTTGAAATGATAGTTTCTGGATTTGACCATATTAATCGTATTTCTTTGTGTTATTATGTTATAATTAAGTCTGATTTGATATTTAATAGAGCAGTCAGACTGAGCGGTGGGAGGCAGCAGCAGGCTCGTAAGCATTCATTCAAACAGCACTTTTGTGCATTTGCCAGCAGCTCTTCGCTTTGCTTCAAACATTGAGCTGTTTATGACTTCAAGCCTATCAACACCCGAGATTAGGCTGGTGTAACCGATGTGAAATGGCTAGCTAGTTAGCGGGGTGCGCGCTAATAACGTTTCGATCGGTGACGTCACTCGCTCTGAGACCTTGAAGTAGTTGTTCCCCTTGCTCTGCTTTTGTGGAGCGATGGGTAACGGTGCTTCGAGGGTGGCTGTTGTCGATGTGTCCCTGGTTCGAGCCCAGGTAGGGGCGAGGAAAAGGACGGAAGCTATACTGTTACACTGGCAGTACTATAGTGCCTATAAGAACATCCAATAGTCAAAGGTATATGAAATACAAATGGTATGGAAAGAAATAGTCCTATAATAACTACAACCTAAAACGTCTTACCTGGGAATATTGAAGACTCATGTTAAAAGGAACCACCAGCTTTCATATGTTCTCATGTTCTGAGCAAGGAACTTAAACGTTAGCTTTTTTTCATGGCACCTATTGCACTTTTACTTTCTTCTTTGCATTATTTAAACCAAATTGAACATGTTTCATTATTTATTTGAGGCTAAATTGATTTTATTGATGTATTATATTAAGTTAAAATAAGTGTTCATTCAGTATTGTTGTAATTGTCATTACAAATAACAAATAAATATTACAAATAAATAAATTGTCCGATTTAATCAGTATCGGCTTTTTTTGGTCCTCCAATAATCGGTATCGGCGTTGAAAAATCATAATCGGTCAACCTCTAGTCCTAACTGACTTGCCAAAACTATAGTTTGTTAACAAGAAATTTGTGGAGTGGTTGAAAAACGAGTTTTAATGACTCCAACCTAAGTGTATGTAAACTTCCGACTTCAACTGTAAGTTATAAAATACTATATTACAGTGTTAGGTTTTCACAATACAATTCAGGGAAACGGATCATGATTTTGGTGCACATAGAAAGTGGTCTTGAGTGCATTCAGTTGCGTGTGCCATGGCAAATTTTCTTCACAATAGACAAACACACAGGCTCATTCTGTTCAGATCAACCCAGGGTATAACACCATGTCATCTTGTAACTGTACATCAAACATAGTAATTATAAATGTCGTCACTATTTATGATATGGAAATGTGAAGTGCACATTTGGACTCGCGGGTGTTTGGCTTGCTTGTATGAGATCAAAGCAGTATTTATTATAATCCTCAACGTCTCATATTTCTAAATACATAGTCCTCTTAATTTACAGCATTTCCCTCGCTCAGACAACCAAAATGTTGCAATACTTACCCAATTAGCAGGAGGAATGGGGGCAACTTCTTGTTGCGCAAGGGAATTATTTTATGTACAAAAAACGGTCGCTAGGTGACGTGTATTACCGGCTGTGCAGATTAGGGTAGTGTACCCTTTAAGCCCACATACCCATTACGACCCCTTCCATCATTGAATTACAATAAAAAAACTTTGTTCTACTGTTTAGTGTTTTAACCAATTCATCTGGTTGTTATGGCCATACGTTTTTATTCTAAGCTAATCAATGTTTTATGTTATTGTTTTATGTTATGTTATTGATAGTTTTTTGGTGGTCAATTTTTAAAGCGACAAAAAACCTTGGTGTGGAGGCGACCCTCGAACACATTTTCAGATATTTTTTGTACCTTCTCAGATAAGTGATCATACTTTAGGTAAAATTAAGGAATTCATTTGCTGATATATGCACATGATGGCTTATTTCATGGACATTAATTACCATCTAATGCCAATTAAAAATATGGGTTTCTCATGCTATCAATCGTGTGTCACAGTAGCAACATAACTTGGTGAACTACAACAAGATAATATATTTCAGGAATTCACAGCTTACATTTTTAAATGCAGTTGATTTTATTTTACTGTTAAATTAACTTTGCATTGTTTGACATAGATGCCATTTTTGTAATTTTACATTAATTTCAGGTGGGCTTAGGTTACAGTAGCACAAAAAGCACCCTTATATACAGAATGTAAATGATAAAGAAATATTGTTCAATATGAACTTTGCATATATTTTAGTCTATAGTGTATATTTCTACCCCAAACCATTGGTTTCCAAATATTTAATGAGTAGATTGATATTTTTTTTTATACTTCAAGGGGTTTTAACATTTGTGGCTGTGTTATCTAGTGGAAATCGGGTCAGACGGCCAATATTAACCGAACCAAAATATTAATGCAACATGTAAAGTTTTGCGCCCATGTTACATGAGCTAAAATAAGATTCCATATATTTTCCACACACACAAACGCTTCTCAAAAATACACAAATTTGTTTACATCCCTGTTAGTGAACATTTCTCCTTTGCCAATATCCACCTGACAGGTGTGGCATATCAAGAAGCTGATTAAACAGCATGATCACTACACAGGTATACCTGTGCACTCTAATATGTGCAGTTTTGTCACACAACACAATGCCACAATGTCTCAAGTTTTTAGGGAGCGTGGAATTGTCATGCAGACTGCAGGAATGTCCAACAGAGCTGTTGTCAGATAATTGAATGTTAATTTCTCTACCATAAGCGGTCTCCAACGTTGTTTTAGAGAATTTGGCAGTACGTCTAAACGGCCACACTGCCACAGAGCACGTGTAACCATGCCAGCCCAGGATCTCCACATCTGGCTTCTTCACCTGCGGGATTGTATGAGACCAGCCACCTGGACATATGATGAAGCTGAGGAGTATTTCTGTATATAATAAAGCCCTTTTGTGGGGGAAAACTCATTCTGAATGGCTATTCCTGGCTCCCCAGTGGGGGGGGGCTATGCCCTTCCAGGACCACCCATGGCTGCTCCCCTGTCCAGTCATGGGAAATCCATAGATTATGGCCTAATTAATTTTTCCTTATATGAACTGGAACTCAGTAAAATCATTAATTGTTGCATTTTTCTATTTTTGTTCAGTATAGAAATTGCTCTGTAGTTTCTTGGTTGCTAAAATTCTACACTGTTTGCTCAATTTAAGTATATGTGAGAGAAAAAAACAAGCACTGAATAGTTTAGGGAATCATTGTACCATCTAAATAGCTGTGAAATATATTTTCAATAACAAAACATATCATTTTAGAGCTGTTTGAAGCTGGTGGACCAAAACTGAAAGTAAAAGGCTCAAGTGCGAGTCTCTGCGATTCTCCCTAGCTTCCACATAGGGTAGAAATTCTGTGTAGCTCTTTTAAACAACATGTCTAAAATTAAGCAAAATCGAAAAAGTACCTTTGAGATATTAGTATTTGTAATGTTGAATACATTTGTGACATTGTATTTCATAATAAAGCATATCAAACATCCTTCCTCCCAATGAAGTTTATATGTGAGAAATGCCAGAAGGGCCTTCCTGATGTGGAATCGCCCAGCTCGCGCTCTTGCCAAACATGCATGATATCAAAAGAAGATGACAGACCAGATCTGGACCATTACTTGGCTAATAATTGCTGTAGTTTGGTTAAATTTCATTTTCTGTGAACTCAAAGCTTACTATAGTGACTCTTTGTCCATCAGATCACGATGACCGAGTTGGAGGACAAAAGGTTCGCAACCGTAAAGGCAGAGGGCCTTTCAGGGCCCCTATGTATAGTGACCAGGGGCCAGTAGGGCCAAGACCAAGACATCGTGGTAGCCAAAGAGGCGGCGGCGGCGGCCCGGGACCCAGAGCGAGATTCGATGATGAGGATGGAGATGTGGCAATGGCGGACAGCAACTCCCAAGATGGATCCTCCCAACACAGATTGTGAGTTTGTCAGGCTGAAGACGGGACTATTTCACTGAACATGTTTTTAGGTTTGATCTTAGAAGTTCTCCTTTATACACCCTCATGTTTTTCCCCTGCTAGTAACCCTTATGGAAGGCCAAATCGGCGTGGTGACGACCGATTTGACCGGGGCCGCAGAGGTGGTGGAGGAGGTCACAGGGGTCGTGGGAATAACAAAGGAGGGGATGGAGGTGGAGGTGGCCGCAAGAACTGGTTCAAGATGTCTGTGAGTCCACATTGTAAAATAATAGGGTAGCTTTACACATTCACTAAACTGTCATTGATTGGATTGTACTTAGTCAATGCTAAATTGTGACTCTTGCAGGTCCCCTATGGAAAGAAATACGACAAAGACTGGCTGATAACAGCACTGCAGAATATCTGCTCCATGCCCTTCACCCCAGTACATGTAAGTGACTGCTGCCTAGGGGCTCTTTTTGTTAGTCAATCTAATCCAGAAATAGACTGAGCAGTGTTTCCCCTTTATACATTTAGCAGCTGTGCCTCCACTGCAACTAAAAAAATATATAAAAAATAAACGTTTTATTTACCTCTGCCACCACTGCTGAAATAATTTCTAGGGGAAACACTGGGCTTAGTTGCATTCCCCTGAAATAGCTTCATTTTATTGGCATTCTCTTTTTTTACCTCTGTTTTCTAAAGTACCACGTAGAGGGAAACCGAGCAGAGTTCTTTATTGATGATTCCACGACTGCGAATGCCTTGTTTAAGGTATCACGGAAGATCACAGACAAAGAGGGCTACAAGGTACTATTTTTTTTTCTCCACAAAACCGACCTCTGGTGGTTTTATCAAATGGTGTTAAGCGGGATATTTGTGGCAGACTAGACACCAGACAAGAACACATTAATAACGCCAGCAGAAGTTTTAAGCAACAAGGCTGGCGTCAGAGTTAAGTTTGACGGCAATCAATAAGGATGGGCCCATCAATAAATAGGACCTTGAGAAGGGGTCACGGTAAGGCTGTGGTTAATGATTACGGCTTCATAAAGGGCTTTCAATAGAAATTCTAGGACATAACCATTTCCCCCTGGGGATAGTCATTAAAAAACATGTCATTCACTCCTCCATCCTCCATCTTGTCCAGGTGACTGTACTGATGAATCCCTGTCCTCCACCCTCCTTTCTTCAGTCTGAACTAAAGCCAGCTGATCTGGAGCACCTGAAGGTAAGACGAGGAGACCAGCTCTCGAATAGGAGGAGTGATTGTTTAAATGACATTATTGTATTGATATTAGAGCCATCAGCAAGGTTATTACTTTTTCTTTCCTTCAACTCTACTTAGTAATGGCTCCTATTCTTTCAAGTACCCGCTAATGATAATAGTGCAACATTAATTATTTAGTTTCATGTATAGAGAGGTGTAAGGGCTAAATGCGTAAAACTGTCTTTCCCTCATTAGCAATGCATGGCTAAACGCTTTGATCGCCCTCAACAAGCGCTGGACTTGAACAACATCCGGATAGACCCAGGTACACGGCAAGAGCAATTAGTCACATCAAACGTTTTTCAATGTTGTATTTGCGTTATACGACCTGTATTCTGGTTTTGCCATCCAACACTCCTATACTTCCCTGATTTCCACAGACCTGGTGTCCCAGAACATTGATGTGACTTTGAACAGAAAGAACTCCATGCGTGCTGTTATTAAGATAATTGAGGAGAATATTCCAGAGGTATGGATGTGGTCAGTCCTTGTAGCTGAATAATGAAAGAATATGGATGCCTTCCTCTCCACTTATCCCTTCTCCTTTCCTTCCACAGCTTGTTTGTCTGAACCTTAGCAACAACAAGCTATTTAGGCTGGATGACCTGTCAGAGCTGGTCAACAAGGTTCCCAACCTGAAGACACTCAACCTTTCTCATAACGAGGTGAGGAGACTGGGTCTGGTTGTGGCTCAACGGGACCTAACCCCAGCACTGACCTTTACTGGGACTGCACAAAGTCTCCTCTTACTTTTCAGTTATCCACATAATTAATTTAGTCAATTGACTGGGATTAGGAGTTTTCTCTCCGTGTCCGTTCTTGTGAGTAACACCTGGCTGTTTTATTGGATGTTCTTTTCCTGCCATCATTCCAGTTAAAGACAGAGCGCGAGCTGGACAGGATCAAGGGTCTTAAGCTGGTGGAGTTATGGCTGGAGAGGAACCCCCTTTGTGACTATTTCAAGGACCAGGCTTCATACATCAGGTCAGTCTGTGCTCAGGATGGCTGGGTGGGTAATGGTAGGCTGTTGATGGTGTGATGTGCTCAGGATGGCTGGGTGGGTAATGGTAGGCTGTTGACAGTGTATTGTGAGATGGCTGGGAGGGGGGATAGTTCATTCTATTCCCTGTATTTCAGGGGGTAACTTGACTGTATTCAGGAAAGCCCTACTCTGTGGGATATCACATGTTATTTATGAATTATATGAGCCAGGAAGGACATGTTTGGTCTGGTACTACTGAATAGCAGCACAACGCTCAACTTCGAAGGAACTGGAGTGACTTGTTGATCACCATGCTATCAGAGAGTCTCACTGAGCCCTCTCACATTACTACAATAACATAGGTGGTGATTAAGTTGTTAAGACTTGACATTATCTGTTCTTGGGCAAGTGTTGAAATCGCACAAATAGCCTACTCGATGCTTGTGGGGCTGCACCTCAGTTCAAATGTAAAGCCACGTTTATGATTATTTTTTATTTTAGGTGCATGCCATATGTGCCCATGTTGACATGATCAAACCATGAACCTCTTCATACTATATAGTTCAATATTAACCAGCCAACAAATGCATGCACAAGCATTTCACTACACTCTCATTAACATCTGCTAACCATGTGTATGTGACAAATAAAATTTGATTTCATGGTTTTAGTTGAGGAAAATGGCTATCATTTCAATTATTTCTACACCCCTGCCCCCTTCTAGATTCAGGTTTAACTGTCTGTCTGGGTACTCTCTTTTTGTTGTCTGTCTCAACTGATCTCACGCTTTCCCTCTCTGAAACTCAGCAGCTGATCTTTCCTCCATTTGTTTTCTACCGTGAAGATGGACCTGTGCCCCCTACAGGCACCCCTGTATTATTTGTTTTAACAAAATCCTGACCATTTAAATTTCAAGAGCCACTACCTCCAGCATACATAACTTGGCATGGATAATACTGACCACAGCATTGTGAATGAGACTCATACTTTGGGAAGAAATTGGATCACTAAAATGGCATTTTGGAAAGGAATCCTTTTGTAGCTCAGGTGATAGAGCATGAGGCTTGTAACTCCAGGGTAGTGGGTTTGATTCCCGGGACCACCCATACGTAAAATGTATGAATGCAAGCCTGTAAGTCGCTTTGGATCAAAGCATCTACCAAATGGCATATAGTGTGTGGGTTTATATATTAAAGATTCATATGGGAACATGGTGTTGGTACATCCTCTCATCCTCCCCTATATGGGTCATGAAATGTGGCCAGTGAAGAGGGCTGGTTAGCCAATGACGGGTAAGATCCCACCTTTGATACCGGGACAACCTAAGACAGGCACAGTCGTGCATCTGGCCACATCATAACTACGTACGTATGCACTTTGATACGTACAGTATATGCTGAACGAAGAAGACATTGAAGTAAAGAACAACGATTTGCGCTACAGGCCTGGGGTTGGTGCGGGAGAGAGGTTTCCAAAAAGCCATGCAGAGTCCCCAAATACAAGCTTTCTCATAATTCCCTTAATTCTAACATGCCTTCAAGGCTTGTTTGTGCCACAAGTTGGGAGACACATCTCAGAATGTAACAACTGGAGTGAAGGAGAGGCTTTGAGAACGAGGGACACAAAGATGTATCAAGAGACCCTCAATTAGTGGGATTTCTAAATATATTAAGTTGATTTCCGGTTAAGGATATAACACTTAATGTTTATTCTGTGGTCATAAACACATGCAGTCACCTCAGAATGGTCACTGATAAAGTTGATGACTTGTTTGGTCCTTCCTCAGATATCCCTCTCAACATGTTTCCCTAAAAATAAAAAAGTGTGTTTAATAGGGCTTGGATGCCCTATTTGTTTAACCACCCCCAAAATGTTAAAATTGAAGTGGGGTCCAAAATTGTATTTATTTGTGGCACCAAAAATGTTGTGTAAGATATATTCAGTATCATTCTTGCATTAATCAATGCTAGCAACAGAGGTTCCTCCTGTAGTGATCTGTAGTGGCGCTCAGGGCCCAGCTCTTTCTGTTTCTTTTCTTTCCTATTTGTCTTTTCTTCATCTGAAGGGGATGCTTTGCATGGTCTCCTCAAATAACACATTTTCTATTCCTTAAGGCTGGCTAACATACCACTCAATCACCCTAGTGGAATTGCATCTTCTATCAAAGCTTTTTGTGAACTCCTCTTTGCTGTTTTGTTTTGATCGAGCATGCCTGTCTTTTCTATGTTACCATAAGTTTTCCCTCTTCCCTTTCTACCTGAAACGACATGTTGTAACTTTAACTAGCCTTAATGTAATGGATTAACCCCCCCGTGTTTACCCATGATTCATGTCAATCTTTCATCTCCAACAGTCTCCATCACCTCCTCTACAGTCTTTAGATTTCATTTCACTGTCTCTTGGTCCTGTGACGTGTGTGTGTGTGTGTGTCAGACACCTCAAACATTCAACATTTGAGTAGTTTGACCATAATCTCACTCTTGTGGTCTCTACCAAGTACATTGGTCACACCACGGGCCCCTCCCAATCACCAGGCCACTCCCCTATACGTGTGAAAAGCACTGATTTGTCTCTTGTTGGTATGGGGCGCTCACAACCAACGTTCACACCCCTTCCAAGACAACGTGTGTTTCGGCGTGTAGGGGGGGACGGTGAGTATCATCACAAAGGGGTGAGTACATTGCCACAGGAAAGGGGGCCGAGGCCCACCGAGTGGCACAGCGGTTTAAGGCACTGATCAGTGCTAGATGCGTCACTACAGATCCAGGTTCGATCCCGGGCTGTGTCGTTGCCGGCCGCGACCGGGAGACCCATGAGGCGGCACACAATTGGCCAAGCATCGTCCGGGTTAGGGGAGGGTTTGGCCGGCTGGGATGTCCTTGTCCCATCGTGCTCTAGCGACTCCTTGTGGCTTCTGGGCGCATGCACGCTGACACGGTCGCCAGGTGTACGGTGTTTGCTCCAACACATTGGTGCGGCTGGCTTCCGGGTTAAGCGAGCAGTGTGTCAAGAAGCAGTGCGGCTTGGCAGGGTTGTGTTTCGGAGGACTCATGGCTCTCGACCTTCGCCTCTCCCGAGTCCGCATGGGAGTTGCAATGATGGGACAAGACTGTAACTACCAATTGGATATCACAAAATTGGGGTAAAAAGTACAAAAAAAATACATAAAGGGGCTGTCGTCATAGATTGATTTGGTATTGGTTTATCTGTATTGGACCATTCATATTAGTACAAGAGGATGTGTCGTTGTAACATTGAGAACCTCTCCACTGATATGCAGAGCTGACTATGTCATGTTCAGGAATGGGTGTGTTCTATTCTGAACAATCAGTTCGAACCAATATATGTGGTTATAATGACAAATCAAGTCCATGTTGGTGTTTACTGCCTAGTTCCGCCCCTCATTTAAGTTAACTGTATGGACAGGGATTATATCAACATTTGGGTGGCTATTAGAGATTTTTTTAAATATATATATTTTTTAACCTTTATTTTACTAGGCAAGTCAGTTAAGAACAAATTCTTATTTTCAATGACGGCCTAGGAACAGTGGGTTAACTGCCTGTTCAGGGGCAGAACGACAGATTTGTACCATGTCAGCTCGGGGATTTGAACTTGCAACCTTCCAGTTACTAGTCCAACGCTCTAACCACCCTGCCGCCCAGTGGGGAGAACAAGTATTTGATACACTGCCGATTTTGCAGGTTTTCCTACTTACAAAGCATGTAGAGAGAGGTCTGTGATTTTGATCATAAGTACACTTCAACAGTGAGAGAGAATCTAAAACAAAAATCCAGAAAATCACATTGTATGATTTTTACGTAATTAATTTGCATTTTATTGCATGACGTAAGTATTTGATCACCTACCAACCGACTCTCACAGACCTGTTAGTTTTTCTTTAAGCCCTCCTGTTCTCCACTCATTACCTGTATTAACTGCACCTGTTTGAACTCTGAACCTGTATAAAAGACACCTGTCCACACACTCAATCAAACAGACTCCAACCTCTCCACAATGGCCAAGACTAGAGAGCTGTGTAAGGACATCAGGGATGAAATTGTAGACCTGCACAAGGCTGGGATGGGCTACAGGACAATAGGCAAGCAGCTTGGTGAGAAGGCAACAACTGTTGGCGCAATTATTAGAAAATGGAAGAAGTTCAAGATGACGGTCAATCACCCTCGGTCTGGGGCTCCATGCAAGATCTCACCTCGTGGGGCATCAATGATCATGAGGAAGGTGAGGGATCAGCCCAGAACTACACGGCAGGATCTGGTCAATGACCTGAAGAGAGCTGGGACCACAGTCTCAAAGAAAACCATTAGTAACACACTACGCCGTCATGGATTAAAATCCTGCAGCACACGCAAGGTCCCCCTGCTCAAGCCAGCGCATGTCCAGGCCCGTCTGAAGTTTGCCAATGACAATCTGGATGATCCAGTGGAGGAATGGGAGATGGTCTTGTGGTCTCATGAGACAAAAATAGAGCTTGTTGGTTTAAACTCCACTCGCCGTGTTAGGAGGAAGAAGATGAGTATGAGTACAACCCCAAGAACACCATCCCAACCGTGAAGCATGGAGGTGGAAACATCATTCTTTGGGGATGCTTTTCTGCAAAGGGGACAGGACGACTGCACCGTATTGAGGGGAGGATGGATGGGGCCATGTATCGTGAGATCTTGGCCAACAACCTCCTTCCCTCAGTAAGAGCATTGAAGATGGGTCATGGCTGGGTCTTCCAGCATGACTCCAGCATGACAACGACCCGAAACACACAGCCAGGGCAACTAAGGAGTGGCTCCGTAAGAAGCATCTCAAGGTCCTGGAGTGGCCTAGCCAGTCTCCAGACCTGAACCCAATAGAAAATCTTTGGAGGGAGCTGAAAGTCCGTATTGCCCAGCGACAGCCCCGAAACCTGAAGGATCTGGAGAAGGTCTGTATGGAGGAGTGGGCCAAAATCCCTGCTGCAGTGTGTGCAAACCTGGTCAAGAACTACAGGAATGTATGATCTCTAATTGCAAACAAAGGTTTCTGTACCAAATATTAAGTTCTGCTTTTCTGATGATGTATTAATTACGTAAAAATCATACAATGTGATTTTCTGGATTTTTTTTATTTTTTAGATTCCGTCTCTCACAGTTCAAGTGTACCTATGATAAAAATTAGACCTCTACATGCTTTGTAAGTAGGAAACACTGCCAATTTTGCAGGTTATCAAATACTTGTTCTCGCCACTGTATATGTGTTTGTGGTTGAATAGTGTTTAGGGGGATGACTGTCTATTTATAATCAGCACTAACTCCTGTCTCTTATCTTCTGTGTTTTTGTGAATGTCGGACAGCGAGGTGAGAGAGAGGTTCCCCAGGCTTCTCAAACTGGTAAGGATTCAATCAAACGCTTTTAGGATTTCAACAATTGTTTATTCAACTCGTTTTGGATATTATTATTATTATTGTTATTGTATTTGTGAAGAATTTACACCTCTTCAATTTAGTCATCTTTGTCTTCTCTTCCTGACCTCTCTAACTCTCACTAGGACGGTCAGGATCTCCCACCGCCCATAGTCTTTGATGTGGAGGTGACTCCTGCCGCCCTTCCACCTTGCAAGGTAATACATGCACAACATTGGTTCTCATTTAGGGGCTTTTCATGTAACCGTGTGTCAAAACAGGAGTGTTTTCTTTTAAATTCTCACCCTTCAACTGCTGTCACAGCCCAGCTACTTCTGCTCTGAAGAGATCAAGACTCCCATCGTTGGCTTCCTACAACAGTGAGTTTTATGTTGAATCCACGGACACAAATGCATACACATACACATTACTGAACAAATGCATACGTACACTACACACTGTTATAGATGCGGTAAAGAGGTCAATGGAACTCAACCAAAACAATGGAAATGCCAAGGCAACTCTTGGTGGAAAGATTATGAATGACCTCATTGCCCCTCAGCAAAATTATCTTACATTTAGGCTATTGTTTATATGTGTATTTCACACAATGTTGATATAGAAATCATCGTATAATGCTTGTATGGATGCCAACTCCTATACATGTTCATGTCATCGTCACCAATCAACTGCATTACAGTTAAAGACTACTTTGAACATCATCACTGATTTCTGTATGCTAGTGTTAGCAGTTGATGTTACTATTCAATAGCACAGACCCCAAAGCATCCTATTTCAGGCTCAATGTATAAACAAGTTGGACCAATGAGAACTTGCATGTAGCTATGAGTCCCGGACTGAAATCCCTCCCATGTCTCTAACCCATTGGTCATTAATCCCCTATTACAGAAAAAACACTATTTCCATTGATCGTTAGTACTATATTGACTTTTAGTACTCTATTGACCTATCGTCCTCTGCGTTGTGTATTTATCTTCGAAATATTCTTACACTAGCTATGCTACCAGCTTATACAAACGGAAGTTAACATTTTAGCAGTAATTTCTAAACCCTGAAAAGGGACAACTTCTAAATGTTATACAGTGAAAACAGCCAAATATATCCAAATCAGACTGTAGTAACCACATTGTGGGCCTGTTACAATACATCAATCATGACGGATTTGACAAATATCCACTTTGTTAGATCAGATTAGTTAAATGTGAGCCAATCCGGCGTTCCATTAACCTTTTACCGCATGTATCCTTTGCAAATCTCAACTAAACCGGAACCCAAAATGCTCTGATGCACTACAACACACCTTTGTTTTTGTTTAAAACAAAAATGCAGCATGATTTAAAAAAAATAAGACACATTGATCTGCTTTGATAGATACTATCTGTACTGATTGGAAATGTAAGTTGTTGTGTGTTTCTTATGATGTAAGTTTTTAAAGAATAATTTTTCCCCCAGATACTACAGTGTGTATGACTCCGGAGACAGACAGCCTTTGTTAGATGCCTACCACGATGGAGCAACCTTCTCCTTGAGCATGCCCTTCACCATGCAGAACCCCTCCAGGTACCCCTTGGCTAGTTATTAATGTTCCCTGTCTCCAGCAGCATGCATAAACGGTTTAAAATAAAGTGTCAACAAAAAAAATTAAAGATGGCGCCGGGGGAGATGGCTACCGTTTTACGGCCTCCTAACCAATGTGCTATTGTGTGGGGGGTTTTTGCGTTATTTTTAACTTATTTTGTACATAATGTTTCTGCCACTTATGACCGAAAAGAGCATCTGGATATCAGGACAGTGATTACTCACCTCGTACTGGACCATGATCTTTTTTCTTTAACGAGTTGGACGAGAAGGGTTTACTTCAGACACCCCGACAAGGCCCAAATCCACATCATTCACATGAAGAAGAGACGGAGATATCGGGGATGTAGGTCGGGGTGCCTTGTAAGGATCCGACGGCGAGTGAGTAATCCCCCTCTACCATCAGTCCTATTAGCCAACGTGCAATCATCGGGTAACAAAATGGATGAGCTCCGATCTAGACTATCCTACCAACGGGACATTAAAAACTGTAATATCTTATGTCATGCATGAAAGACGACATGGATAACATACAGCTGGCGGGGTTCTCGGTCCATCGGCAAGATAGAATAGCTGCCTCCGTTAAGACCAGGGGTGGCGGTCTGTGTCTATTTATAAATAACAGCTAGTGCACAAAATCTAATTTTAAGAAAATGTCAAGGTTTTGCACGCCTGATGTAGAGTATCTCAGGATAAGCTGTAAACCACACTATTTACCGAGAGAGTTTGCATCTATTTTTCACCATAAACCGATGCTGGCATTAAGACGACACTCAACGAGCTGTATAAGGCCATACGCAAACAAGAAAATGCTCATCCAGAGACGGTACACCACATCAGTCACTGACTTCATCAATAAGGGCATTGATGACATCGTCCCCACAGGGACAGTACGTACATACCCCAACCAGAAGCCATGGATTACAGGCAACATCCTCACTGAACTAAAGGGTAAAGCTGCTGCTTTCAAGGAGCGGGAGTCTAACAAGAAATCCCACTATGCCCTCCGACGAACCATCAAACGGGCAAAGCATCAATACAGAACTAAGATTGAATTGTACTACACTGGCTCCGATGCTTGTTGGATGTGGCAGGGCTTGCAAACTATTACGGACTACCAAAGGGAAGCACAGCCATGAGCTGCCCAATGACACGAGCCTACCAGATGAGCTAAATAACTTTGATGCAAGCAACACTGAAGCATGCATGAGAGCATTAGCTGTTCAGGACGACTGTGTGATCACGCTCTCCGTAGCCGATGTTAGTAAGACCTTTAAACATTCACGAGGCAGCAGGGCCAGACGGATTACCAGGACATGTACTCAGAGCAGGCGCTGACCAACTGACAAGTGTCTTCACTGACATTTTCAACCTGTCCCTGACCGAGTCTGTAATACCAACATGTTTCAAGAAGACCACCATTGTCCCAGTGCCCAAGAACACCAAGGTAACCTGCTTAAATGACTACCGACCCGTAGCATTCACGTCTGTAGCCATGAAGTGCTTGGAAAAGCTGGTCATGGCTCACATAAACACCATTATCCCAGAAACCCAAGACCCACCCCAATTTGTATACCGCCCCAACAGATCCACAGATTATGCAATCTCTCTTGCACTTCACACTGCCCTTTCTCACCTGAACAAAAGGAACACCTATGTGAGAATGCTCATTGACTGCAGCTCAGGGTTCAACACCATAGTGCCCTCAAAGCTCATCAATTAGCTAAGAACCATGGGACTAAACAACTCCCTCTGCAACTAGATCCTGGACTTCCTGATGGGCTGCCCCCAGGTGGTAAGGGTAGGTAACCACATCTGCCACGCTGATCCTCAACACAGGGGCCCCTCAGGGGTGTGTGCTCAGTCCCCTCCTGTACTCCCTGTTCACCCATGACTGCATGGCCAAGCACGACTCCAACACCATTAAGTTTGCTGACGACACAAGGTAGGCCTGATCACCGACAACGAAGAAACAGCCTATAGGGAGGTCCGTGCCAGGATAACAAACTCCTTCACCGGGATCAAGACAAAGGGGATGATTGTGAACTACAGAAAAAGGAGGACCGCGCACGTCCCCATTCTCATCAACGGGGCTGCAGTGGAGCAGATTGAGAGCTTCAAGTTCCTCTGTGTCCACATCACCAACAAACTATCATGGTCCAAACACACCAAGACCGTCGTAAAGAGGTCACGACACATGCCTATTCCCCTTCAGGACACTGAAAAGATTTGGCATAGGTCATCAGATTCTCAAAAAGTTCTACAGCTGCACCATGGTTGCATCACTGCCTAGTATGGCAACTGCTCGGCCTCTGACTGCAAGGCACTACAGAGGGTAGTGTGTACGGCCCAATACATCACTGGGGCCAAGCTTGCTGCCATCCAGGACCTCTATACCAGGTGGTGTCAGAGGAAGGCCCCAAATAATTGCCGAAGACTCCAGCCTCCCTAGTCAGACGGTTCTCTCTGCTACCACACGGAAAGCGGTACCAATTCTTGGTCCAAAAGGCTTCTTAACAGATTCTTCCCCCAAGCCATAATACTCCTGAACAGCAAGTCAAATGACTACCCAGGCATTTTGCTTTGTCCCAACCCCACCCCCATTTTTACGCTGCTGCTACTCTATTTATTATCCATGCAGTCACTTGACCTCTACCTACATGTACATATTACCTTCACAAACCGGTGCCCCCCGCACATTGACTGTACCGGTAGGCCCTGTATTTCGCCACGCTACTGTTTTATTGTTGCTCCTTAATGATTTATTTTGGTTTATTTTAGTAAATACTGTTGGTTAAGGTAAGTAAGCATTTCACTAAGGTCTACACCTGTTGTATTCGGCGCATGTGACAAATAACATTTGATTTGAGTCACTCAGTATCACCAATTTGTCACCTGTTTCTAAGGTAGTCAGTTGGTCACTGTCTCCCTTTGTGTCTAGGTGCAGTCTTGGAGATTACCATAAAGACAGTCGCAACCTGAAAAAGCTCAAGGATCCCAGTGAGTCTCGTGCTACTTCAGTTTTCAGAAGTGATGTTTGTCATGATGTCATCTCTTGCAAATGTAGTAAACCTGTTGGTAGTGAAAGTCACCATGATTGTTCGCTCATATACACAAAGTAAATGATTTGAAAACCTTTGTTCTTTCAGCCACACGATTCCGCTTACTGAAGCACACTCGTCTGAATGTGGTGGCTTTCCTGAGCGAACTGCCCAAAACGCAGCATGACACTGCATCTCTAATTGTGGACGTCAACACCTTCACCGTGAGTGGAATACTTTTATAACCATCAATTCCCATTCAAAGCCCATGACCATCCTTGATCTCCTGTCCCTCTCCTACTCCTGTAGAACACATTACTGTCGTTCACGGTCACTGGAGTGTTCAAAGAAGGTATGTTTGTTCAACTTTCCTAACTTGGTTAACGTATGTAGTTTGTTTTGTTTCCCACATTTTCATTCCCCAAAAAGTCATGAACCATGTATGTTGCGTTCTCCTTCTGTCACACCAGTTGAAGGTAAATCCCGCGACTCTGTGAGAGCTTTCTGTCGGGTGTTTGTCACAGTGCCAGCTGGAGGGACAAGGTAGGCCCTACAGCTAGCCATGTACTTTGTCTTGATCTCAATAAAAATGTTGATACTAACGGGAAAATCATTTCTCATGTATTCCTCTCGTTTCAAGTCTTTGCATAGTGAATGACGAGCTGTTTGTGCGCAATGCTACGACTGAGGAGATCCGCCGGGCCTTTGTGGCACCTGCCCCCACCCCATCCAGCAGTCCTGTCCCCACCCTCTCAGCCCCCCAGCAAGAGATGCTCTCTGCCTTCTCACTAAAGTCCGGCATGAATCTTGAATGGTCCCAGAAGTAAGTGGGAAACACTTACTTTGCATTCGATTTTAAGCGGGCTCAAGTCGTGACAAACACTGTTGCTTTGTTTTTTTATGTTCAGGGTTTTGTGGGTGTAATGTTGCATTCATATTGGTTCTAACCTACTTTATCGATGTATATCAGGTGCCTACAGGACAATGAGTGGGATTTCAACCGAGCAGGGCAGGTCTTCACAGACCTCAAGGTAAATAACTACTTATTTTACTCTGTAAATGAGACTAAACATTCCTAGATTCAAATCTTCATCCTAGTAAAGTGTCTAAGGGAGCAATGTGTGTTGCTTTAATTGCCAATCTTGTTTTACCTCAAATGTTATGCACCCTTTTAGGCTTCAGATAGTAAAAACAACTACTGTTTCTCCTCAGGCTCGTGGAAAGATCCCAGATGTCGCTTTCATAAAGTGAACAGGAATGGCTGTGAAGCTTTTTAATTATTGTCATTGGTCTTATTTCTGTTGATTCTTATGCAGTTATCCTCCTGGATTACAAGATAACATATACTTCATTATTTGTATAATTAAACATGATTTAACGTGTTCAAATAGGCTTGTTATTTCATCACACCGAACATCTTCCTAATATTGAGTGGCAGCCCCCATTTTGCTCTCAGAACAGCATGGACTATGCTAGCCCATGTTGGCTGGATTTCCTTTGGGTGGTGGGAAACGAAGTGTGAAAAACCCAGTATTGTTGCACCTACTACCATACCCTGTTAAAAGGCACTTTTGTCCTGCCCATTTACTCTGAATGGCACACACAGCTGTCTCAAGGCTTACAAATGTTTGAACTTGTCTACACTGAAGTGGATTTAACAAGTGAAAGCTATGATCAACCTCATAAGAGCAGGTATTGTAGTTTTGAATGCAAGTAGTTTTGCGTTACGTTGGTTGCAAACATTTTTATGAACTTACAAGGATTCAAAAGAACTGCCATGCCTTTTACTTAACAGCATATCAGGATCAAATAATGTAAACGATTCAGACATGGTTATTGCTCTTGCAGGAAATTTTATTAGGTAACAGATTTGAAAGTATACAGAAAGGATTTAAGTGCCATTCAGCTTAATTGTGCGTTTAAATTCGGCTTCTCTTGCCCCTGGGATCATTTTTAGACAATAATGACGTCAAGTAGGACTGCCCTGCCATCCATAAAGCCCGGTGGAAAAAACCAGCACACCTCTTTGCAGTCTTGAGCAAATCTATTTTTTTAAAAATCGGTTTTGTACTCCGGTTTACGAAGCATACAATGGCTATACATTAAAACCACATCTATTTCCTGCCGCTACCTAAGATCATGGTTGCACAGACGTGAAAAGGATCAGGTAAACTAGAATGATAGTGAGTAGTAAATAAAGTTAGACTTCTGTGGTTGGAGTGCTCTGGTCCCAACAGGCCTACACCAGCTCAGAGAGCATGTTGGAAGCCAGGCTGCAGCTGAGGCCGGTGCCGTCAGGCTCCACGTTGATCTTCTTCACAACTCCATCCTCCACCACCATAGCGTACCTGAGAGAGAAGAAATGTGACGATGCTTTTTGCAAAGTAAAATCCAAATGTTGAGAGAAGTGAGTTACCCACTCTACAGTGTGTTGCAGCAACACTAATAGAGAAGACCTCACCTCTGGGAGCGCTTGTTTCCAAGCGCAGCCACAATCTGATCGTTGTCTAGCAATAGGTCCACTGCCTGTAAAGAAAAGAACATTGGTGTCACATTCACGAGAACTCTTTAAGATCCAACGCAGCAGTTTTCAGCAAATCATTTCTGGGTAACTTAAGTACCATACTGTGATTTTATAGTAAATTCAAAGAGCAATTTCTCAAGCAAGAATTTTGCTAGGACTCAGTGGTATGAGTGGGAAGGGGAAAACTAGCCATTATTGGTCTTTTAACTCATTTACAGCCTGGTGGTGTCACCGATCAGGGCAAAATTCCATGCCACCAAAACAAGCTGAAGTTTCAGGCAGTCTTTTACCCTGCGAATCATTACTGGGAGAAATGCAACTAAAAGAACATTCTAATTCTCAGAATTTCATAGTATTATTCCAACCTGTGTGTGGAAATATAAAACACAGGCATATCATGTTTGACTGCACTGGGCCTTTAAATAAAAATCAAAGCTTTGAAGACATATCCGACCGACCTTGGTGAATTCTCCAGTAGAATCAGCTAGCATTCGCACCTGCAAAACACATGCAATAGACATTAACATGCAAGTATAAAATCTGTATACTGTAGCACACATTTGATTAAACTAAAAAGGTATTACTTTCATACACACAAGATTTATTAAACTCCTGCAACCGAGGTAAATACCGTTTCAAGTTTGATATTCAACGGATATTTGCGCTTTCAAACCACTTGAGCCACAGACTCCAAATAAGTGTCATGTTGGAAAAATTGCACAGGTCTTATTTTCACGATTTGGACATTAATTCACTTTCCAAAGCTAATAAACATGTGGAAATGTGAGCAGCATTTTGTATTCCTAGTTGAATTAGTTAGGGAGCGTAAACAAAGTACAATTCTTTTTTTACATTCGAATTTCCATAGCTCCTTGGTCATGTGACCTGACTTCAAAAAAGGTTCAATGTCCACCGACTACCCTTCTATATTGCACACCCCTTAGTTTGTCCATTTATCTCAAGATTTTACATGATTATTTCAATAGCTCCTTGGTCATGTGACCTAGTGACTTCAAACAAGGTTCAGAATGTATACACATTGCATACACAATCCACACCCTTTAGTTTGTCCATTTTCATCTCACATGAATTTTCTACATTTTAGTGTAAGCTTGCAGGCCTTCATTTTGCATGGGTGTTATATTTTTTATAAGTTACATTTTCCAGCCTCGCAATAACTATCTCACCTGGACACTGAAAAGATCCGCAAATGGCTGTATGCGGTATGGATCAAGGACAGGAGAGGTGTTCGAACAGAGGTGCTTGTAGGCCTCATGTAAAACAATGTTTCATGTGCTCTTTTTTTTTTTAAATCACAGTGATTTGTCAGAGTCAACTTGATAATGTGAAAATCCTTTTCATAGCATCACTTTCATATACTTTACATTAAGACAAATCCTACGTTGAGTATTAGAACACAAGTTACATAACCTGATAATGACTTGATATGAGTGCATTCACAACAAGCCACCTGCAGACAACTTACAAAATGCAATAGCGCATTTGAAAGGTTATTTTTTCTGATAAATAGTTTTGATGCACGGCCTATTTCTAACTGGAAAATTAACTCCTACGTCTTTTGCAAAAATCCTTTTTCCAAAACCGATTTAGATACATTTTTGTGAAGAGGTATGAGGGTTGTGATAGGGGTCATTTAATAGTGAAATCATTTAAGGGATCAATAAATTTCAATATTGCTTCCCCAGTATCTGCAAGAACCATCAGGACAAGTGTTTTTGGTTGACCCTGCTGGGCAGAAAAAGGAGGAATCGGAACACGCTGCATTCAAATTCAGGTCTTAGTTATTCCATTGTACTGGAATTCCATTGTACTCTAATACATATTAGCATTTTACATACACGTAAGAATTTATGACATACTGTGAAAAACTCTTGGCTACCGGCTCTGTCACTTTCAGACATGAGCAGAGCAGACTGAAAGGGGAAGGGTAGCTCTTTACTTGAACCACAGGGGTTCTCTGTAAAGCGAGAGTAATCAAAAAAGGCACAGACACACCCCTTGACTTTCAATTGGCACCATAGACCTGTATGTATTCTCTCCTGATTGGCTCTGTGGTGCACAGTCTGGCAGTCTGACTAAAGTGACAGAGGTATGAGGAGAGACATCCTTTGTATTTATGGGAACAAATATTTGCTAACACTTTGGATCCTATTCTTGGACAGTTAGAAGACAATGCATCGATGCAACAAGCAAAAATTACTGTCCATGAGTAACCTCAACTTTGTGGGTCTGTGGTTGTTTGGGCCAATAAAGTGCCAACTCAATTCTACCACGGACTAGTCTCTCATGCCCCTATGAACGGGGACACAGGGCAATAGTTTTTAATCTAAACCAGCCCTTTTTTAACTGGAGTACACTAACCCCTAATTTGGCCTCTTTTCTTGACACACAGTAGCAGTTTACCAGATAAGAAGTAAAGAAGATCAAAAAGTAGATTGTTGTATGGGTGTATTACGCCCTGTGCTGCCACATTGTCATATCCATTCTGGATTCTGACTGGTAAAATCATAGCTGAAAAACGCCTCTTTGCATGCGTGTACTGTATGTGGGAATGTCTTATGTCCGTCCTACATGTAGTGTTGGTACATGGAATATTCCTCAACTGCATCTATAGCAAATAGAAGTATTATGTTCAACTGACATTTTCAGATATTATTTTGACAAACACACTTTGGTGCTTACAATTCATTCTCCATTGTCGTAGATATGGTGGGCACGGTCATCTGTGATCTTTGTGATATGACTTTCTTGTGAGATGAAAATGGACAAACTAAAGGATGTGCAGTGGGTAGGACATTCTGCACCTTGTTTGAAGTCAATAGGTCACATGACCAAGGAGCTATTGAAATTGTAAATGTGTAAAAATGAATGTAAAATCTTGTGAGATGAAAATGGACAAACTAAAGGGTATGCAATATAGAAGGGTAGTCAGTGGACATACTGAACCTAGTTTGAAGTCAGTAGGTCATATGACCAAGGAGCTATTGAAATTCAAATATGTAAATATATCATTTAAAATGGTGTGATATGTAAAATCGACAACAACAAAAAAGTGTGCAATGTGTGTCTATGTCATCGGGTTAGCTACAACCAGTTTTGAAAGTTTTAGGAGTAATGGTTAAAGAGCTATTGAAATGAGAAAATGCTGATTTGTCACTATGTTGACGGTCCCTAACTGCTGTTGGTGAACGTAAGGAAAACTACAGGCGAATATTTGTGGAATATCCAACCTGAAACTGTCTTTTACCTCGGTACTCCTGCACAGTTAAGGGCCGCGAATACATTCAATCCGAAACCGCAAGCTTGACATTTAAAGGTAATTTCCA
This sequence comes from Oncorhynchus keta, assembly GCF_023373465.1. Lineage (NCBI taxonomy): Eukaryota > Metazoa > Chordata > Actinopteri > Salmoniformes > Salmonidae > Oncorhynchus > Oncorhynchus keta. Next base: position 17,722,971 of record NC_068426.1, on the reverse strand, counting down.
TTTGAGCTGAAATCTGCAGCGTTTACCTTGAATGCGATCGCCGTGAATGTGATAAACCTGCCATTAAAAGACGCATTGTCTAGAAGCGCAACTGGATGAATCCCGGCATAACACTCTTAAGATGCAACATGTTCAAGAACAGGTCCTGTAAGTGACGTGGATAACACTCAAAGCCACAACCATATGTCAGGTCAGACTAGGGCTGTGTAAATCACGAAATTGTCAGCCTGTGATTGTCAGGCAAATAACTGTCGGTCTCACAGTAATCAACATCTCCTGGCTACCACACAGCTTACTAGCCACTGATGCAGACCTTTGGACCATCTACATTTTAAAAAGTCTAATAAATCCATGTAATATAGCCTACACCTTCAAATTCTTTATTTTAGACAGGTCTAAATAAGCATGATATGAAGAAAAGTTAGTCCATTTCAGAATAACCGAATAGCATACGGAGTTTTCCTTATGTTATATCCTGAACTGGCTATGCCAAATGGCTGTGGGCTACACTAGTTCGTGTTATGGTATGAAGAATACAATTGAACAAAGCTGAATAAAAAATAAAGTACATTTTCTCCAAACGATTTGAGGAAGTGCGCACATACAGCTATTCTGTGTTGAGCTGTTAACAAATAAATATGAACCTTTATATCCTTAATTTAGAGTTATGTAACTTCAGTTGGGCTATACGTTTTGATTTTTAATACATTGTAAGGCTGCATGATGCGACTAATGCTGATTTAATAAAAGTCGCTTAAAAAGCACGAGCTCTGCTTTGTTTTTTTTTTGCGCAGGTTGTACACACCATCTCATTCACAATTTGACAAGCACTTGATTATGCCTCGAATTTCACGGCTGCATTTTTAGGGCTATAATGTGACCTAAAAAAATTGCCTTTTGCGGCCAGAGGACGTTAGTGCTGCGCGCTCTGAAGCACCATTCACTCGCATGGCTCTCCATCACGTGATCGGGTCTTTCTCACTGGATACAAGTGAAGACAGACAGTCCAGGATGCAACTGCTCGGGTCCTATCCAATTCTGAGGTGCATATTGAAGATCTGTCCACATTTACTTTGTCAGCCAACAAGATGAGTAGGCCTAACGAACAGCAAAAGCACTATACTATGTCAATCTACTATCCCCCATAGTACAAAGTTGACCTATTCTGTGCAAAAAATAAATATTCCAAACAGTCTGGGATGGTTGTGGGATGCAATAGATCCCCAATTAATACAACCACTAGCATCAAAACATGTTTTTTAACATTTAGCTTTAAATGTTGATAAACCATTAGGCTATTTCTTCACATTGTAAGCGCAGAAATGTGCACATGGTAGTTGGCTATAAGCACGACTGTTCTATTAGCGGGAAAACACCATTATCAAAAGTAGCCACAAATGTGATTATACATGTAATGCTTTTATTATAAACGGTGCATTTTTGTGAAAATTATCTTCCCCAAACTTGAAACTCAAGCGCTGCTTATGTATGACAGTTAGGCTCTACACCCCTTATAAAGCAGATTAATGTGCTTCATTTAAAAAAAGTTTTTGGCCACTATAGTGATATATACACCTTATCAAAACATATAGGCCCATGGGCTAGGCTACATGAGGTGTGCGACTATAATTAGAAAAAGTCGCAAAGAAAGGCATCGTCTCATGCCTTATGCTGGGCATCATTCACAAGTCATAGGCTAATAGTGTCAACCATCAGACGATTCTTGATTTAATTCTATGTAATATGTGTGAAATTTGTTTTGATTTAGAATGGACCATTATCATGCACCCGTCTCGGAACAGGGGCAGCAGGAAAAAATACATGTCATCTATGCACTTAAATAGAGAATGGAGGACACTTTTCCCTTGGTTCATTTTCATGCCAGCCAGGTGGGCTATACTCCTGTTGTAAAGAGAAGCAATGTTCTTAATATTAGGAAAGTTGAGAAATAAATATAGTAGGCCTAACCTATAGAAAGCTAATGGGATCCTCTTTTTAATAGAGGCCATCACTCTGTTTTCATGCGCAATTGCATAGCCTAAAGAAATGTTGACAACATGAGCACATGGGCTCCCATGAAGTCTTTGATTAGATTTTCAATCACATCTGCATTGATGTCAGAGTAATTAGAGGGACATTAGAGTGCGGAGTACCAAGCAGTTAGAAAGTTTGGTAGGCTACTAATGACCATCAGCAAAATCAGAGCTTGGAGAAGCCTAATTACCGTGACTAAACGGTCAAGTGGAATTTGAACACAGCAACAGCCCTGGGTCCGACCAATGATATAGAGATAAATAAATCATTGGGTCAGACCGGTCTAGACTGAAGAGTCACACTGTCTGAAGGATCTCTCAATATAATTCAACGAGTTATGGTCTTGATGTAGTACATGTTTCTGTTTGGGAGATAAGATCTGTCCAATGACTTAACGGTGCAATCTGCAGTTCAAACAACAAAGCAGACACCGGTCACCACTGTTTTGAAGAATTGGGCTTGGGAAATGTAACCACTCAATCTCATAGACAAAGCTATGGATGTAAGGCCTGACCATCTATGAGATCAAAATTATAGTTAAAGTTTCCCACCTATACAGTGTTTGTTTAAAAAAACATGCTTACATTTGGGGTTCTGATAGTTCAACTGTCGTAGCCTAAGCTCATGAGGCATTTGTAAATTATATTGTTCAAGAATCAATGGATATCATTCATTTAAAAGTCTAAAAATGTATGTAGCAACTTCATATTGATTTCTCAGGACAGATACCTGCAACCAGATGAAAATGTTTTCCTGTACCAAGTAAAACAGAGTTTTTCAGCCATAGCCTGAGGAATACACTGTAGACTACATTTCAATTACTATTCAGAAGGCTGAAGGCCAAGGTATCAGCTTGTCATTTTCAAACAGCATTCTGCACCTTGCCTTCTGCTCCATGTTCCTTTCCCCAGGCAGCCATAACGAATGCGTCGTTAACGGAGACGCAGGCGACCTCCTGTACACCCTTGCTCTTCAGCTCTGCTGCCTGCGCCACAAAGCCTGGAAGGTGAGTCTGAGGGATACAGGAGCAAGAAAGGACGCGGGATGTGAAACAGTGATTTCAGATGGTGCATAAGGGACGTACATGGGCTGCGTTTAGACAGGCAGTCCAATTCTGATCTTTTGACCAAATCACATCAGATCTTTACACATCAAGTGCTGATTTGATTGGTCAAAAGACCAATTAGTGAAAAAAAAATAATTGGGCTGCCTGTCTAAACGTATCCATGGTGAAAAAAAGAGTGCTAAAGAGAAATGCACATCCAGGTCCATTCATTGAAACTAGGATGATCTAAATCACGGGTAGACAACCCTGGTCCTGGAGTGCCAGGTGTGTTGAATTTAAGCAATCACTGACCTGATTAATTAGCTCAGTGTGGTGCCTCGTTGGGACAAAATCCCATTCAAAATCATGGTTTCCCAAACTCTGTCCTGAGGTCCACTACACAGCTGATTCAAATAACCAACTCATCATCAAGCTTTGATTATTTGAAACCGCTGTGTAGTACTAGAGCCACCCCCCCGCCCCCCCTGCTCTAAAGGGACATTACCTTGGAGCACCCAGGAGTGAAGGCCCCTGGCACAGCAAAGAGAACTCCCTTCTTCCCCTTGAAGAGTTGGTCCATAGACACCTTATTGCCTGGCTCATTCTCCTGAACCTCCACCGCAGGAAGCTTATCCCCAACCTAGTGTGTGTAGAGGGGAGACAATAGTTCAATCAAACACTGTTGAAGGTCAATCAGATGCTATGGAATCACATGAAAGCTGAAAATCATTTGAAAGTAAACCATGGTTTTGTTGAACATAAATTCAGCAAAACACAACCCCTATTTAGTTAGAGGTACATAATTATGCACTTGACTAATTCCGTACTAATGTACAGCAGAATTTGGTGAAGAATGTATTGGACCCAGGCAGTGGTTAAGGACAGTCTGCCACCACAACAGCCTTGAAGTTACTACTGGAGCATGAAGACTTTGCTTAATGTTAGAGCAGAGTCCTTTCAAGGGGCACTCACTGTCAGCAGTATGTTTAGCCATGCGCAGTGTTGGTGCATCTACAGACTAGCCTCGTACAAACAATCTTGATCTCAGAGGTGTAACCAGACCTCACCTTCTTGAGATATACTCGCTTCGTCCAGTTCACGCTCCAGTAGGAAACATGCGTTTCTCCGATTGTGTGCTTTATATCAAATCTATTCATTCTCATAACTCCTGGAATACATTTGTCAATAATATGATATGGAAAAATGTTTGATTATTACCACACAAATACCTGTGTGTTAAAGTAGAGGTCTTTTTCAGAATTATCCATAACTATTACCCAGTGAATCATTACATGAAGAAACACATTAACATGAACTGTACTTTTTGTGTTGAGCATCAATGAACGGTTGTGTGTTTAATTTGGCATGGTCTACATGTAAAGAGATTATGGCAAGATATTTGTAGATAATGATAATATTCTTGATGACTTTTGTTTATTATGGGAGAAAAAGTGTGGCTCGGTTTCCTTAACTACAATAAGGATAAAGAAAAACTTTTACCGCAAATTAATTGTGCCAATGGAAAAACCTCATGTTCACAAATGTCTATTCACTAATAAAACAAAATGTAAAAACACTAACTTTATTTCTATAAGGAGTTTGAGCAGTACATTAGGATCATTCTAGAAATAAGAAAGTTGTAAAAGCAGTCAATTTGTGTGTGTTTTAAGGTCTTTGAATAATCTCTAATTTGTTATAACCCTAGCATATAGCATATTCAATGAACATACAAAATGTTAGGAATACCTTCCTAATATTGAGTTGCACCCCCTTTTGCCCTCAGGGCAGCCTCAATTCGTCAGGGGTGTTCCACAGGGATGCTGGCCCATGTTGACTCCAATGCTTCCCACAGTTGTATCAAGTTGGCTGGATGTCCTTTGGGTGGTGGACCATTGTTGATACACATGGGAAACCGTTGAGCGTGAAAAACCCTGCAGCATTGCAGTTCTTGACAAACTCAAACCAGTGAGCATGGCACCTACTACCATTCAAAGGCACTTAAATATTTTGTCTTGCCCATTCAACTGTCTCAAGGCTCAAAAATCCTTCTTTAACCAGTCTCCTCCCCTTCATCTACACCAGGTATTCCCAAACTGGGTTACGCGTACCCCGTAATGCCGTCGGGGGTATGCCAAATAAAAATGTGATTTCCATTTTTTTTTTTCACATTTTCAAACAGTCCATTTATATTTTCCAACGGGGCTATACATTTGGGTGAGGTTTTTTTTCCTCGCCTAAGTAGCCTTGTTTCATTGGCAAAAATCAAATTAAACCATCTAGTGTTCAGTGAAATAACAACACAATGTCAAATACAGGTAGCCTAGTCAAATATTTAACCGTTACTCTCTCGCAGGAATTCCACTAACGGTCCGTATGTAACCAAACGTAGCTGTTGCTCATTCCGTTTGCTCGAAAATTGATAAAATTGCAAAAAAAAGTAAGGCCCGCGTCCATAGAGACACATACCAGCTCTACTGGTAGTATTGCTACTACCAGCAGTACCGGCACCTGTCGGCGACACAAGTTGTTCTGCTTCCACGAGCACATCCAATGCAAGCGTCAGTAATTGTTGTTAGCCCAGCTAGCATGGACACTGACAGTTGTGAACCTGATGCAGCCGAAGAGCTACTGCCCCCTTACCCGGGAAAGCACCGAACAGACAGGGATGTTGGACCATCGAAGAGGCGCAAATATGATAACTACATTGATTTGGGGCTCACTTATTTATATTGGGAGTAGTACCTTTCCACAGCGTGTTATGTGCAAAAGTACTCTCACAACTCAATGAAACCTTCACTCTTGCACAGACATTTAGAAACAAAACATGCCAATTTGAAAAATGAGCCACTGGAGTTTTTTTGTTGCAAGAATTAAGATGTCTTTCAAGTAGTAAGACATGTATAAAAGCAACAGATACCATTAATAAGAAGGGTCTAGAAGCATCTTATATAGTGAGCTACCGAGTGGCTAGGACAGGCAAGCTCCATACTATTGTGGAGGACTTCATTCTTCCTGCTGATGTGGATATGGCTGGGACAATGCTGGAGGAAAAGGCCCAAAAAACTATACAGACAATTGCTTCATCAAACAACACTGTTTCACAACGCATCAGTGACATGGCAGGAGATGTTTTGAAACAATTACTGCTTCGCATACAAGCCAGTGAATTGTATGCATTACAGCTGGAGGAGTCAACAGACATGGCAGACTTGGCACATGTCCATTATATTTGGCATATGTCCATTATATTTATGGGGAGGGTCAATTAAGGAAGACGTCCTCTTCTGCAAACCAGGACAGCATGAGAGTATATTTTTAAAGTACTGGACAACTTTGTGACATCAAATGGACTTTGGTGGTAAAGATGTGTTGGTATCTGTTCTGATGGCGCAAAAGCCATGACAGGGAGACATAGTGGAGTGGTAATGCACGTGCAAGCAGTTTCTCCCAATGCCACTGCAGCCTCCACTGAGAGACTCTTGCTGCAAAGGGAATGCCCGACAGATTTAAAGACGTTTTGGACACTACAGTGAAAATGGTTAACTTTGTTAAAGCAAGGCCCCTGAATGCTCATGCATCTTCTGCAATATGCAATGATATGGGCAGTGACCATGTAACGCTTTTACAACATACAGAAGTGCACTTGTTATCAAGGGGCAAAGTATTGACACGTTTTAAAAAAAATTTATAGACAAGCTTTCTTTCCCCCAACATCATTTTCACTTGTCTGGCTGCTGGCACGATGACGAGTTTCTCACACGACTGGCCTATTTGGGTGATGTTTTTTCCTCACCTCAATGAACTGAATCTCGGATTACAGGGACTCTCCTCAACTATATTCAATGTGCGGGACAAAATTGAGGCTATGATTAAGACGTTGGAGCTCTTCTCTGTCTGCATTAACAAGGACAACACACCAGTCTTTCCATTATTGTATGATTTTTGGTGTGCAAATGAACAAGCTTACGGACAATGTCAAATAGCGAAGCACCCGTGGGAGTTGGGTGTGCAATTATGCAGGTGTAGCCAATGTGAAATGGCTAGCTAGTTAGCGGTGGTGCGCGCTAGTGGCGTTTCAATCGGTGACATCACTTGCTCTGAGACCTTGAAGTAGTGGTTCCCCTTGGTCTGCAAAGGCCGCTGCTTTTGTGGAGCGATGGGTAACGATGCTTCGAGGGTGACTGTTGATGTGTGCAGAGCGTCCCTGGTTCGTGCCCAGGTCGGGGCGAGGGGGGGGTCGGACGTAAAGAGTCTCATCGAAATTGCAACAAGCGGTTCTGTGAAAATTGAATTTAAATCAGAAGCCACTGCCAGATTTCTAGAGAGGGCTGTGCTCAGAGTTTCTTGTCTTTGCAAATCGCAATGTTAGACACTGATGCCCTTTGCAACCACATACCTATGTGAGGTTGGATTCTCGGCCCTCACTAGCATGACAACGAAATACAGGCACAGACTGTGCGTGGAAGATGATTTAAGACAGAGACTCTCCAATACAACCCAACATTGCAGAGTTATGTGCATCCTTTCAAGCACATGCACCCTTCTCATTAACCTGTGGTGAGTTAGTCACAATTTTCAATGAATAAATACAGATTTAAAATGTAAGATGTTTAAATAAAGAGCAACATTTAATCATTAATAATAATCATTATTTGTTCCCTGGTCCTATAAGAGCTCTTTGTCACTTCCCATGAGCCGGATTGTTACAAAAAGTAATACTTATGTTTAATCAAATGTATACTGTGTGTGTGGCAGGCTTACAATGACGGCAAAAAAAAGCAATATTTTAGAGTGCGCTGACCCTGGTGCTAGAGGGTTTACGCAGCTGGAGGTTGAATGTTTGAAGGGGTACGGTACTATAAAAAGTTTGGAAACCACTGATCTTCACGGATTGAAGTGGATTTAACAGGTGACATCAATGAGGCATCATAGCTTTCTACTGGATTCACGAGTCTATGTAATGGAAAGCGCAGGCGTTCCTAATGTTTTGTATACTCAGTGTTTGTTTTTCTTTTATGCATACTGGTGTTTCGTGCAATACAGGTTTTTCAAAAACCCATCCTGATCTCGCGAGCATACATTACATTTTGCTACATGGGATAGCGAAAAAGAATGTCAATTCGCGAGATGAGGATATTTATTCCAAGGCTATCCACCTACAGCCACAAATAATAAATAAATAAGTGGATGTAGGAAAATCTATGGATATGGGTCTACGGTGGTAACTGTATAGTAATATGTATTTGATAGAAAACGGATTTCATGTTGTAAATCCTTTATGTATACTTCCTTCATGCGTCAGATCTGATTCCATACAAATGAAGTGGACAAACCTTCCCAATCCGGTTATCTAATCTTGCCGACTATAAAAAGCAGACTTCGCTTGAATGCAACGGCCGACAATATTCATGTTTTTACCCCAATCAGGACAAATGCCTAGTTGCATCATGGACTCGAGAATGGCGGCTGTATGAGCCATGGACTCGAGAATAAGTATAATAATCACGTTTTACAAACCTCAAAATTGTCTACAGTCAAGGTCAACAAGGATCGTTATTTTTTTAGATTTAAACATTTTTGTTGACAGCATTTCTTACCTTGATAGGCATGTTGACAATGATCGTGGTCTGATGCACTGGACAAAACCGGTCCCTTTGAGAATCGCTGAGCTGGAAATCACGGGCCTGTGTTGAGGCGAGCCCCTTTGACGCCGTTCATTGGCAGCAGACGACGTTCAGTGCGGATGTCACAAAAAAAAATGTTTACACAACAGTTACCCCGCCCCAAGCGTCCGTTTGCAACGGAATTGACAATCCAGAAAATACCAGTTTACTGCAATACTTATTTTGTAAACTCTAACACAGTTACCACTTTAGGAGTAACTGGTGGTAGTGGGTGGACTGCGTCCCCCCTTTTGTAGGCCGCAAACATTTTTGGGCCTCTCGTGAGAATTTATTTTCACAAAAAATGTGCCAATCAGCGTTGAGCTAAATTGTACGAGCTAAACTGTGAATAGTCCTGGCGCACCAAAAACAAGTGTCAAGGGAAGCCAGCTTTGGTTTTGACATCACTCCTATCAAATCGCATTGAGAGCATAAATCATTGACAGAAACAGCATGAATTGTTGCATCTCCTTGTTTTGTCTTCCTGTGGCTAGTAGCTAGCTAGCTATTTTAATTGTGCCTTTATTTAACTAGGCAAGTCCATTAAGAACAAATTCTTACTTACAATGATGGCCTACCAGGAGGCAAAAGGCCTCCTGAGGGGACTAATATAAAATAACAATATAGGACAAAACACACATCACGACAAGAGAGACACCAAAAGTTGACCCTTTCCTAAATTAGCCATGGAATACTGACCAATGATTATGATTATAACTGCGATTCTGTTCCAACAATTAATTCATACAATGTTGTGCCCCTGGCCTGAGAGGATGGAAATTCAACATGTAGATACTTAGAAGGCTGATGTTATAACTAGCTAACGTTGCCCATTAATGGAAGTTAGGCTAGCGAGCAAGCATTTTAGCCGGGTAGCCGAGGACAACAACATTTTTTAAGTGTGTACTGTATGACCGAGTGATGGACAGTTTCGTCAACATGAAAGAGCGGAGGATGGCATTGGCGTTTCTCTACAAGTAGGGTGAGTTAATATATTTTCTACTTGAAGGAACACGCACGCACACAGAAATCAGCACCATAGACAGCCATGTCATATTTAGCTTACGTTGAATGGACTAAATCGTTTTTGGTATCTTTTAGTTGTCACTGTATTAGACTAAGCGGTGGTGATTTGATGATGTTGAAATGTTGAAGCTAAAATGGTATTCTTATGGTCTTTTTATTGTCTCAGCCTTTAGGCCTATATATACTACCGTTCAAAAGTTTTAGGACACCTACTCATTCAAGGGTTTTTCTTAATTTTTTACTGTTTTCTACATTGTAGAATAATAGTGAAGACATCATAACCATGAAATAACACATGGAATCATGTAGTAACCAAAAAAGTGTTAAACAAATCAAAATATATTTGAGATTCTTAAAATAGCCACCCTTTACCTTGATGACAGCTTTGCACACTCTTGGCATTCTCTCCAGCTTCACCTGGAATGCTTTTCCAACAGTCTGAGTTGGCTGCTTTTCCTTCACTCTGCGGTCCGACTCATCCCGAACGATCTCAATTTGTTTGAAGTCGGGGGACTGTGGAGGCAAGTTCATCTAAAGCAGCACTCCCATCACTCTCTTTCTTGATAAAATAGCCGTTACACAGCCTGGAGGTGTGTTGGGTCATTGTCCTGTTGAAAAACTACTGATATTTGGGCTGCAATTTCTGAGGCTGGTAACTCTAATGAACTTATCCTCTGCAGCAGAGGTAACTCTGGGTCTTCCATTCCTGTGGCGGTCCTCATGAGAGCCAGTTTCATCATAGCACTTGATGTTTTTTGCGACTGCACTTAAAGAAACTTTCAAAGTTCTTGACATTTTCCGTATGAACTGACCTTCTTGTCTTAAAGTAATGATGGACTATCATTTCTCTTTGCTTATTTGAGCTGTTCTTGCCATAATATGGACTTGGTCTTTTACCAAATAGGGCTATCTTCTGTATATCCCCCTACCTTGTCACAACACAACTGATTGGCTCAAATGCATTATCTGGGAAAGAAATTATACAAATGAACTTTTAAGAAGGCAGACCTGTTCATTGAAATGCATACCAGGTGAACCTCATGAAGCTGGTTGAGAAAATGCCAAGTGTGCAAATCTGTCATCGAGGCAAAGTGTGGCTATTTGAAGAATCTCAAAATATATTTTGATTTGTTTAAAACTTTTGGTTACTACATGATCCATATGTGTTATTTCATAGGTTTGATGTCTTCACTATTATTATACAATGTAGAAAACCCTTGAATGAAAAGGTATTCTAAAACTTTTGACCAGTAGTGTATATCACGGTCGCAAGGCATATGAATTTACAGGTTATAGAGCAAATCAACGCAATTATCACAACACATAGGTTGTTATACAGTGCATTCGGAAAGTAGTCAGACCCCATGACATTTTCCACATTTTGTTATGTTACAGCCTTATTCTAAAATAGATTCAATAATTTTTTCCCTTCATCAATCTACACACAATACTCCATAATGACAAAGCAAAAACAGGTTTAGATATTTTTGAAAATGTTTTTAAAATAATAACAGAAATACCTTATTTAGTGTTCAGACCCTTTGCTATGAGTTTTAGGTGTATCCTGTTTCCATTGATCATCCTTGAGATGTTTCTAAATCTTGATTGGTCCACCTGTGGTAAATTCTATTGATTGGACATGATTTGGAAAGGCAAACACCTGTCTATATAAGGTCCCGCAGTTGACAGAGAATGTCAGAGCAAAAACCAAGCCATGAGGTCGAAGGAATTGTCTGTAGAGCTCAGAGACAGGATTGTGCCGAGGTACAGATCTGGGGAAGGGTACCAAAATTGTCTGCAGCATTGAAGGTCTCCAAGAACATGGTGGCCTCCATCATTCTTAAATGGAAGGAGTTTGGAACCACCAAGTCTTCCTTTTTTTTTTGCAAAACTTTCTAAAAACCTGTTTTCGCTTTGGCATTATGGTATGTGTGTGGATTGATGAGGGAAAAATATATTTAATACATTTTAGAATAAGGCTGTAACATAACAAAATGTGGACTGTAACTCTATGGCAGCACCGAAGGGGCTTGAATTTCCGAGCTCTCCCCGTAGATTTTGCGGTGACGTAGTGTCTCCATGAGTGACAGAACACTGAGGCAATTTGTATTATTATTAATTGCTAAACAGGTGGGCCTCAAAACAGGTGAGGCTCTGAATGACAGGTCGCCACTGGTTATTACACAGGTGCACCTTGTGCTGGAGACAATAAAAGGCCACTCTAAAATGTGCAGTTCTGTCACGCAACATAATGCGACAGATGTCTCAAGTTGAGGTTTTAGAGAATTTGGCAGGACATCCAACTGGCCACACAACTGCAGACCACATCAGGCCATGACCTCCACATCTGGCTTCTTCACCTGCGGGATTGTCAGAGGGAGGAGGGCGGGTGCTGAGTATTACTGTCTGTGATAAAGCCCTATTGTGGGGAAAAACTCCTGATTGGCTGGGCCTGGTTCCCCAGTGTGTGGACCTGGCTCCTAAGTGGGTGGGCCTATGGTCTCCGACACCCACGTAATGCATAGAGCATTTAATGTAAAGAAAAATGTGCAAAACCAAAATCAAAATCCGTGATATTTTTTTTCTAATCAAACCAAAACGACTTCAAAAAGCATGATACACTCAGCACTAGATGTCATAATAAAACTGCAAATATTTCTCTCTGCATCCATGGCAAAATGTGGAAAATTGCAGCAAACTTGCTTTAAAACAGCAACATTTTCTTTACGCCCCATGGCAAATAATGAAGAATTGTAGGCAATGTTTTTCTTGCAAGGGAGGGACAAAATTGAACTTAGGGCCCACATAAGGCTAGGGCTGGCTCTGACTGCATGTATGGATGTGGGTAGCAGACGCACATCCACTGTAGCCCCTCAAGATGAGTTCAGATTTGCCCACCCCACCCCTAACTGAACAAAACGTGGACGAGTATTGGGCACATGCAGATCCTTAGATCAAAGCTGTGAAGGGTTGGGCCATGCAACAGAACATCAAAAAGCAGGACAAAGGCATAGAAACCCTGCCACACGTATCGATGAGTCTTGGAATTTGGAGATGCATAAGCTTGTACAGGTAGATAAGAACAGAACACATTGGGCCTCAAGCAGATATGAGCCAGTCCAGATATGAAGCTTAACTTCAGGTGAAGGTGAAGAAAATAAATCCACAGCCTTCCACACAAACAAGACCATTACATGCTGCACCCACACAGTGAGACTACCTTTCTCATGAAGGATGCACCAATTGTGCCTTTTGGGCAGTGTAATTTGGTAAAATACTGTTTACCTAATTTTAACTGCATTTAAAAACATGTTTTTCCCATCTCAAGAGGTTAATTTAAAAAAAGACTATTGTAAAGTGCCAATGAACTACCAGATAAAGTAACAGAGTTGACTGCAACAGGGTTGATATTTTCATCTTAATGCGATAAATCCCCCTTGTGACAGGAGGAATGAAAGCTTGTGGTGTACAACAGGGGAAGGGCAATAGAATGCAAGTTTCACAAAAATGTGTTAATTGTTCAAACATTTCATGCCCATCTATGAGTAACAGGGTTGTGTTGTGCTCTAATTCGTTTTTTTTAATACACCATGAAAACACAAAAAAATTGGCCAAAGAGTAGAACCAGTTCACCTATATTTACAGAGATTTCACTATGTCCAATGTTACTTTTGAAACCATTTTATTATTAAAACAAGATTTCAGTTCATGTTAACAGGGTTGACCTTAAAATGAGGAACAGACGTAAATGAATCACTAATCACATTAAATGAATAATAATCTTCAGACAATACAGTCAAAGCAACAAAATAACTACTGCTTTGCAATGATCTTAAGAGAAATTTAGGGGTTGAGTAGGATAAAATCCTCATTGAAGTCAGAAAAACATGCACTTTAGCACATCTTTATTCTTTAAACTGATTTCTTGAATTTTCTGTGGTTCATATTAGGCACTTAATTTAATAAAAACAGGCGTATTCAAAAGTAATATTGGTGCACAATTTATACTTAAAATATCAAAGGGACTCAAAAGGCATTCTATTTGTGGAACGACCCTGCTGTACGACAATATATTCAAAAGTTTTATTAATAACAAAATTGAACAAATTCAATAACCCAATCCCCATATATGAGCCAATGGAGACGCAAAAATGTATCTGTAAAAGAAGGGAAGATATTACACTTCTGCAGCAGCTTTCCTCAAGCTAGGCATGAGAATCACAGTACACTTTGGTCTCCGAGCCACAACGCAATTACTGGAAGTACATATATATATATACCATTTATATAGTAATATAGTTTATAGAGCATTATATTTTATTATGCGACCTGAAATTGAACAAACTTTGCCATACTACACACACAATAGAATGATTGAAATAACCTAGAAAATGTATCCCATTTACTATAACAGCGGGTCCTTGGATTGAATTGTGGTTGACCACTACTCTGTCTTGTCTTTAGTACGGCTATTCCTGTAACAAACCACCTGGGTCAGGAGCAGGCAGCTGAGACAGGCAGCCACTACATGGGTCACAGTAGAGACAGAGCTCCAGTCTCCAGTTTCCTACAGAGAGGGATAAGGCCAGGGGAGGGGGGATGAGAGGCGGATAAGGGAGGAGGGATGAGAGGCGGATAAGGGAGGAGGGATGAGAGGCGGATAAGGGAGGAGGGATGAGAGGCGGATAAGGGAGGAGGGATGAGAGGCGGATAAGGGAGGAGGGATGAGAGGGGGATAAGGGAGGAGGGATGAGAGGGGGATAAGGGAGGAGGGATGAGAGGGGGATAAGGGAGGAGGGATGAGAGGGGGATAAGGGAGGAGGGATGAGAGGGGGATAAGGGAGGAGGGATGAGAGGGGGATAAGGAAGGAGGGATGAGAGGGGGATAAGGGAGGAAAGGTATGAGAGGGGAATAATGTAGGAGAAGGATGAGGAACAGAGGAGTGACAAGGGAAAAGAGATGGTAGAAGTCAAATGAGAAGGCAGGGTAGGATGCAAAGAGGCATTGAAAGGGAATGTAAAGGTACAGATTTTTTTATACCTGTAAAGAGGTGAAGATAAGAGCCAGGGAGCCAGTGAAGACCAGGAACACAGACAGAGCTGACAGCTGGCCCGTGTTGCCATGGTAGTAGTTAGTCCCTGCCTGGATCACCTGGATAAACATCCAACATAAAACAAATCAACAGTCAGTTTGTACAAGTCAATATAGGCAAATGTTTTATTATGACCTAACATAAGCAGTTCTCTTTTCTCTCGATTGACAAAGACCTAAATGATAACAGCAGACTAATCCAATGTTGTACTTCTCCTGCTGAAGTTTGAGATAAGCAACTTATCTCATCGGCCAGAGGGGTACACAAAAAGCAAGATCAATGACTGAGCCAGCGAACTATTCTGAAATAATGTTTTTTTTCTCTAAAAGATGAGCATAAAATGGACACGGTCTTATTGACTCAACATCCAAAAATGCATATCTAAGCGTTGCTTTCTTAAATGGACCAGAAAATCAACCTTTGTTTATCAAAGTTAGCTGGGTAACTCATTAATCCTGCTTTGTAGTATACCCCTCTGCTCCTATC
Source organism: Oncorhynchus keta (assembly GCF_023373465.1). Taxonomy (NCBI): domain Eukaryota; kingdom Metazoa; phylum Chordata; class Actinopteri; order Salmoniformes; family Salmonidae; genus Oncorhynchus; species Oncorhynchus keta. The sequence continues at coordinate 17,707,624 of NC_068426.1, read as the reverse complement.
GACGGGTTGACTGACAGCGGCACGGAAATGAACGGCCAGGTAGCTAGCAACAATGACAAGAAGCTGCCTAGTGATCTCTGGCCGCCCAACAAGCTGCCCACTTGACCCCATCCCCTCCTCCATCTCTGGAGACCTTCTCCCAATTCCTCACTTCCCTCATCACTGACCGCGTTCCAACTGATTTCAAGATGGCCAGAGTCGCTCCTCTCCGTAAGAAACCAATACTCGACACCTCTGACGTCAAACTACAGACCTGTATTCCTTCTTTATTCTCTTTCTAAAACACTTGTGTGCCGTCTCTGACCAATTCTCTCGTTATCTCTCAGAATAATCTTCTTGACTCTAACCTGTCAGGCTTCAAGACAAGTCACTTAACAGAGACTGCTCTTCTCTGTGTCAGAGGCTTTGCCAAAGCTGACTCACTCTCCTCTGTCCTCATCCTCCTAGATCTATCCGCTGCCTTCGACACCGTGAACCATCAGATCCTCCTCTCCACCCTCTCAGGGTTAGGCATCTCAGGCTCTGCACACTCCTGGGTTGTATTCCTACCTGACAGGTCGCTCCTACCAGCTGTCTTGGAGAGGATCTGTGTCTGCTCTCACTACTGGTGTCCACCAGGGCTCAGTTCTAGGCCCTCCTTTACATTTCCTTTTACACCAAGTCACTCAGCTCGGTCATTTCCTCACATGGTCTCTCCTTTAAGTAACTGCTATGCGGATGACACTCAACTGCTCTTCTCCTTCCCCCCTTCTGACACCCAGGTGGCAACACATCTCTGTGTAATCGGCATACATCTCAGCTTGGATGCCGGCTCTTCCTCCCGGGGAAGGCCTGCCCTCTCCAAGACCTCTCCATCACGGTTGACAACTCCACGGTGTCCCCTCCCAGAGTGCAAAGAACTTTGGCGTGACGCTGGACAACACCCTGTCCTCTGCACACATCAAACCAGTGACTCGCTCCTGCAGGTTCATGCTCTACAACATCTGTAGAGTACGACCTTTCCTCACACAGGAAGAGGTGCAGGTCCTAATCCAGGCACTTGTCATCTCCCGTCTAGACTCCTGGAATCTGTTGGCTGGGCTTCCCACTTGTGCCAACAAACCCCTGTAACTTATCCTGGATGCCACAGCGTGCCTGGTGTTCAACCTTCCTAAGTACTCCCCGCTCCTCTGCACATTCCACTGGCTTCCAGACGAAGCAAACATTATCTTCAAGACCCTGGTGCTTGCCGACAGAGCAGCAAGGGGAACAGCATTACCTTCAAGCTATGCAAAAACCTACATCCCATCCGAGCACTCCGTTCCGCAACCTCTGGTCTCTTGGCCCTCCCACCCCTTCGGGAGGGCAGCTCCCACTCAAAGCTCTTCTCTGTCCTGGAACCCCAATGGTGAAACAAGCTTCCCCCCTAAAGTCAGGACAATGGAGTCCCTACCCATCTTTCCAAAATGTCTTAAACCCTACCTCTTTGAAAAGTATCTTAAATAACTACCAACACCCCTTAAAATTAAATGTAAAAATAATCTTAGGTAGCCTTTTTCAGCCTCTTTGTATCTTGTTATTGAGACCATGTCTTGTTTTGAGGTGTTTTGACTGACATGTCTATGCTAATATGGCTAGCTAACCAACAACTGGAACTATGCATTTGAGACCTGTGCTCATTGTGCAAATGTATTTGTTTTCAATAAACATTGAGACAAATTATAGTTTACATGCTGTAAAAAGTTTAACCAACCCAGTCTGTTTTGCTCCATAGTTTCACAAGCGTTGGTTTTGTTGCTAAACAACCAACACTTCTACACCATCTGCTGACTGTACCTTAACTGCTATAAGCCTTGCAGTTGATTACATTTCCATGCAAATTGAAAATAAAAGTATTGTATCATACTCGGCTAGCAACAATAGCCAGCATGCTGGAGGCCTGCATCGCAGGGATGACGTGTTCAGGGACCAGAGGAGAGGTCAGGAGCAACATAACACCACCGTAGGCCAAGATGAATACTATACCTGCAGGAAACAAGGACAGTTATGACACAGCCCTGGTACAGACCATACACTCATATTCCTGTAAACTGTTGAACTACTTTGTCATAACATTGCCTAATTTGCTCCTTTTACCAAGGGGGTGGTGACTTACCAAACAGTAGCTAATCAACGTGTTTAAAACATTTAATCTCGCCACTATTGTGAGTATTGATATAAAATGAATCTAAAGGCAGGGACTCAGGCACACTGTAAGCACAAGTATACACAGAGAGGAGTGGTCAAACCTTTGAGGGTGTTACCACTGTAGTGTTGAATGAGGAAGCCCATGGCCAAACCCTGCATAAACATGAACAGTCTCTCTGACCAAGCTCTGTGCAGACAGACAGACAAGACAAATGTTGTCAATAACAGGCTTTGTCCAATTCACTGGTTTGCGCTCATCAGCGTCACACTGTTGGCTGGATTAGTGTAAATCACTTTTGTTAAAAAGGAGTGTGTAAAAAAAATCTGAATTGATCATACTCAAGGGGGAAGTTGTTGGTGATACAGTAGACCACAGGACCTGTGATGGCATAGACCTGCAGTAGGACAGACCACCAGCTAATCCCTGATGCACTCCTGGCCCTCAGTACCTTCCACAGCTGAGGGAGTTGCGCTGTTTGGCAGACCGATAGGTGGAGGAGAGGGAAGGGCATATGAGAGAGGGGGGAAAGAAAAAAGGCATAGCAACAGACAGAAAGCGACATGTAGATATAGAACCTCTGCGTAACAGAGGTTTCCCGATTATTAATCATTGCATAATGTGTGAGAGAGGTTTTTCTCACCCATCACAGTCCCAAGAATGATCCACACTCCCACAGTTTTGCTCAGAACTATCTTCCAGCATGGCACTATTATTACAACAACAAAAAAGTATCGTCAGACCACCGAAACCAGTATGAAGCTGTGACCCAAATTTCCAGATGAACATCTGGGGTGGAGGACTTGTTAAAATATTAGAAAATATCTACTGTAGGCTTTACAAGACCTTCGGCAAGGCTTATAAAAACACTGTATACAAAAGGTGCTGAAACATTGTAACACTTTAACAATCACGCATGCAACAATTTCCTCAGCTCTGCTCTACGTAAGCATCTCTAAATAACACATCTGAAATTAATATCACGTCAGCAGCGCATCTTTTCCGGGCCAACAAGACAGCGAACCTCACCGTGGAGAAAGTTTAAGTCGACAAAAAAATAGTTGTAACATTTCTCTGGCAAAAAGTATGTGAGTAGAAACTCTTTAGTTGGAGACAGCAATTCCTCCACCTCCGACGTGTCCATCGTTCTACAACTGTGTGCCCTTGGAAAGTTTTCCCACTGATTTTAGGGAAACAGTGGCAAACAAAGAGCCTTCCCATACATCCTTGCGGAACTAATGTCATTAAAGCGCAGCAAACGGGAAGCAAAAGCTGTTGCACTTTTCCCAGTGTCCAATGAGAAGACAGTTTTAGCAAGATCCTCTCTGATCCAACCAATCACAACCGAGAGACCAGAGCACATCGTTTGGTTCCATTGGTGTCAGTGACAGTGGCAGCGTTTGGCAGATAATGTGCTGTTTTTATTTAATTAAAAAAATGCCTAGGTTTTTAGCTGAAGAGGGCTAATATAATCTTCCACAGATGACCCAGGTTCAAGCCCATTGACCATATAGATAGATAATGTGCCTCCTGCTGTAAATGGGGATGGACTGAGCTATAGCCCTAGGTCATAGAGATCACTGTGCATGAGGCTGTGAAGGATACATGTCTAATGTGTTGATGGTAAACTGTTGGTATGGGAGATAGTTCACAAACTGACTGTCTTTCAAATTGGGGTTCTTAATGAAATCTGATATGATACTGTACCTCTGCAGAGGGGTACATGTTTGCTGAGAATCTGCATTATGCAGTTATGTCCATAGACTTACATATTATAACTAATGTAATAGGATATCTTTGGTTATATCTGACCGATGAACCTTTGGTGAGCAGGACAGGAAATATTGTTTAACATGATTGGGAAACAGGACAGCAGCAGACAGACAAACATTCTAACAAACAGATCATGACAGAAGACGTACGAGACCAATGATATGTGATGGTGTCTGCTAATTTATTACAAAACACAAAGCACCTACAATATTTAAATTGACCCCTTGTTTCCTGCAGTGTAGCATTTGTCTTCACAGTGATTTAATTATGAACATTTTGTTTAGACAGTCACATCAAATTAACCATTGTAGCTTACTGAAAAACAGTACAAACACAGACATTCACAGCCATTAGACTAAAACCCACACAAAAAAATTAAACGAGTATTAACAAACATCAGCAAATTGAGTGAAAAATAGAATTTAATATTTTAAATACAGTATTTTTTTAAATACAAATATCGATTAGAATTTTTCCATATTATAAGCTTTAGTACTACTATTAATTATTTTTATTACTGTTGATGTTTCATTTACATTATGTGACTATACAAGGAAATGTGAAACTGAGTTTTGGTAATTTCTTGTATTGCTCATTTACGTCAATGTACACAAACATACTAACAATTAGCAATGACTTTACATCCTCTACATTGTGATAGTCTAAATCCCCCCCCACCAACCGTACCTATATATGACAGACAAAGTGGCATTACATATTGCATATCCCTATGAAAACACTACCTTTGTATTATTATATTAGAGTTAATATTGACACAAACATTAACTTTATTAAACTGTACACATTTTTTTTTATTCAGTCTTTGAGAAACAAAATACAAAAATTATGATAGAACACATAACAAATCAGACAGCAAGATATAGTACAGAGTTGAAACAATTGTCGCCTGGTGTTACTTTTTAATTTAAAAACCTGAATTACAATAATGGAGCCACAAATGGTCATCAAACGCAAACATCCACAGCCACGAAGAACATAACAAAATCTCGAACATTTGTTTGGGAGTTTCCAGACTGCAAAATCTCCTCTCACAACTAGGTGGGGTAATTGAGAGGAGAGTATGTTAATTCAACATGGTTGAATTAATATACTAAAGAACATGGGTTTTCTTCAATGTCAGAAAAAAAAATCTATTTCAGTAATAAATTTGAAACATAACATTCACAACATTCACAATGGATTGCCTTATTCAGGTATTTCAGTACCAAACTTTCAGAGTTTAACCGTCTTATTTCAGTACCAAACTTTCCAAGTTTAACAATCTAAACTCAAGATTAAAATCCTGTAGAAAAAACAGATACTCAAGTATGAATTTCAATTAAAAGTGGCAATTAGTTGAATCTATCCCATCATTCATGTCAGGGACAACCACATTTACTGGATTCAGCTCTCATGGGCTTTTTTTTACCATGCTTTAAAGTTCTCAACAGTGAAAATACACAGTCATAACTTATCTATAATAATACAGCACCCAACAAGTATAATTTAGAGTTTACATCATACATGTTGGGTGCTGTATTACTAGAAATGTTATGACATTGTAGACTGAATTAGCATTTTGCTGCCTCTGATTGATTTACAATCACATTCTTCCTCAGCAAGTGGCCAAAGGACCAACAGTCCAGGCCCTTTACATTTGGCCATTTCTGGTAGCTTACAGACACTGTAGCTTACAGAAACTGTAAGAGCTCTGAATAGATAAATGTAGTTCACAAATCAAGCCCATAAAACAGAGTAAACAGACAAATAGAAACTATGAGAAGGATTAAAAGGAGGGTCTCAGTCAGAGTGGCTGTAGATTCCCATATGAGGCTGAATGTGTTGCATTTCATGTTGCTCTAAACCCCATTTGGGCACTATTAGGCTTGCAGTTCAAAGGTCATACACAGTACGAAGACCTCCAGGTCAAAACAACAGAAGTCCCTTTCTTCAGTCTTTCAGCGGCTGCAAGAGGAGGAGCAAACTGTTCCGCTGAAACAACACCTCATATATATATATATATATTTTAAAAAACAGTTTAAATTCCTAATTTTAGCCCCAAATCGATTTGATCACTAATAACGGCAGTCAGTTAATCAAACTAATGGTTTTAAACAGCACATTCCATCTGAATCAGAGGGGTTGGAGAGGACCAGTGAAGAGATCTGGAGAATCAAGAATCCAATGAAAACATGCTCAGGAGCCATTGTTCCCCTCTGACCCAATCTTCTTTATTCACTCTGTTATGGCCAGGCTGACCAAGAAAGTAGAACAGTTACTTTTTCCCCTGATCTAGCCGCTTCAGTGTGGTGCCAACACTGCAAAATGACAGCGCACCTTCTCTCTCTCACATACACTCACACAAAGGCTTGCGCATAATTCATTTTTTTTGTATGCCTATTGGGACTACTTACAGTATAAATAAAATCAAACAACTTCCAAGTACAGCGACACTTCAACACTTTGTTGACAATCATCATATTCCCTTTTCTTGGACTAATAACCATTTGCACAGCCTTTTATAAGCTGTTTTTCCACACCCACCCTGCCACATAGGCCTATATGTATAGCCAGTCATTGCCTAACCAGTTACCACTATTATTTTCTTTTGTATGTAAAGTATTGTATTGCTTTAAAAATATTGCAAGTAATTCCTATGAGTAAATTGTAAGACTGTGCGTCTGTGTATGTAGACTAACCTACTACTCTTATGGGTGCATGGTTGGTTTGACCCTATACTGCAGTCTTTGTAAATGGTTGTTTCTTTGCCTGGTATTTTAGTATGGCTTTTGTGTGGAGGGAGATATTGCATTTTTCACAATCAAGACTCAGCCACAAGGTTACAGTCTGGTCTTAGATATCGAACTGCAGTTCTTCAGTAGTTTCTGATGTGAAGCTTACCCACTGGGCACACACACTGGTTGAAATTATGTTGAACCAACATGGAATAGTCATTGAATTGATGTCTGAGCCCAGTGCTACAAATGAAAAACCTTTGTGATACTGGAAATCTAATATGATTCTGACATTCAAACTGACTATGTCTTGGACTCTTTCAATGAAGTTTGGCAGTCAAGTATTAAGGTGTTAAACTCCACCATCAACCTCCACTGAGGGCATCTACAACATGTATACATGTTTTCTCCATTTTTTTAACACCATTTTGAATCTCTGAAGAGGCCAGAGATTATCTCCACATTCTTCATGGTCAAAATCTAAGACAAACCTCTCCGTTCACAGCAGCCAGCCATTCACTCTGCAGATTTCCCGTCTCTCATCGTGCCCTTGCATCCGCTCTCCTTGGCTTCTCCTCATCCTCCCTTCTCTCTAGGGCGAGTCCATCATGGCTTCCAGCATCTCTAGGAAGAGTTTGTGCATGGGCACACCACCTCGGGTCTTGATGCTGTAGAAGGTGGTGAGGGCGCGACCAGCTGTCTGGCGGAGGAGGGGGAGGGTGAGGAGGAGGCGCCCCACCCGCTGGGGGTCCTCGGGATGTCGCTGGCACTCCATCTCCAACAGGGTCTGGTGGAGGAGGTCCCTCAGCTTCTGCACTGCCTCCATGTCCTCTATGTACACAGAGTCTGGCAGAGGAGAGGGGGAGCATGGTCAGACTGTATATCAGTGGGGGAAGAGGGTGTTTTTTTCTAAATGATTTATTTTATCTTTTGAAGAGATGGTTTTGTAAGATTGTGTTTGGCAGAAAATGTGAATGATTAAGGAACAGGACACACCAGTCCAGACTAATGACCATCTTTGTATTTGCATAACACATAGTGCCTTTGTGGGTTAAGCAGACCGTGGGGGTGAATCTTCTGTTTACAGTAATTGTCTGTCAGTCCCTCAGGGCTGAAGTTATTTTCATCAACAATCTCTTCAAAAATGGAGACTATGACACCGATCTTTACTAATCTGTCTTCGGTGATTCCTTGAGTTGTATTTTCTTTTAAATAAACGGTTGGACATAAACTGTTGCTTAATGGAACTGAGAGTGGAATAGTGCTTCAAATAAAGCATGTCATCATATTAGCAACTAATTGTACATATGGAGGGTTCGGTATTTCAGTCTCACCTACTTCTTTCATCACATTTTCATGTTGTGACACTCCACATAATGCTGATTGTAAAAGGTATTCTAGGATTATACTTTTGTTTAGCTAGTTTACCGGAGTTGGTGAGTGCGATGGCTTTGAGCATGACAAACTCCTCCCGGTCCAGCTGCAGGGAACGGAAGCGTCGGGCCAGCTGGCTGATGGCTGCGTTGAGCTCTGTCAGTCCAGCCACGCGGGACATCTCCTCGTCAAGGACAAAGTCCTCAGCGAACACTACCTCATCTTCACAGCCCAGGGAGCGGAAGGCCACACCCAGCACCAGCACCTCCAACCACACGGACTGCAGCACCGACATCTGGTCTGCCAGAGACAGCGACAGGAAGCCTACAGTGGGGGACAGGGTAGACTGACTGATCAATCACTAGGCTAAAAGCTGATACAACGAGACAGCATTCTAGTCCCTGATAAAGGCATAATGAACCACTGCAGGGCTACTGATAAGAGTTGAGGGCTAGTTCCCACTAACTTATTTCACCTTACTTTCCATACTTTCCGCCATTCTCTTCTCATGCCGATCTCCCTCCCCACCAATCCCTCTTCCCTGTCCCCCTTACCGGGGATGTGTTTGGCCCAACCGATGATGACGACCAGTTCGCGGTCGGCGAGGTCACAGAGGGTGGTGAGTGTGCGCTGAGCCGTATCAGGCTGCAGGGGGTCAGGCATGGCAAACAGTTTCTCTGGCTCTGCCACCAGGAGGTGGGACACAATGATGTTGGAGGAGCCTGGGTCACGCACACAAACAGAAAGCAAAGGTCATGGCACAACTGATGTTACATTTACCATTAAAACAAAGGACAAAGGCACTATGTTAATCTAAACTCATCCTTATGTGGAAATAGTTCCATGATGTTACTTGATGCTTCTGTTCAGAAATGAAGGCTCTCTGGAAAAACAGACTGCACAGTTAAGAGTGTTTCTTAACTGAAAAACTCTGAAAATGTCTCCTGAACAATCTCCTACCTTTCTCCCCTTCCTTCCTAAGCGGTAGAGGGGCACTCTGGTAGGTCGCATTCTCCACCTCTGGACGCCTTTTATACTTCTGTCTCCCTCCTCTGACCCGGTCCAGACGGACTCCTGCAACACACAACACCACGACAATGAATAGAAAGTGAAAAGGAGAGTAGGAGAGTGAGAGAGAAAAAGAGAAACAAATTCCCTTTGTTTGGAGAAGTATGGAGATAAAAAAAAAAGACAGATCTTAATCAAATAACTACTTTCCACACTGCATCAAACAGTGTCTCCAGACCAGACCAGTCCAGACCAGTAGTTAAGGGCTATGGGTCATATGCTCACCCTCTTTCAGCATGCCTACTTTAAGGCACTTGGTGAAGCGGCACGCCTGGCAAGCCTTTCTGCGCCTCTTGGTGATCTCACATTCGTTTGACGCAGGACAGCTATATTCGATGTTACCTTAGGTAAGGCAAGGAGGTGGAAAGAAGGACGGAGAGAAGGAGAATAAACAAACAATAGCGATATGAGACTTCTGTCAAAGCAATCAAGGTCTATCCCATTTCATTCACTATACTGGATTGCAGAAACGCACAAGACACACACTCAACTTCATCCACACACACACACACACACACGCACGCACACGCACACGCGCACACACACACACACACACACACACACACATCCTTACCTTGGATGGTTCTCTTGAAGAAGGCCTTGCAGGCTTCACACGAGGCTACACCATAGTGGTAGCCAGATCCTACATCTCCACACACTAAACACAGTCTCTTGGGTAGTGTGCTCAGGGCATACTTGCACCGCCCTCCTCCGCTACCTGTGGATCCCTCCTCCGCCCCATCACCACCCTCCTCCTTGAAGTGGCACCGCAGGGCCGGTGTGTACAGAGGGGGTGAGTAGCGCCCAACCCCGTCTCCTCTTGTCCCACCTCCACCACTCTGGGAGGAGTCTGAGGAGGCTCCCCCTGGGCTGGCCCGGCCCCCACCACCTCCCTCTGGACTGCTGGGCTCTGCCTTGATGTACAGGTCTGACCGACGCTCCCTGGAAGACATGATCACTGCAGACAGAGGGGAGAAAGATAGGGGGGGTGTGAGACAGAGGTATAAGACTGTCACACATCCATTTCTGAGTCACCTTTTCATTACATGTTAGTATCAATACACCCCTCCAGACAACCAGGACCAACATCAATCCTAAGGAGACAACATTAAAATAATCAAAGCTGTTGCCTCAATGCTGAATTATATCACTCGCTTGACATCTGACAAGTCACGGCGAAGACACCTTTGGCTTGACTGCCAAGCACCAACAGAGAGCTGCAAAGACATAATCCACACTGTAATATGCCTCCTTTTCCCTTATTAAAAGCAAAAGAAAACTGTAGGCTTTCACAGTGTTGGATTCAAGGTTAAACTTGGAACACTTATACTCAGAAGTATAGGAACATTAGTTACAAAAGAGACATGAGGGGTGCCATAACGAAGCTTGGGAGGGGCTGAGCGCAGGGAAAACAATCGCACGTGACAGTACTGATAAGGGGAGAAACCGTTAAAGGCTCATATCACTTAGTTCCCTGCTTAGCAAGAATGATGCAATGTTTAGCGATAAGGAGGAGACTCCACCGAAATGGGGTATGAATACCACCACGGGGGAAGCCATGCCTTTGTCTGAATTACAACTGATCTGGACTCTTTGGTTTGATAAAAAAATCATGGTGAATCCTGCCGACAACGCCAACTGTTAGGTTCTAATTTTCAGAGTAAATAACTCACGGACACTAGAGAAGCTTAACCAAGTTGAATTGTTCCCAAAGGGTCGATTCAGCTGTAATTCAGACAAAGGCATGGCTTCCCCCGTGGTGGTATTCATACCCCACTTTGGGTGGAGTCTCCTCCTTATCGCTAAATATTGCATCATTCTTGCTAGGTGATGGGAGGAAAAACAACGACAGTTACATATCGCAATATTATTTTGGACAATATTATATTGGAGTCAAAGTACATTAGCTAGAGCTTGTCGGCTGCATCTGCACCAAAACTGGTATTTTTCCTAATTTAGCTTGTTCTCCATCCTCTTTTTAAATAGTGAGCCAACATGTTTTCAGCACTTTAATTTCAATGACTGATCAAACGAATGTTCTCATGCTCTCATCTCTCAGCAGTAGACATATTTGGAACATGAAATCACAATATTGAACAGCAATAAATATAGAATCGTGGAAATCGCAATACATATCGTATCGGCACCTAAGTATCGTGATATCGTATCGTGGGGTCCCTGGCGCTTCCCAGTCCTACTGCATTGTGGGTACCTATTGCCTCATAGATATGCAACAACCAGTATCCTATAAGACAAATGGCTGCACACCAGCAGAGAATAATTTGACATAACAATAATGGGATATTTTGAATTACGAGAGAGAGAAATAGGCGAGCGAGATGGAGACAGAGAAGGGGAAGGGAGAGCGTGTTCAAGCATGCATGCGTGTGAGAGTACCGTATGTACCGCATTTGAGCGCTAAAATGCTAAGGGATGTGAGAGAGACCATAATCCCAGCTCCAACCTACTCTGACCTCTCCAGATTAGGGTCATTAATCCAGAGCAGAGTAGCAGCAATCCCTTAACCCCATAAGGAATCCCAGTAAGGAGATGGACGACACTCCCAACACTCTCCATTGTGACGCACTGAACCTACAAACAGCATTAGAGACAGTTGTGCATGGCCGATTATCACTTAATCATCTGTACAACTGTAGAAAGAGAACACTTTCAAAATGTAATGCAAAAATGTTACTTAAAGAGATTCTGGGATTATGACAGCACACAGCACACAGACAGGGATTGTGTAAAAAGGGGATCCTGTCTCTGAACTCTACACTGTAGGCCACTGGTCCTACCCTTCTCCTCCTTTCCACAGATCAGCAGGAGGTGTTGCAATGTGGGCCAATGTACTTTGGTTGGTCCAGTGGCCAAATGCTTCTCACACGCCATTCACTATGGCCTGTAAATCTTTACGCCTTTACGTAACACGTCAACTATGGCATTACTACCCTGACCCCAACCCCACCTCTCTACTATTTGTAACAGGAGTTACAGTCCAACTGCAAAGGAGGGAGAGAGACACAGGCACAGATGCTTTCTAGTAAAATATATCCATGCCAAGAATTTCACACGCTGTTCTAGCTCCCATCTTTGGCATAGGTGACCATTTATTATTTGTGAAGCTATTCAATAATTACAATGTTCTGATAATGATGATCCCAACAGGTAAATAATAATCTCCTGACTTTTATGAAATTAACATATTCAAGAGTGATAAAATGAAGTAGTAAAACAGAGATTTCAATGATCTGACAATGATCTGACAAATGCTGAGTTCTTCACGCCTATTTGTCAGAATGAGCCGTAACAATATAATCGGTCACCATCGCTGAACTCAAACTCGAGAGACAACCGGAAGAAGCCCCCGCAAGATTCAATAAAATGTGCAGTGCATGTGAGTTAGCTAGCTAGAGAGTTAGCTAGCTTAGACAGCTATGCATTTACTAACTATTTTTTCGTGTACTTTAATTCGGGCAAAGCCATTCGTGGGACGGTGAGAGGCAGGTTGGTCAGGTAAAGGAAAAAGTGTAGGTAATAAGAAAATGAATGCCACGTCCCTATTATTCTTCCTGGCTTTATGAGGAATTTAGCTAGCTAGCTAACGTTAGACAGTATCACAGTTAGCCGTTATAGCAAGTGAAGTTCCATGTGTGGCGTTTGCACATTCTCGGATATAACGAGCTAGCCTTCCAGCTAATATTCCCTATCTAGATCTGTGCTGGAGGTTCGGTTACCTAGCTGAATGGAAAACGTATATTTAGATAACTAGCTAGGTAATCCCAAACTGAAGTCTAAAGTAAATATACTAGTAACGTTACTATAGCTAGCTAACGTTAGCTAGCAATCTATGTGTATTGTTGGCTTTCCTCATCAGGTGACATCAACTTACCTCTAGCCAGCAAGCTCTCTCCCCCAATGTAGCTTGAGATCCCCAAATATTTGCTTTCCCTCGGCGATATTATCGCGCAGGTTTGTGTTGTTGAGAGGCTACACACCGTAGCTAACATGTTATAACGCGTCTAAAACGTGTCATGATCCTCAAACGTGTCGAAATCGAATGTTGGTTTTCAGACAGGAGGAGATGGGAAGTCTGATGCATAATAGGAAGTAGTCAATGTAAGTCATTCAATGAAAGACTGAGACATGGGTGACTGTCTACCCCAGCCTACTACAGTATGCCTTAGTAGCATAGCTAAAAGTCTTTATAAAAAGCAAACACATCATAAATAACAACTTTAATTTGACAAATAATGTCAACTTTTTGATCTGTGAAATCATTAAACCCTTCAAACTTTTATCAAGCATATCCTCCACAGGCTGAGTGTATGTAGTCCTACACTTTGTCAGTGCTTAAAGTCAATCAGTTTGACCATATCTTAAAATAGTTTCAGCAAACTTCACAACCGCATTAATAGATCAGATCACTATTGAACATCCATAATTACTGTTGGTTCAGATTTGATTGAAAGATATAGAAGACAAAAGCAATTACCTGTGTTGCTGTGCTGCTGTAAAGCCGTATTCGTCTCCTCTCCTGGTAAACACACTCACTTTTTTATTTTATTGGTTTAGAATTGTGGCTATGGTCTGGGTAGAACAGTCTGATTATCAGGATACCTAAGAGGGAAGACAAAACATTTCTGATTTCTTCTCAGGTCATGTATTTTTATGTGCATGTTCAAGATTATGTCATAGGACAGGGACAAAACACATTTCATCTTGGTCTCCCAATTGTTACTTTATCTAAATCGTAACCCCTCCCCACACACACACACACACACGTGTACATACAGTATGTACTGTACACCAAACATAATGGTTGCTTTAACCAACATAAGCCCGAAGATGTTGATATATTTTCTTGTTATAAGGCTCAATTTTAAGCACTCTGTCTAGGATTTTCAAGCTTATTTGGGTATTGAAATGTATAGCCAACAAAACCTGTGTCTGTGTGTGTGTGTGTGTGTGTGTGTGTGTGTGTGTGTGTGTGTGTGTGTGCGAGAGAGAGAGATTTGTCAAAGCTTTGTAAAACTACTAAACTACTCCCTATCTCTAAACCAAAGAGTGACTGTCTATCATACACTGTGTCCTGTTATCTTCATCAACACCATTTGGTAGAAATTGCTGACAAAGGGGGAAACCATTTTTGTCTTTCTCACAGACACAATTTGGATCATTGCAGTCACTTTTCCCATTCCCACACAAGCACACATATACACGTTTCTGCACACTACACCCAACCACCCCTCCCCCAACTCTCTCCCTCTGTGACACATTCCAAAGGTCAAAGTCACAGGAAAGCTTGAAGGACAGATAGAGTAACTGCAATTCGGCCTCCCTCAGACACAAGCACACAGAACATGTTTAAGTTGGATGAATGTTTTAAGACCGGGGGACAAAAAAATATTGGAAGAAATGTTAGGGGATAGGATGACTAAATTGGTATGTTATAGGGGAAAAGTTAAAAGAATCTCTGATTTACATGCCATATGTATAAAATAGTGCATAATTATTCATATACATTTTCCTATTTTAAGTTGAAAATACAGCACCATAACTATTGTTCACATGCATCACAAATAGTTTAACCTGAAGTGAAGCTCAAAAACTGACAGACAAATTTGTCTAAAACTGTTTCTAGATAGCGTCATCTTTTTACTAACACAAGTTCTGCACGATGATAGGCACCATCTTCTACAACATCTAGCACATTATAAAAAAAGGCTTTGAATGACCATCATGATGAGCTCTGAGCCAAGAAAATCTATCTTGACAATTGACACTTTAAACTCAACAGTAACATCATCAACAAAAGACCCAATTCTGTCTCCTTCCTTTGTCTGATACCAGTATTTTTTTTCAGTTAACTATCTCTGTAAATGTTCCTTATCTCAGATTAAGAACTGTCAGAACACAATTGGTGTTTCTGTGTAAAGGACTGAGGATATCTAAAGTTCCGTTTGAAAGCTTTGCATGCAGCACTGTGGAGAGACAGTGAGAGCAGCAGAGGTGACCTTGCCAACTGATCTCAGACCGGTGAAAGGTTAATTGCAAAACTGGATTATGGCTTCTTAAGATCAGGAATCTCAATCCTGGTCCTGGAGGGTCATAGTTTGCACAGGTTATTCCCTTGGGAGACTATTCACCTGCATTCTGATGATGAAATGTACTAACCGAACAGCAGTTGAGAAACTGGACTGTGTGAGTGTTTAAACTGAGTTCCTAAAGCATAAAAGTATCTTTAAATTATGGTTGTCACTCAGTATGCCATCAAATACTATTGGTCAGGCCTTTACCTGGAGAGAAAAGGGTGGCAGGTAGCCTAGCGGTTAAACACTCTTGGCCAGTAACCGGGAGGTTGCTGGTTTGAATCTCTGAGCCGCCTAGTCAAAAATCTGTTGATGTGCCCTTGAGCAATACATTTAACCCTAATTGCTCCTGTAAATCACTCTGGATAAGTGTCTGTCTGCTAAATGGTAAATATATATATATGTACAATGTATGACTTAACTGTGGTAGCCAAAGTCCAGAAACAAGAACTAGTCCACTGCAGACCAAATGCTACAGTAAGGATAATTTATTTGGTTCTATTTCATACCAATCTGTTTGGATTAATAAAAGCCTACATGAAAATGTGTAGGTAACTACATTGCGCTGATGAGTGAGGGTAAACCTATAGCTTGATGTAGGTTAGAGGGAATTGACTGAACTCTTTGGGTCAGTCATGATGTCCCAGTGACACAACACACATGCCAAAGCATTCGGTATCTTATTATTACAGAAACTCACCGTTACAATTATCGTTAGCGCGTCCCACTTCAATAACGTGGTCATGCAAAGTTAATCAGCTGCAGAATAGAGAGGAACTGCGCGTGCAAATGATTCAGAGGGAATACAGACTACAGTAGGCCTATATTTTGACAGATTTACAATGTTGACCATTATCAAGCACTTACTTGTCTTTGTGTGAACATCGCAGGAAAGAGGTCTCAGACCAGGCAGTACTGTCGCTACGGAAGCCACAGAGAACTCCACTACAAGCCACGGTTATACTCACCGGGGTTTCGACATTGCCACAAGAGTGGATGCAGCTCGTGGCCAAAATAATAGCCTATAACGTTTATTTATGTTTAAATTGTAGGATCTGAGCTGCGATCAGTCGTCGTAGCGCAAAATGTTTCTAAAATGATTGCTTGAAAATAGAAACTGCTGCGACAATGTATCAAGGGACACAGCGTCGAAGGACTAATTGCAGCTGATAAAAAATGGTCAACCAAATGTGGTATTTAATCCATAGGCTATTCTCTTATCAGGCCTGGTCCTGCATATTGATGTTACTGGAGGTTGTAGATTATCCTCGCTGCTACAACTGAGGTTTTAGTTACGTATAGCCTATCCCTTGTCCATTCTCCTCCCTCTCTCAATTTGCGTCTGCGGTGTCTCCGTTACGTCCGTGCGCGCCCTCCAATCCAGCCTCCTTCCATCAGCGTCATCTGCGTTGCAACAATGAAAAAAATGACCTACTGTAGTCTAGCGTCAGCCTGTAGCCTCACTGTTTTAGGTTTTATACATCGCATATAGAAACAAACCTGGCGTGATCATTACCTATGGTATTTAGATCGTGCTCACTACCAACATACAGAAAGCGCAGTAAGAGTGCCTGGTTTATTATTGCATCGAATAGGCTATGTGCTGCCTCTAAACTCCAATGCCAACCAGTAATATGCCATAATTCCTTTTACAGGTTCATGGATTTCAATAATTTACAGTAGGCCCAGCCTATTATAAATAGTTGGACCAATAATAGGTGATCTTTATTACATGTTTTATTTGACCAGGAAGGCCAATTAAGTTAGGCCTACTAACTTCCATAAAGGCTGCTTTTTGGATTGCTTAATGCAGTTTGATAATTTGTTGGTCTTGGCCTAGCCTACTTCATTTCAGAAACAGCTATATGATTATGCAATCCAAATTTGATTATGCAATCCAAATAGCTTCACAATATAAATTCTGCACTATTTCCTAGTCCTGTCATACCTGAGTTTCTAATGAACAATAACCAGTTAATTATGGGCCAATTTGCAAAATACATTCTATTCGTACATGTCTGTAATGCAGTGGAATTCATGTCCCCCAATGGATCAAACGACACCATAGTAAACATAGCTTTAGATGGCATGGAAAATGTTTGCAACCGAGCTCAGTCGACTCGGTCTTGTGACTCTGACCCGGCTCACTGCGCTACGTAGGCAACACTCGTCAGCTGGTACGCGGAGTTTTGGATCGATGCCAAGGAAGTGGGGGTCAGTGGACGACTGCAACGAGATGAGAAGAGGAAAAACCGAAGTCTAGAATCCGCTTGTTAACTTGACTATAACAGCTGGCATCGATAGAGGAAGGGAGAGGGGTGCGCATGCAGTGCTATCGCAGTCATGGAAAGAGCCGACAACCCATTTCCCCTGTCCGCGGAAAATTCATTTTAAAACACAGAACAGTTGGCAACTGGAATTATCTAAGTAGTGTGTTTGTTAAAATAGCTTAGCATGAGGAAGACCACATGCGGTAGTCTCCTATAATACAAATATGTAACAGTAAATATTATTTAATCAAACCTATCAATCATAAAATAATTAGCTTATAATAATGTATTGTATGTTCATGTGTTAGACCTATGACGTGTGAGAATATTTTCAGAGACACTGCAGAGAGATTGGAGACTGATGGCAGTGTTCCCGGTGTCATTGAGAAAAACATCGACCTTGAATTGAAGGTCATACACGGATTCCGCATGCGCTGCATTTCAAACGGTTTGCATGTTGCTGCAGTCAGCCTCCACACCAGCTCCACACGCATTATCCCCTATTGCAAAAACGGCGTTTCACATACACTATATTCTGGGCGACTGGTAGGTTTAGGAGCTTGAAGTGAATGTTTTTATTTATTATTGTTAATTAAGTTGTTAGAGCATAAGATGCCTTGCCTAGTCCTTTAAACACTCCTCTTTTGAGGAGTCACGTGAACCATTGTACGACTTTAGAATAGGTATGAACGAATGTGCTGTATGTCAAAGGAGGCCATGGCCTGGGATGGTGGCATGCTGACAGGTCATATGACCAGAGACAGGTGTGAACAACAGACACACAGGCACTAAAACAAGCAACCACACAGATAATGCTTTGTATAGTGAAAAGTGTATGCCGACTATAGCTTCCACAAAGCTAGGCTACTCTCTTTGTGATCCAGTTGTTGTGCATATGTGTATCTTACTACTGTAGCCCACTCATCTAATTGTTTTGTGTACTTTTAATGAGATGGCTTTTTATTGAATTATGCTTTTTCATCCTGGCGTTGGGGGTCTGCTGCCAAATTGTTGCAGAGACGGATATAAAGGGAGTTAATTATTTAGGGTGTCCTCAGCCTGTTCTTGTCCATCTAAGGTTAAGTAACCAAGAGTGAACTGAACAAATCGGGAAACGGGACATGGTCGAAATGGGAGAAGGGGTGAAAGAGAGACCCTCAGTGATATAAAAAATAAAAAGTAAGCCTTGTCATATCAGGAAATGTTCCACCAGCTAGCCGAACATTACATTCTAGTACTGCCATTCTTCCGTGGCATTGCATCTCTGAAGACCAACACCCTCTATATAGTAGACTGTCTGAATGGAGAAAGCATACTGGTATCTTAATTTTACTCATCCAATAGCCAAACACACATAACTGTTAGGCCGCATGGCATGTCACATGACGTGTTAGTTATTGTGTTAGTTATTACTGGGTCATTGTGGAATAGGACACCTGTCACATGTTAGCATTGGTTTTGAGTGGCAATATTTTAGCATACATAAATGGTATAGAATTAGAAAGAGGACAGACATATTTGATCAATATACATTTATTTTTTAGCTTTTCAATGTCAGGGGAATCTGAATTGTCGCATTTCATTAGTTGTTGTATTGTAGCGCTCTCTAGTGGTGTTTTTATTACATTGCCAATTACAGTATGTGCCTGTCTGTGGTGACGTCTGCTTTCGTGTTTCGAGCACAAGGTCACAGAGTCAACTGCGCTTGCAGGCTTGATGATTTATCAGAACCATAGGTGCAGGCGACAGCCGATTGACTGATCTACAAATCACCTTGCATCATAAATAAATACTCATTATTATTTGTAGATGAGTCAGTCAGTCACAATTTATCTATACAGTGCTTGACTTGGACTGGAATAGCTGCCAGTACTCATTTTGGGTGCCGGTATTCCTACTGTTTATATTTAGGTGCAGGAACACCACAATTCTTTTGAGCTAATATTCTATAAGAGGAACAGGAGCTCAAGCAGAAGAAAATGTGAGGTGCTGGTACTCAGCTCTGGTGATCTCCCGTCCAAGTCAAGCACTGGATATATCACAGTTTGATGCTCTCAAACTCGCCTGCACTGCAATGTAGAATAAGCTCATTGAGATCCTATTGAATTACTAGAGAGGCTATGTCATGACCCCTCAAAGTTCCAGAATGGTATGAACATAGCAACCATAGATGCGGTAAAGGAGTGTAGACTGTTCCATTGACCAGATTTGAGCACATTCCACACATCTGATGTAAAAAAAATATTGGATATTCATCAAATCCGTCATGATTGATGTATTGTAACAGGCCCACAATGTGGTTACTAAAGTCTGATTTGGATAGATTTGGCTGTACAAGTTGTCCCTTTTCAGGTTTAGAAGTGACTGCTAAATGCACAGTCCTGTTTATGTAAAATGGTTAGTATACAGAACTCGGTGGTGATAGTCAGTCACCTTTTACTGTAATGCAGTTGATTGAGAAAGGTGATAGTCAGTTGGACAACTGAATGCATTCAACCTAAATGCTTCTTCCGCATTTAAGCTCTGAGTCAGAGAGGTGTGGGGGGTGGCCTTAATCAACATTGTTGGCACAGTTGTTGTTAACTGCCTTGCTCAAGGGCACAATGGCCAATTTTTCCACCTAGCCGGCTCAGGTATTCAAACAAGCAACCTTTTGGTTACTGGCCCAACGCTCTTAACCACTAGGCTACCTGTCACCCCAGAGGACGATGAACATGTGTTGGGGTTGACATCTATACAAGCATTATACTCAGCTTTTTACTGCAACATGTGAAATACACATATGAACAATAGCCTAAATGTAGGCACATTTTTCTGGAGGGCAATGAGGAGACTCGGGAACATTCCCCCACGGCCCTTTCTCCCACGCGATTCCATGGCAATTCTGTTGTTTTGGTCGAGTTTGATTAACCTCTACCTTATCTAAATGGCTGACCTATGATACCGTCATCCGGTGCATAGGAACAGGTGTGTGAGACTGTCAGAGACCCACATAGGGAGGTGCTACCAGACAGGCTTATGCTTTTTATCATCACTTTGGGTCAACATGCCTTTTAGCAGAGGGATTACTGCAGCAACCTCACCCAGTATGTCAGATTACATGGTTATGGGATCAAAACTCTTTTCTATATATGTTAAAACTATAATTTAACTATAGTAAACTAACTATTATCTGTAGTTTATTATTTACTATTTATAAACAACTGTATACTCTTTATAAATGGTACCTTTGAGGAATCTACTTTGAAGAATCTAAAATATATTTGGATTTATTTAACACTTTTTTGGTCACTACATGATTCCACATGTGTTATTTCAGAGTTTTGATGTCTTCACTATTAATCTACAATGTAGAAAATAAAGAAAACCCTTGAATGAGTAGGTGTGTCCAAATTTTTGACGGGGACTGTATATATTTTTTGTACTTTTACCCCATTTTTCTCCCCAATTTGGTGTTATAGCCTTGTCCCATTTCTGCAACTCCCGTATGGACTCGGGAGATGCAAAGTTCGAGAGCCATGCATCCACCGAAACACAACCCTGCCAAGCCGCACTGCTTCTTGCCACACTGCTCGCTTAACCCGGAAGCCAGCGGCACCAATACAATACAATTGGCAATCAATGTCAGCTTGCAGGCACCCCGCCCACCACAAGAAGTGGCTAGAGCATGATGGGACAAGGACATCCTGACTGGTCAAACCCTCCCCTGACCCCAAACAACGCTGTGCGCTGCCTCAAGGGTCTCCCAGTCATGGCTGGGTGTCACACAGCTTGGGATCGAATCTGGGTCTGTAGTGATGCCTTAGACCGCTGCGTCACTCAGGAGGCCCTAAATGGTACCTTAATGTAAAGTGTTAGCCTACTGTTAGAAGTAAGGGTTTATTTAGTGACAGAGCATCCACAATGGACTCCCTCGCTGAAAACTGAAGCATTTGGACCATTAGGGCTCTATTCAATCTGTATCGCTGAAGTGTTACAGAGAGCACGCTAGAAATGTAAAGGTAATTTCCTATTAAGCCGACATCTGCAGCATTTACCATGAATGCAGTCTCTGCTAACACAGGAACATTGCCTTTAAATTTCAATCATGTTGTAATGCTGAATTTTAGCAGTATGGAATTAATAGAGCCCTTAATCAGGCTGCTTTACAATACAGATTTATGTTAATATGTTAAATTCAAAGAATCTTTGTAATATATACAGCACTTAATTAATTTCCTAATGGATTCTATAAATTTACTCTTTGAGTGATATTTTAATGTCTTAGTATGGGAGCTTTGCCAACTCCGTACTCCCATATGTCCAATTTGACTTATACATTGTAGATGCCTAGGCCTACTATCTGTAATCAGATGAAGATTAAATAGAGCTAAGATTATTCATGAAAAACATAGCTATCACAACTCTACCTGCCCTTGTAGATGTATCATGAGTTAGTGACTGAATGGATGGGCGAGGTTACTGTACTAATCCCTCTTCTAAAATACTTGTTTTCGGCTCCTCGTGTTGACATATGGCCTGGTGGTCCCTCCCTGTGTGGCTGTATAAAAACTATGCTCTGTCTCACTCACACACCTGCTTCCACCTTGAGCATCTCCACCCGCTAAAGGAGCACGGACCAGAGCCTCAACTTCGCCATTTTCGCCTTGCTCCTGCTTGGTCTCTCCCAGGCCCACTCTCCGCTTGTAAAAGCTGGAGCCCTCGGCACGGCTGAGCTCCTATCTAAACTCTCAACTCACTGTAGTGTTCAGAATCACTCACGCAGTGATTGTCTCCTCTGCAAGAATGGCCTGTTGAGGATGGTACGTTTTCACTTTAAATGCACAATACTGTGCAGTGCTATATAATAATCATGTCTACTGTATATTGAAAAGGTACATATTATTTGTGCAATTTACAACACTAGCTAGAAACACAATGCTGAACTAGCAAGAAATATTTAAATACTGCAGTATAGCAGCTGCCATGTAACCATGTACACTCCTGTTCAGATGTCATTACCAAATAATCTAATACTTTAGACATCACTACAAGGATCCTTGAGGCAAACAAAGGTACATAAAATTGATTTATAAGCTCACAAATCAGTATCTGATTAACATAACATCTACAATCCATATCTTCGTTATGTTATTGTTACACAGGAACATTGCCTTTAAATTTCAATCAATCGTTATGTTATTATTATGTGATCCACTCGACTCTTTGCACTAAGGGATGAGCCATCCACTTGACTCTTTGCACTAAAGGATGAGCCATCCACTTGACTCTTTGCACTTAGGGATGAGCCATCCACTTGACTCTTTGCACTAAAGGATGAGCCATCCACTTGACTCTTTGCACTTAGGGATGAGCCATCCACTTGACTCTTTGCACTAAAGGATGAGCCATCCACTCGACTCTTTGCACTTAGGGATGAGCTATCCACTTGACTCTTTGCACTAAGGGATGAGCCATCCACTTGACTCTTTGCACTTAGGGATGAGCCATCCACTTGACTCTTTGCACTAAAGGATGAGCCATCCACTTGACTCTTTGCACTAAAGGATGAGCCATCCACTTGACTCTTTGCACTTAGGGATGAGCCATCCACTTGACTCTGCACTAAGTAATGAGCCATCCACTTGTCTCTTTGCACCTAGGGATGAGCCTAAGAACCTCCTAACATCAAGGCGGTGGCCCGTTCCTGTAGGTTCATGCTCTACAACATCCGACCCTGCCTCACACAGGAAGCGGCGCAGGTCCAATCCAGGCACTTGTCATCTCCCGCTGGACTACTGCAAGGATGAGCCATCCACCTTGACTCTTTCCTCCGCACTGGCTTCCAGGGATGAGCCATCCACGGAGCTGTGAGGGGAACTCAGTACCTCCAGGCTCTGATCACCCTACACCCAAACAAGGGCACTGAGCCATCCACTCTGGCCTGCTCGCCTCCCTACCACTGAGGAAGTACAGTTCCCGCTCAGCCCAGTCAAAACTGTTCGCTGCTCTGGCTCCCCAATGGTGGAACACACTCCCTCACGAGGGACAGCGGAGCCATCCACTTGAGACACCTCCCCACCTCTTTACCTAGGATAGGATAAAGTAATCCTTCTCACCCCCTTAAAAGATGATGCACTATCCACTGGATGTCATAAGGTGAATGCACCAATTTGTAAGTCGCTCTGGATAAGAGCACTTAAATGTAAATGTAAATGAGCCATCCACTTGACTCTTTGCACTAAGGGATGAGCCATCCACTTGACTGCACTAAGGGATGAGCCATCCACTTGACTCTGCACTAAGGGATGAGCCATCCACTTGAGCCATCCACTGACTGCACTAAGGAATGAGCCATCCACTTGACTCTGCACTAAGGGATGAGCCATCCACTTGACTCTGCACTAAGGAATGAGCCATCCACTTGACTCTGCACTAAGGGATGAGCCATCCACTTGACTGCACTAAGGAATGAGCCATCCACTTGACTCTGCACTAAGGGATGAGCCATCCACTTGACTCTGCACTAAGGGATGAGCCATCCACTTGACTGCACTAAGGAATGAGCCATCCACTTGACTCTGCACTAAGGGATGAGCCATCCACTTGACTCTGCACTAAGGGATGAGCCATCCACTTGACTGCACTAAGGGATGAGCCATCCACTTGACTGCACTAAGGAATGAGCCATCCACTTGACTCTGCACTAAGGGATGAGCCATCCACTTGACTCTGCACTAAGGGATGAGCCATCCACTTGACTCTGCACTAAGGGATGAGCCATCCACTTGACTGCACTAAGGGATGAGCCATCCACTTGACTGCACTAAGGAATGAGCCATCCACTTGACTCTGCACTAAGGGATGAGCCATCCACTTGACTCTGCACTAAGGGATGAGCCATCCACTTGACTCTGCACTAAGGGATGAGCCATCCACTTGACTCTGCACTAAGGGATGAGCCATCCACTTGACTCTGCACTAAGGGATGAGCCATCCACTTGACTCTGCACTAAGGGATGAGCCATCCACTTGACTCTGCACTAAGGGATGAGCCATCCACTTGACTCTGCACTAAGGGATGAGCCAGATGCTGATGGAGGGAGATGTAGCTGTACTCAGGACCAGAAACGCCATGAAGTGTTGTGGCAACAGCAACTACTGCAGATGGACCAAATCCTCCTCTGGACTGGTGGAGGTGTTATATCATAAGACAATTACTTCTGTAAGTGAAAATAATTATTTTATTTATAAATTGACATAGCACATTCATTATTTATTCTTAAGCCATGAACACATATAATCTGATGTTATGATGTGATAAAGCAAGTGAGACAGAAGTCTTATTGGTCTTCATCACAGATGACTCCGAAAAGGCTATGATTGAGACGTCCATGAAATCGTTTCACACAAGAACCTGCATTCGATTTGGTCCCTGGAGCGGCCAGTAAGACTACATTGACATTCAGAGTAAAACTGGATGAGTTTAACTCACATGTCCACACATTGGGCATCTACCATGAGCACAACAGGAGTGACGGAGACCAGTATGTCAAGATCTATTGGTCAATTGGGGAAAACTATCCTCTCACTCTCATGGTCAAGTGCCCATATATCAAATCAAATTCATTGACACCTTTTAAGAATTTCGCTATCTTACCTCAACAACATCAACAAGTATCAGAAGCACTTTCATATATACTCATATCCATCTATACTTCCAGAAACAGGACACCAACAATCCAAATACGCCTTATGACAATTCAACGCATTACCCAATTTGGATTTCAAGCTTTGTAAGACATGATGGCACTTTTTAAGAGTCAATTTCCTACTGTTTTGATACTGTTCTTTTCTCATAAAATGTGTCCCTCTTCCATTTTAGGACCTGCATTCTCAATTGAGAATGGGAAGGACACCATCACTCCTATTCCTAATCCGTCTGTGAAAATAGGATGTTTATGTTCAGAGGATCAAATCACATTTAAGTCATCACATGCTTCATATACAACAAGTGTAGACTAACAGTAAGATGCTTACTTGCAGGCCCAACAATGCAGAGAGAAAGAAATGAGAGAAATAATAGAAAAGTAAAACACGTAATAATAAATACACAATGATGGTATCAGTAGCGAGTCAATGTGCAGGGATACGAGGTGATTGAGGTAGATATGTACATATAACTAGGAATAAAGGGACAGATAATAAACAGTAGCGGCAGCGTATGTAATGAGTCAAAAAAGTTTGTACAAAAAGGGTCAATGCAGGTAGTCTACGTAGCTATTTGTTTAACTATTTAGCAGTCTTATGGCTTGGGGGTAGAAGCTGTTCAGGGTCCTGTTGGTTATAGACTTGGTGCATCGGTGCCGCTTGCCGTGCGCTAGCAGAGAGAATAGTCTATGACTTGAGTGGCTGGAGTCTTTGAAAATGGTTAGTGCTTTTCTCTGACACCGACTGGAATAAAGGTCCTGGATGGCAGGGAGCTGTGATGTACTGGGCTGTACGCACTACCCTCTGTAGCGCCAAGCGGTCTTATGCCGAGCAGTTGTCATACAAAGCGGTGATGCAGCCAGTCAAGATGCTGTCAGTGGTGCAGCTGTAGAACTTTTTGAGGATCTGAGGGCCCATGCCAAATCCTTTCAGCATCCTGAGTGGGAAGAGGCATTGTAGTGCTCTCTTCATGACTGTGTTGGTGTGTGTGGACCAAGATAGATCCTTAGTGATGTGGACACCGAGGAAGTTGAAGCTCTCGACCCACTCCACTATAGCCCTGTCGATGTGAATGGGGGCGTGCTCAGCCCTTCATTTCCTGTAGTCCACAATCAGCTCCTTTGTCTTGCTGATGTTGAAGGAGAAGTTGCTGTTCTGAAACCCCACTGCCAGGTCTCTTACCTCCTCCCTATAGGCTGTCTCATCGTCGTCGGTGTCGTGTTGTCAGCAAACTTAATGATGGTGTTGGAGTCGTGCATGGCCAGGCAGTCGTAGGTGAACAGGGAATACAGTAGGGGACTAAGCACTAAGCATCCCTGAGGGCCCCCCGTGTTGAGGGTTAGCAGTGGTGGATGTGTTGTTGCCTACCCTCAACACCTGGGGGAGGCCCGTCAGGAAGTCCAGGATTCAGTTGCAGAGGGAGGTGTTCAGTCCCAGGGTCCTAAGCTTAGTGATGAGTTTTGAGGGCACTATGATGCTGTAGTCAATCCTTTTGTCCAGGGGGCCCTCGAGTTGTGCAGCAGGGGCCCCCGAGTGGCACAGCAGTCTAAGGCACTGCGTCTCAGTGCTAGAGGCGTTACTACAGACACCCTGGTTCGAATCCAGGCTGTATCACCAACAGCCGTGATTGGAAGTCCCATAGGGCGGTGCACAATTGGCCCAGCGTCGTCTGGTTTTGGCCGGTGTCGTCATTGTAAATAAGAATTTGTTCTTAACTGACTTGCCGTGTTAAATAAAGGTTCAAATAAATAAAAAAAACATCCTGCAAGCGTCAGAGCCAGAGTAGTAGGATTCGATCTTAGTCCTGTATTGACTCTTTATTTGTTCGGAGAGCATAGTGGGATTTCTTATAAACGTCCGCATTAGTGTCCCACTCCTTGAAAGCGGCAGCCTTTAGCTCAGTGAGTATGTTGCCTGGCTTCTGGTTGTGATATGTAAGTACGGTCACTGTGGGGATGATGTCATCGATGCACTTATTAATACCACCCTGCATACCACCGCTTGTTTCTGAAGCTAAGCAGGGTTGGTCCTGGTCAGTCCCTGGATGGGAGACCAGATGCTGCTGGAAGTGGTGTTGGAGGGCCAGTAGGAGGCACTCTTTCCTCTGGTCTAAAAAGTATCCCAATACCCCAGGGTAGTGGTGGGGACACTGCCCTGTGTAGGGTGCTGTCTTTCCGATGGGATGTTGAACAGGTGTCCTGACTCTCTGAGGTCATTAAAGATCCCATGGCACTTATTGTAAGAGTAGGGGTGTAAACCCTGGGTCCTGGCTAAATTCCCAATCTGGCCCTCATACCATCCCAGCAACCTAATAATCCCCAGTTTGAAATTGGGTCATTCATCTCCCTCTTTTCCCCTGTAACTATTCCCTAGGTTGTTGCTGTAAATGAGAATGTGTTCTCAGTCAACTTACCTGGTAAAATAATGGATAAATGAAATTGTGACTGATGTGGTAAACTCTATGTAATCGGATGAATCCTGGAACATATTCCAGTCTGCGCTAGTGAAACAGTCGTGTCACTGGTATTTCCTGTTTGAGCGTTTGCTTGTAAGCAAGAATCTGAGTATGAGTTATGGTCAGATTTGCCAAATGATCAACAACCTGTGTCAGTGCAGTGAATATGAACTTTTTTAAACAATTTATTTCCCAATTTTAATTTCCTTAAGTGGTCTTAACTGCAAAAATGTGTTGATAAGACATATCACATGTTGTTTTTCTCATTTCAGGCATGTAGTTTGTTAATTGAAGAACTGAGAAAAGATGGTTGTATGCAATATAATTCTAAATGACTGTTATTCATTCTCAGTGTGCCACTGTATCTTCATTGTCCTTCATTTACTGACAGTCATCTTTCCGTTCCTCAGGAAAACAATAAAAATGATGGAAATTCTCTCACACACATGCACACACAAAATATTCTGATTATTTGAAAAATGTGTTGTTTATTTTACAGAACAGTTGTGTGTAATACATTCAAATAATAATACTCACAAATATATACAATGGCATATGCTGTACACAGTGCACACAGTAATAACGTCACTAGTGTAATACTTAGGCTAAGGTCATGCAAGACCAGATATGGTTATTGGCAGAGACTGGATTTACTCGTGCCTTGAATTAGAACTTTCCTATTATATACACCAAAGCTTTGTTCTCTAAAGTTTGGGCTCTAGACATTCAGGGACAAATTCATTATGGGAGAGTTATTGTCATAAGGCTTTTTTCCCCTAACGGCAAAAAATATAAATTGATTCAGAGTATTAAAAAAAATACAATGCATGTTGGTGTGCCTCACTGCTTGTTATATCCAGAGAAAACAGGGCTTTGCAGTTTCATGATTGCCCAGTAGGGAGCGCTCACTCCATAAGCAAACATGGATAAGTGGGGCACATAAGATTGTGTTCCTTATTAAAATGCTACGAAGGCAACATCAGGTTAAAGAAGTGACGTGGTTAAGTTTTGTTAGGATTATTTGAATAAGTCAATCTGCTATATTACATCAAGGCTCACTCCCTATTTGAATCAGGCATACACACACTCAAACTATGTTTATGAAACATGAACAGTGTAGTGAAAAAAACATAATCAATCAGGTTCAGTTCTTCCCACAACTTCTTCTTCCCTTCACCCCTAAAAAGAGCAGAGTCAGGGATTTTCTAGCTTGACAGTTTCATAAATTGTCTTTTTTTCCATATGTTTATCCATTTTCAACATGCTCTGAAAAAACATACAAACTCACCTTTGAGCATTTGGTTCATCTATCCTTCGGTGGCGGTGGATTTTCAGGGGGTTTTATGTCTCCATTGGGCTCTTTCTTCTCAGGCTTGGTAGGGCTAATTTTCGGGCTCTTCTCTGGGGGTGGCCTTCTGGGCCGTCTCCTCTTGGGCTTTCGTGAGCGTGTAGAGACGGGCTGTGTTGTATCCAACAGGGGATCCAAATGTAATTTTCCACTAACTGCATCTGAGGACTCATCAATGTATGCCAGGTTCTCTCCAAAGTAGTCCAGAGGCTGAGAATACAGGGATTCTGGAAAGGCATTCTCCTTATCGACATCCTTCTCTTTTTCCTCTACTACCCGCTCATGCTGCGAGACCTCTGACCCTGTCGCAGATCCAGACTCTGACTCGTTGGATGAGTAAGAGTATGAGGACGATCCAGTCTCTGATTGACTGTTCAGCTGGCCATTCTCCATCACTCTGCCCCCCTTCCCAGGGGCCCCAGTCCCAGACACATGGCCTGCCCCATTGCCTCGGCTGCGAGGGCCATGTCGACGCTTTCGTCGTCGTCGTTTGAAGGGGTCGTCTGGCATGCGGAAGTCCACGGACATGTTCTGAATGTTCTGACCCCAGTCAGTGGTACGGGCTCTGAGCTCCTCCATCTGGGAAGAGAGAGGAAAGAGATCAAATCACTATTTAAAGATAATCTAATGAAGTCACAATACACTTGAGAGTTGATAAGAGAGGAAGGGAGGATCATTGAGAAATAGAACAGGTGGCTATAGGTGACAGTGTAGAGTGCAGCCCATTTGCTTGTAGGTTGTACTCTCCCATTTTGGGCCCGATCAGTTTTTACACACCTCAGCCCTGGTCTTCTTGGACAGGACCCGAAGCCAGTTTGCCACCATGGACAGGATGGAAGCAAAGTAGGCCAGGCCCAGCAGGATCCAGAACCACACCAGGGGCTTGTACCAGTGGTCTTTACCACCATCTCCACTATCACCTGACAGAGATAAGCAATAGGATAGGTATAGATAGGGGTTTACAGGTGTAGACAATGGAGAATCAGCAACCTTACAGGTCTAAAGGTTAGTTTACACATGACAGATCTGCTGTTAAAACCCCCTAGAATCTAAGCCTGGGTGGGAACCAAATAAGGGTTTTCAAAGGGTTCTCCTATGCGGACAGCCAAATAACCATTTAAGGTTCTAGATAGCATCTTTTTTTCTAAGAGTGTACAGTCTAATAAGCATGAATCAATCACGTCTCACTGGAGCAGACGAGCCTATTGTTGATTTTTGGTGGCATCATGTTTTAAAATGATCATACCAAGGATAATTTAGCTATTTGATTTTGAATTTTAGTACCCCTTTAGGTATAAAAAAACATATTTGATGAAACATTGAATTTGGCCAAACTGTGATTAGCCCATAGAAACACATTGAATAACAGATTTATACATGGGAAAACAGTCTCATCTTTCCATAGTGGGGTCATAATAGTTTTTAGGCCAAAACCGCTAAAGACGTTTTCGGGAGAAGACCGATTTTCGGGATGTCTCATGGTCTGCTCTGCCACCTTTCACCACAGATGCGGAAGGCCGACATCAGCGGATGAGGTGAATTAAGACGCAGCCCAGTTAGAGAGATATCTCTAGATTAAACAGTTCTCCCGAGTGGCATAGCGGTCTAAGGCACTGCATTGCAGTGTTAGAGGTGTCACTGCAGACCCTGGTTCGTTCCCAGGCTGTGCCACAACCGGCCGTGATTAGGGCGGCGCACAATTGGCCCAGCGTTGTCCAGGGTAGGGTTTGGCCGGGGGTTTAGCCGTCATTGTAAATAAGAATGTGTTCTTAATTGACTTACCTGGTTAAATATCATTTTAAAAACAGATTTTTACATGTTTTATTATGCTAATTAGATTTCAGCGGGGGCGCAGACTTCGACTCTAGGGGTTTATTAAATTAATCTCACATTAGTGAACATTACAGACTGAGCTGCCGGAAAACTCTATGGGTTTAATAATTAAACTTTCATTCAATGATTAAATTATTCACAAAGAGTAAAATAAATGTCCAGTTTAATGAGTGACTGTATTTTATCACTCAGGCCTCCTAAACTACATCAATCTCGAGTAGCAGGTGTTTGTGTCTGTTAATGTGTCTCAACACTGAAAGAGAGAGTTTCAACACTGAAAAGAGTTTCAACAATGAAAAGAGAGTTTCAACTAGGAAAAGAGAGTTTCAACTAGGAAAAGAGAGTTTCAACTAGGAAAAGAGAGTTTCAACTCGGAAAAGAGAGTTTCAACAATGAAAAGAGAGTTTCAACTAGGAAAAGAGAATTTCAACTAGGAAAAGAGAGTTTCAACTAGGAAAAGAGAGTTTCAACTCAGAAAATAGAGTTTCAACAATGAAAAGAGAGTTTCAACTAGGAAAAGAGAGTTTCAACTAGGAAAAGAGAGTTTCAACTCGGAAAAGAGAGTTTCAACACTGAAAAGAGTTTCAACAGGGAGAGAGTTTCAACAATGAAAAGAGAGTTTCAACAATGAAAAGAGAGTTTCAACTAGGAAAAGAGAATTTCACTTAGGAAAAGAGAGTTTCAACTAGGAAAAGAGAGTTTCAACTCAGAAAATAGAGTTTCAACAATGAAAAGAGAGTTTCAACTAGGAAAAGAGAGTTTCAACTAGGAAAAGAGAGTTTCAACTAGGAAAAGAGAGTTTCAACTCGGAAAAGAGAGTTTCAACAATGAAAAGAGAGTTTCAACTAGGAAAAGAGAATTTCAACTAGGAAAAGAGAGTTTCAACTAGGAAAAGAGAGTTTCAACTCGGAAAAGAGAATTTCAACTCGGAAAAGAGAGTTTCAACTAGGAAAAGAGAGTTTCAACTCGGAAAAGAGAGTTTCAACAATGAAAAGAGAGTTTCAACTAGGTAAAGAGAGTTTCAACTATGTAAAGAGAGTTTCAACTATGTAAAGAGAGTTTCAACTATGTAAAGAGAGTTTCAACTATGTAAAGAGAGTTTCAACAATGTAAAGAGAGTTTCAACTATGTAAAGAGAGTTTCAACAATGTAAAGAGAGTTTCAACTCGGAAAAGAGAGTTTCAACTATGTAAAGAGAGTTTCAACTATGTAAAGAGAGTTTCAACTATGTAAAGAGAGTTTCAACTATGTAAAGAGAGTTTCAACAATGTAAAGAGAGTTTCAACAATGAAATGTGTGTTTTGACCTTTTGAGACAGATTCCTTGACCCAATCCTAAATGCAGTGGCGGAAGTACCTGCAACATAGTCTCCAAAACCCACTGTAGTCAGGGTGATGACAACAAAGTAGGACGCCTCCAGGAGAGTCCACTTCTCCACCTCCTGAAACACCAGCGTTGGCACTGCAACGAAGAGTGCTACCCCCAACAGGATGGAGAGTATGGCTGAGATGACTCGAACAATAGTAGGACTCACCTTCCATTTCTGAGAGGGAGACAGCAAAACATGAACAAGAGGAAAGAAGGAAATGGAGGGACTGAAATACTGACAGGCCGAGAAAGACAGAGGAAACACATTCAACCAAATATTTAGTGTCTCACCGCTAAGAGAAATTCAATTTTGAGGATGGCCTTCCTCAGCCCGGTCCCCAGATGGTCTCCAACTCCAGCCAGCAGGATACCAAACAGAGGGATCCCCACCAGGGCATAAAAGATACAGAACAGCTGCCCCCCTTCTGTCTTTGGGGAGATGTTCCCAAAACCTGAGGATGATGGTTTGTAGAGCTTTAGGATTGGGATAGGTAGTGTCAGTGTGTAACAATGGATTAAACATCAGCCTGCTGATTTACCGATGGTGGTGACGATGGTCCCAGAGAAGAAAAAGGCGCTGGCCAAGTCCCATTGGCTGGTGAAGGTGGAGGAATTGCTGCTAGGATCCACACCCGCACCCATAGCATCTGCCACCTCCTGGGATGGGACAGTCAGAAAGTTAAAGTGATAAGAGAGAGAAGAGAAACAGTGATTGTAGTGTTTGGACCTGAATATTTCTGTATTTGCATTGTACAACTTGTTTACGCGCTGCTGTGCGTTTTGTTGCTTACCTTTCTTGCTACCTGCCAACTTTACGTTTCTTTATTTTTTATTACCATTTAGTTCCCTGAATTCCTATCATCCCTTGTAGTCATTGCAGATAATATTCCAATTTTTGGTGACTTTAATATTCACATGGAAAAGTCCACAGACCCACTCCAAAAGGTTTTCGGAGCCATCATCGACTCAGTGGGTTTTGGACAACATGTCTCCGGACCTACTCACTGCTACAGTCAAACACTGTACCTAGTTTTACCCCGTGGAATAAATGTTGTGGATCTTAATGTTTTTCCTCATCATCCTGGACTATCGAACCACCATTTTATTACGTCTGCAATTGCAACAAATAATCTGCTCAGACCCCAACCAAGGATCATCAAAAGTCATGCTATACATTCTCTGACAACCCAAAGATTCCTAGATGCCCTTCCAGACTCCCTCCACCTGCCCAAGGACGTCAGAATACAAAAATCAGTTAACCACCTAACTGAGGAACTTAATTTAACATTGCGCAATACCCTAGATGCAGTCGCACCCCAAAAAACATTTGTCATAAGTAACTAGCTCCCTGGTATACAGAAAATATCCGAGCTCTGAAGCAAGCTTCCAAAAATTGGAACGAAAATGGCGCCACACCAAACTGGAAGTCTTCCGACTAGTTTGGAAAGACAGTACTGTGCAGTATCGAAGAGCCCAAACTGCTCCTCAATCATCCTATTTTTCCAACTTAATTGAGGAAAATAAGAACAATCCAAAATGTATTTTTGATACTGTCACAAAGCTAACTAAAAAATAAGCATTCCCCAAGAGAGGATAGTTTCACTTCAGCAGTGATAAATTCATTAACTTTTTTGAGAAAAAAAAAAGATAATTAGAAAGCAAATTGCGGACTCCTCTTTAAATCTGCACATTCCTCCACAACTCAGTTGTCCTGAGTCTGCACAACTCTGCCACGACATAGGATCAAGGGAGACACTCAAGTTTTTAGTACTACAGTGCCTTGCGAAAGTATTCGGCCCCCTTGAAATTTGCGACCTTTTGACACATTTCAGGCTTCAAACATAAAGATATAAAACTGTATTTTTTTGTGAAGAATCAACAACAAGTGGGACACAATCATCATTTCTGTCCAAAAACGATGCAGAAAAATTAATCCATGCTTTTGTCACTTCTAGGTTAGACTACTGCAATGCTCTACTTTCCGGCTACCCAGATACGGCACTAAATACATTTCAGTTAATGCTTAACACGGCTGCTAGAATCTTGACTAGAACCAAAAAAAATGATCATATTACTCCAGTGCTAGCCTCTCTACACTGGCTTCCTGTTATGGCAAGGGCTTATTTCAAGTTTTTACTGCTAACATTAGGCTTGCTCCTACCTATCTTTCCGAATTGGTCCTGCCGTACATACCTACATGTACGCTACGGTCTCAAGACGCAGGCCTCCTTAAGGGAGCTGGAGGCAGGGCTTTCTTCTATAGAGCTCCATTTTTATGGAATGGTCTGTCTATCCATGTCAGAGACGTGGACTCGGTCTCAACCTTTAAGTATTTTATTGAAGACTCATCTCTTCAGTAGGTCCTATGATTGAGTGTAGTCTGGCCCAGGAGTGTGAAGGTGAACGGAAAGGCACTGGAGTAACGAACCGCCCTTGCTATCTCTGCCTGGTCGGTTCCCCTCTCTCCACTGGGATTCTCTGCCTCAAACCCTATTACAGGAGCTGAGTCACTGGCTTACTGGTACTCTTCCATGCTGTCCCTAGGAGAGGTGCGTCACTTGAATGGGTTGAGTCACTGACGTGATCTTCCTGTCTGGGTTAGCGCCCACCCTTGGGTTGTGCCGTGCTGGAGATCTTCGTGGGCTATTCTCGGCCTTGTCTCAGGATGGTAAGTTGGTGGTTGAAGATATCTCTCTAGTGGTGTGGGGGCTATGCTTTGGCAAAGTGGGTGGAGTTATATCCTGCCTGTTTGGCCCTATCTGGACGGGGCCACAGTGTCTCCCGACCCCTCCTGTCTTTGCCTCCAGTGTTTATGCTGCAGTAGTTTATGTGTCGGGGGGCTAGGGTCAGTCTGTTTTATCTGGAGTATTTATCCTGTCTTACCCGGTGTTCTGTGTGAATTTAAGTGTCCTCTCTAATTCTCTGTCTTTCTTTCTCTCTTTCTCGCCTTTCTTTCTTTCTCTCTCTCAGAGGACCTGAGCCCTAGGACCATGCCTCAGGACTACCTGGCCTGATGACTACTTGCTGTCCCCAGTCCACCTGGCCGTGCTGCTGCTCCAGTTTCAACTGTTCTGCTTGGGGCTATGGAACCCTGACCTATTCACCGGACGTGCTACCTGTCCCAGACCTGCTGTTTTCAACTCTCTAGAGACAGCAGGAGCGGTAGAGATACTCTGAATGATCGGCTATGAAAAGCAAAATGATATTTACTCCTGAGGTGCTAACCTGTTGCACCCTCGACAACCACTGTGATTATTATTATTTGACCCTGCTGGTCATCTATGAACATTTGAACATCTTGGCCATGTTCTGTTATAATCTCCACCTGGCACATCCAGAAGAGTACTGGCCACCCCTCATAGCCTGGTTCCTCTCTAGGTTTCATCCTAGGTTCTGGCCTTTCTAGGGAGTTTTTTCTAGCCAC
The DNA here is from genome assembly GCF_023373465.1 of Oncorhynchus keta. Lineage (NCBI taxonomy): Eukaryota > Metazoa > Chordata > Actinopteri > Salmoniformes > Salmonidae > Oncorhynchus > Oncorhynchus keta. The sequence continues at coordinate 17,672,031 of NC_068426.1, read as the reverse complement.
CGTGCTTCTACACCTGCATTTGCTTGCTGTTTGGGGTTTTAGGCTGGAATTCCGTAAACAGCACTTTGTGACATCAGCTGAATTTAAATACATTTGATTGATTGATTGTACTGCAACCCAACTATAGAGGTCTCATTGGATTTCATGACCGTTGCCTTGGACACCCCGAAAGTCTAATATCCCAGTCATTCAGTCATTTTAACCTGTTTGTTCTGTAGGTGTGTGTTTAGCCTATGTAGGGTACCTCTATGAGGGCCTGCAGGATGTCTGGGCTGACGCAGGTGTAGTTCTCCAGGAAGGCTCTGCGTGTGTCCTGCAGCTGTATGTGCTGGCCCTCCTCATGGGGAGCCTCCAGGGCCTGGAACACCACGGCCCCCAGCACTAGGTACAGCAGCACCCCCGTCAGGATACACAGGAGGGTGGAGCAGCGCATGCTTGCACCTTCGTTAAGCCCCAAAGAAGCACGCTTCTTCCCCCCGCTGCCAGTGCTGGAGCGCTCTGGGGCCCAGCTGCAGAACAAACAGACCAAACACAGACAGAAAGCCCATGGAAACAGATGTCACCCACATTAGCTAAACTGCAAGGTAATCATTAACCGGAAACTAAACGTAATACAGACTGTAGCCCCCACCATATTACTGACCTGAAACTAAACGTAATACAGACTGTAGCCCCCACCATATTACTGACCTGAAACTAAACATAATACAGACTGTAGCCCCCACCATATTACTGACCGGAAACCGAAAACATGCTGCTGACGGTTACACTATATGTGTAGGCTGCACTCTTTAAGAAAAGGGTTTCAAAGGGGTTCTTCAGCTGTCCCCATAGGAGAACCCTTTTTGCTACCTGTAACCAAAAGGGGTTTTCAAAGGGTTCTCCCATGGGGACAGCCGAAGAACCATGTAAGGTTCTAGACAGCATCTGTTTTTCTAAGAGTGTACTGTATACAGTCTAATAAGCATGAAGCAATCACTGCAATCACTGTCTCACTGGAGCACACAAGCCTAGTGTTGTTTTTCGGTGGCATCATGGATGTGGTATGAGTTGAAACCAGGAATGGACTTGAATTCTACCAGAGATGTGTCTAAGTAAAGGATCGTTACTATCTACCACACTACTCTTCATCACTTGGTTACCTCTCTCTCTCCTTCTCTTCCTCCCTCTTCCTCCTCTTCCAGCTGCTCTTCCCTCTGCGGCTGAGGATGGAGATTCTGGACCCGTAGCTGCGGGGATGGCCGTCCTCCTCACAGCCCGAAGGTGGGGACACTGGGTGGATTTTACCAAGACGTTGGTGTTGAACAAAATAACCATTGTTGGACCACTAGTTACTGAAGAGATTACTCAGTGATGTTTGACAACAGTACAAATATCATATTAAAGGTTAGTTATTATGTATGAGATCAATCCACTTTGAACACGACAATTCCCTGTTGTTTAGAATTATTTGTTGTTTGTTTTCCATTGATGAGAGGTTCCCTGTGTGACAATGAAACATGTGGTTCAGCACTGATACATGATGCTTTTGATTGTAAACGTAACGTCACCAAAACAACATAACATGAGCTGTCAACCAAAACCCTGTGTGAGAGAGAGAACATACAACAGATGCACATCTCGAATGGATCACATTGGGGAGAGAAAAAAATCATCACGGTGATATAATGGTGGATGGAGCAAGATACACAAACATACAGAATGCAGAGTCAATAAACATAAAAAAAAGGCTGTGTTCAAGACAACTCGCAAACTCTGAATCTCAGGTTAAAGTTAGATAGGTTTTTGTGGCGTAGAGCTTCCTATTGGTTGACTCAGTTACTTTCCAAGTGGGAAATTATGACCTTATCTTTCTACAATGAACTTCCAAGTTCCGAGTCGTCTTGAACGCGGCAATAGAGAAATAGAGGGGTGCTTCAGCCAGCAGAGTGGGTTAGAGCCCGAAAAAGGTGTGTGTGTGTATGTGTCTGCACGTGCCTCCGGCCATGTCTGTCCATTAACACAGGGGAGAAACATTATTCTATACCAGATATGCCACACTAGCAGGCGCGGATGTGTGAAGAATTAATACCCCATGATTCTCAGGTCCCAGATGTGATGTGACTGAGCTGAATTACACATTCAGTGTAATGTCCTTTCCAAGCTGCTGAGTGATTGGGTAGTTTAGTCCTTGACACAGCTTTAGATTTTTAGTCAGCCCAGGTTCAAGACTCCAGGGACACACTAATGCTGTATATTTACATGTAGGTGTAATATTGTCTTCTGTCTGATTTTATGTATTGAAGTTGTGCAGTAGGCCTACACTGTATGTACTGTGAGTGTGTGACAGGTTACATCTGTGCTTTTTCTCTCTCATCTAAGATATAACATTGCTTTTGCAGTCAGCAAGTCCTCTGGGCCTGATTTAACCTGAGACCAATAACCTGTCACCCACACAGTGAAATTTACACTACCCAGCCAAACAACTTCAGCAGCTGCTCGGGATACACAAAAAAAATGCATAGACAGACAAGCCTTTCATCCTAACGTGCAGCTATTTTGCACATGCTCCCAGATCAAAATAACTGCCCTTCAGCCTCCCTTTTAGTCATGTGCATTAGCTGACATCACTAGTGACAGTCAAGTTATGTTTTTATAAAATTACAAAAGCTGTCAAAAAGGCCTTTTCAGTGCCACCAAACAATAATTTGAAACTTTAACAAGGTTTAATTTGAATTGTTCTTAATTACAATCTCTCCATTTTAACATAACTGCACAGTTATAGAAAACCATGAACAGATTTAATGGCTAACTGTCATATGAAGACGTCATCCTTGAGATACCTATCACGCTCAAGTCATGGCCCTTCTAAGGTACAGATACTTCACATAACACAGTCAAAATGCCTGAGAATACATCCTTCGATTACACAGAATGAAGTTGATATGGGGTACTTTATCTGTAACAATGAAACCATTGCAATGTTCATTATCTCATCCAATGGAAGCAGGATTTGTGGTCTCTCTAACACACAGGGGGTGAAGCCTGTGGACATCTCTTACCTCAAAATGAACGATCTTAAAAATCCAGGATATCAGCAGCTATAGGAAGGGTCTCTTTCACACACTCACACTAGACGCTAGGAGAGTAAACGTGCACGAGCGTGCATGTGCATGAGCGCGTGGGAGAGGCTGTTGCTGAGTGTCCAAGAAATGAAAAGCTACTCCATCAAATTGACTTTGAAGAGAGACAGAGCTAGGGAGAGAGGTGGAATCAGAGGGAGAGGTGGAATGAGTGAGAGAAAGGGAGCGGGAGAGATGGAGGGAGGGGTCAATGCAGATACACTGAGCTAGAATTAGCTTATTGCTTTTTTTTGTTTCCTCTACCCTGATTTGGATCACTCAGTTTCTTCAAGGCAATAAGTGGAGAGGAGGGTAGGGACTAACAGTGTCTCTTGTGGAAATCGGACACAGGCTTTTGGTGGCACCTTATTTGGGGAGGAAGGGCACCTGGAATAGGTGGAAAGGTATCAACAACATAAACCACATGGTTTCCATGTGTTTGATGCCGTTCCATTTGCTCCATTCCAGACATTATTATGAGCCGTCCTTCCCTCAGCAGCCTCCACTGGTATCGACATTGTGGTGTAGGCTACATCATGTATGTGTGATAGTGAGCAATTCCACTATTCAGACATACAGTGTAACACTTTTTCACAGTCCTACAATATACTGTAGTCGTGTCGCTCTCTCTATGGGTATGAGTAGCAGAGTATCAGTGTCTCAGTCTGACAGTGCCAGGATCAATTCCTCTAGTGGAGTTTACGAGGTCTGCTGGCGTTACACTGCCGACTCCGCAATGGGCAACAGGCTCCCCCTCCCTCTGCTACCCTCAGCAGAGCCCGTCAAAGAACCCAGCCGCACCCTGGAACTGCTGCTGCTGTGTGTGGTGTGTTGTCATTTGTGTGTGTGCAGCAGTAAGGTTGTGGTTATACTTCCCAGGGCTATGCAGTTGATGGGAGTGAGCTCCCAGAATATCCCAATCAAAGATGTGATGGGGGGGGCAGGTAGCCTAGTGGTTAGAGTGGAGGGGCGGCAGGTAGCCTAGTGGTTAGAGAGGAGGGGCGGCAGGTAGCCTAGTGGTTAGAGAGGAGGGGCGGCAGGTAGCCTAGTGGTTAGAGAGGAGGGGCGGCAGGTAGCCTAGTGGTTAGAGTGGAGGGGCGGCAGGTAGCCTAGTGGTTAGTGGTTAGAGAGGAGGGGCGGCAGGTAGCCTAGTGGTTAGAGTGGAGGGGCGGCAGGTAGCCTAGTGGTTAGAGAGGAGGGGCGGCAGGTAGCCTAGTGGTTAGAGAGGAGGGGCGGCAGGTAGCCTAGTGGTTAGAGAGGCTGGCCAGTAACAGGAGGATTGCCAGTTCAAATCCCAGGTCTGACGGAAAAAATCTGTCGAGAAGTGAGCTGGCAATTGGAGGGTTGCAAGGCACTTAACCCCACACAACAGCTCCCAATGTGGCAGGCCCCTGCACCTCTCCCAAAACCTTGATGTATTTTTGGGTTAAAAGTGGAAGTTACATTTTGGTTGGACCTTGTGTGAAATTGGCCAATAAAGTGATCTTAATTCTTACCACCCTCCTATCTTTCCTGTGTATATATCTTTTTCCATACTACTGCTTTCCTTCCTCTCTTCCTCTCCAAACCAACTTGAGGAGTGCCACTTTATTTCTGCATCCACACAGCTAATGAAACATTTGAAATGTATGAGGTATGTATTTTGTACTACAATTGGACTTTCTACACATACAGCTGCCAGGTAGGATATTAGGTATCTAGAATACCTTTAACTATTTTTCAGAACTATGCTGTATCAAATAGATGTTATTGCTATCGCAGCACCAAACAGAATGGGTGAAATTGGTTGGAATTTCACAACCGTAAGGAGAGGACATCAGGAATGGGACTGACACAATTGACCAAACCTACAGTGGCTTCATCAACTTTATACACTTCAAATATGGACTTCTACGCATGACCAATGCTGTTTTATTGTTCATGACAATACCAGACTGTTTTGGTGTGACAGCAACAACAAGATCACCATTGACATGCACTTTAATCACCATTAGCACTCTCTCTCTTTCTGTCTCTCTCTCACTGTTGGCTCAAATCAATGTCAATTAACTGATGATTGAGTAAACAAAATGTATTTGACTAATGAGGTGTTTAAATATCAAATTGGAATAAATGTTACTATATTTTGAGGGAATGAAAATTCTGTACTGTGTTCTCGTACACTCTTCCAAAAAAAGGTGTTATCTAGAACCTAAATAGGTTATTCGGCTGTCCCCATAGGAGAACCATTTGAATAACACTTTTTTGCTCCAGGTAGAACCCCTTTGGGTTTCATGTAGAACCCTTTTCACAGAGGGTTCTACACGGAACTGAAAATGGTTCTACCTGGAACCGAAAAGGGTTCTCCTATGGGGACAGCTGGATAACTATTTTGGAGCCCTTTTCTAAGAGTGTATGATTCAAATCCTAAATTCCCTAATGGACTCTTAGCTTGGTCTCACTAACCAAAAAGACTGGATGAAGCATGAGACACCTTCAGAGACTGTGTTCCTCAAAGTGGCCCTGTTTGTCAGAGAAGGAGTCTCTAAGATCAAACAGCCCAGTTTGCAATTAACTGATGTACCTATACACTGTTAATTCTGGGCCTATTGCCATCATTGTCAGTGAGTATGAAATATATTAGTCCCCTACTCAGTTAAACAAGGCTTTGACAGGAAAACATAAACGCTCTCCCTCTCTCACTGGCCAGATCAGCTTCCCGGGGCAGTCTCTTCCTTTGTCACTGCATATTACTGTAGTCATTTAATCAATGTACACTATGTTAAATGAAAACGTTTTAAGGCAAAATAAGCATAAATATAATACTTGCATGCAAATGATAAGACAGTCTATCAAGAAAATGATTGGAAGTTATACCAATGTTTCTTCTATACTGTACTACTGGTGCACTGGCAGACAAGGATCATTTGATTAGCTATATACACCCACCAAAGGAACTTTGAGACACATTCAGCTTCGTCAATTCAATCTGTGAGAGAGCCTACAGATCCCCTTTGCTCACAAAAAAAACTGAACTGAGTCCAACTGCTATGAAACAGGAGTCGTATTACTCAGAGGGCTGGGAGTCGGTAAATCAAGGCCAAGCACAGACAGAGGCATACAGGAGATATACTGCATATACTGAGAATCTTGAAGTAAACATAAAAGAGGAACTGATTACTCAGACAAGGAAACAGACAGGAATATACAATAATGAATAAAGTGCTGACACGAATCAGAATATCTGGTCTGAGTGGAAACTGGACATTTGACGATGAAAGTACAGAAGAGGGAAGGGGTGAAACTAAAGTGTTAGAATTGTTAGAATTGCCTTGAGCCAACCGGTGGCCAGAAGACCATCAATCAATATAGACACCCTTCAATAAACTCTAGAGATTCAATGGTGTAGAAATAGTGATGTATTGCTGACAGATTTGCCACAGCCCCTGATTAATTTCAAGACATCAGCATGGAAATAATAACTGAATTGGAAGAGAAAAACATTTTCAATTAATGAAAAAATTATTCTCAAAACGTCAATACTGTCAAACACCATTTTTGTTGTCATCAACACCATTGCAACTTACCTTGTAATTTCTACGAGGAAAAGATAAGAAAATGTAAAAGTCCTTACTTATGTTCCCTCGGAGATGACTGCAGGACTCAGGTTCTCATTTGTTCTTCTCCTCCTTGGTTTCTTAGTATGCTCTGTCTTGGCAAGATGTTTACCTAAACAAAGACAAGTGAGACAAAGCAGCAAGAATACAGAGAGAGAGAGATGAAGAGAGAGTTGATCAGAGAGATAAGGGGCAGATTTACAAGGGATGGGCAATGGAGTGAAAGACAAGCTTCATTGGGATGAAATGTCTACATTGATTTAACTGATGGCAAATTGACCGGCAATTACATGTGAAAAGGAGAGAGTGGGTGGTGGCGAGGGGAGAAACGAGGAAAGGGAGGGATGTGAGAAGTAAAGAAGAGGTGGATGATGACTTGACTTCCATCATGAGCACTTTTTTCAATTAGGGCCTTTTTACATCTAAGCCCCCTTTCTGCCATTTTTGATGATGCATGGACTTCTGGGTCTGGAAATGGATTTGTTTGCAAGCGTCTGCAATTTTGTCCCATTTAGTGGAAGACGGGCTTGCCACAGTGCACTGATAACAAGAAGTCAAATATTGTTACAAGGCGGCTTAGCAAAAAAGTACAACAACGTAGTAACTGCCGTGTAGGTTGGTCGTCTCATATAACTTGTGATAATGTTCTCACACATGTTCTCACACTCAGAGACTTCATTTCACCATTTCTATCAAATTGAAGCTTGCCAGTGACAATTGATTTAAAAACATTACAGTCAGTATCCAATAAATACATTTTACTATGGTTTTCTCTTATTCCTCCAGTCCATACAGTGTTCAGTGCATGACATTACAGAATTGTGGCCATGTATGGTAGCTGACTGAGGCTGAAAGACGTTTCCCCATAGGTCCAACACACCACCTGCAAACCACCAGCACACTCTTATACTGTAATCGATATGCCTAGGAACTTTACACTTTCATCTAATCGCATCTTGTCCAGAAAGGCTTTTAAACAAGGGTAAGAGGGAGGAGAGAGAGAGAGAGAGAGAGAGAGAGAGAGAGAGAGAGAGAGAGAGAGAGAGAGAGAGAGAGAGAGAGAGAGCAAACAAGCCACTGTTGAATCAATTTACAGCGGCCAAGGCAGAAACCATCTGTTTGCCACCATGTGTGAGAGGCTGGGTATGCACAAGATCAGTATGACGCCACTTCACCCACAAAGCAATCGTTTCGTGGAGGGTTTTAATAATCTCTGCCAAACACAGCGTGACTAGGAAAAACATCTGCCCGTGGTTCTCTTGGCGTGCTTCTCCGCTGTCCATGATTCCACCTTCGCAAGCCTGCCCTACTCATGTCCTACTCATGCCCTACTCATGCCCTACTCATGCCCTACTCATGCCCTACTCATGCCCTACTCATGTCCTACTCATGTCCTACTCATTTACATTTACATTTAAGTCATTTAGCAGACGCTCTTACTCATGTGCCACCTACTCATGTCCACTTGCATCTAAATCTTGTTGGGGGGGAGTGATGCCCTACTTACCCTATGTATTCCTGAAGAGGTGGGGTTTCAGGTGTCTCCGGAAGGTGGTGACTCATGTTCCACCATACTCATGTCCCTAGTGGTAGGGAGGCTCATGCCCTACCTCATGTCCTACTCATGGTCTTGTAGCGGATACTCATGCCAGTGGAGAGAGCTACTCATGAACCCTGCGGCGTTCTGGATGAGTTGTAGGGGTTTAATGGCTCATGTCCTACTCATGCGCCCTGTGTCATGCCTACTCATGCCCTACTCATGTTGTCCCACGCCAAGGTTCTTACTCATGTTGTCCCGTGATGGCTCATGTCCTAGGAAGAGGAGCTCATGTCCTACTCATGTCCTGACTCATGCCCTGGTCACTCATGCCCTACAGAGCCAAGTGACTTGGTGTATGCGAGAATAAGAGAGGGCCTAGAACAGAGCCCTGGGGGACACCAGTGGTGATGTCCGCCACGCCACCTGGTACTCATGGACGCAATCATGCGTGGGCTCCCATGCCCTATCTCATTAGCCCTATACAGAGAAGAGCAGTCAGCCCTACCTCATGTCCTACTCAAGAGTGCCCATAGGGATCTCAGAAGGGGTGCAACCCTAAGACTAGCATCAGCTACTTGGTCTGGAGAAGAGAGGAGGGGATAGGGTCAAGCGGGCAGGTTGTTGGGCGCCCTGCCGTCACCCCCGAGGGAGAGAGAGGAGAAAGAGTTCAGAGACAGCCCAGAACATCACTTAGCAGCAGATCGAGGTTGAACATCTGCTTCAGGAGGGAGGAGAAGGTGGCAAAGAGCTTCCTAGGGTTAAAGGCAGATGCTTGGAATTTAGAATGGTAGAAAGTGGCTTTAGCAGCAGAGACAGAGGAGGAAAATGTAGAGAGGAGGGAGTGAAAGGATGCCAGGTCCGCAGGGAGGCGAGTTTTCCTCCATTTCCGCTCGGCTGCCCGGAGCCCATGTCCTACTCATGCCCTACTCATGCTACTTGGTCGGCCCCGTGACAGCCCTGCCGTCCCCCCGGGGCCGGGGTACGCCAGGAGACAGCCCACATCATCAGCAGAGAGAACAGCTGTTGAACGCACGTGTGAGGCAGAAAATGACCCATGATGTGCACACCCGGGGATGGCACTTTGAGGCTGGGGAGCTGATCTGGGTCTTCAGCCCCCTGAGAAAGAAAGGACAATTCCCCAAGCTGGTGTCACTGGTGGGGCCCTGCAGGGTCCTGGCGAGGATGGGAGAGGTTGTCACTGCACCTGGACAGGTTAGCCCCATACAGACGGGCCTCTAACCCCAGGAAGCCCCACAACCCCTCCCTCCACACACACGTCCAGGCCCCGCAGACAGGGCTCGAGGTGGCCCACTCACCCAGTCTCTCCTGTGCCACTGCATGGTTCCCTAGAGCCACAGACTGTATACCCCGTGCCCACGTCGTTTCCCTCCATTTCTCTGCCTTCATCTCGTGCATCAGAGGGACAGCCCCCTACCACAGACTGAGCCCCCTGTGCCCACGAGTGGACACTCTGCCCCCATCACTCCTGCACAGACAAATGAGACCTCTGGTTCGCTTCCGAGACTTTGTGTGTTCTGTTGTTTTTAAAGTAGTCATGATTTGGCCTTAACCCTGTACATGTGGTGGTTTGGCTACTAAAATGTTATTTATTTCTATTCTAAAATCCCCCTAATAAATAAACTGGAGATGGCGACTGTGCTTCTGCTCAGACGGTGGCAGTTATTTCCAAACTGAATCAAGGCACGTTAAGCTGCCAGTGACAGGGGAAATGCTGATCACATCAATAAGGGGCTCACAGAGAGTTCTATTAACAGCAGATTAGAATTTAGACACACGCTTCTGTACACACTTAATAGAGGCCAACCCTTGATGAGAACCTGCTTCAGAGTGCAAACGACCTTAGACTGGGGCGAAGATTTACATTCCAACAGGATAATGACCCTAAGCATACAGCCAATGGAATGGCATCAGAACAAGAAAGTGAAGTCCTTGAGTGGCCCAGCCAGAGCCCAGACTTCAATTCCATTGAAAATCTGTGGAAAGACTTGAACATTGCTGTTCAACGCCGCTCCCCAACTAACTTAAGAGAGCTTGAGAAAATCTGTAAGGAAGAATGGAGAAAATCCCCAAATCCAGATGTGCAGCCGATAGACGTGCCCAAGACGACTCAAAGCTGTAATCGCCGCCAAAGGTGCTTCTACAAAGTATTGACTCAGGGGTGTGAATACTTATATAAATGAGATATTTCTGTATTTCATTCTCAACAACATTTGGTAAAATGTCTGAAAACATGTTTTCACTTTGTCATTATGAGGTATTGTGTGTGTGTGGATGGCTGAGGGGGGGAAAAAAATGTTGTATTTAGGTTGTAACATATGAAAATGTGGAATAAGTCAAGGGGTATGAATACTTCCTGAAGAGACTGTATATGTTCTGTTTCTTAATGGAAGATTTCATTATTCTGAAAAACAAGGCTATGTAAATAAACTGTTCAGCTTCCAAAGAATGCAAACAAACTGTTTGACTAATTTAGAATGAACCCTAAAGTTGATAACAATAAACCTATATGTCAGTGTTATGGTGGTGACGACACTAAAACAAACACATTCCTGTTGACAATGAAAAACAAAACTTTTACAATTATTTTTAATTTTTGCTTACACATTTGCAGTTTCTACAACAAAAGCTTATGATAAAATACAGAAATTAGGGGTATCAATAAAATTAGCAGTGACCTACAATACTTCCTCCAAGATATCCAGAGACAGAGAGCAAATGTGTGAAACAGTTTTAAAAAAAATGTCCATTCCAATATTTCTGTGTTCCAGAATATTAGCTTAGCAGATGAGTTTGTATATTTGAATATTTTTTTGGTGTCTCCAAGTCATTCTCTTGAACAAAAAGGAGAGACATAACAAATTTGAATTACAATTAATTTACCTTTACAGATACCTCAGAGACATAGATAAAACAGAGATTTAGTCCCAGAAAATGTGTGAACATTGAACATTTATGAAGTGTGTGTGTGTGTGTGTGTGTGTGTGTGTGTGTGTGTGTGTGTGGGGGGTGGGTATTAGGGGAGAGGCAGGGGGTGAAAAATGCAGAACATCTGTCTGTAAAACACCACTCATTTGGTGTTATGTGCAGACTCTGATTGAACATCATTTAAATAACCAGTTTATTGAAAATAATGTATCTTAATTCAAAGATATTCTATGGTAGCTGTAAAAGGCAAAGCAGTTGTGCACATACAGTTCAGTATCTGACTAGAGAAAATAAAAGCACCAGAAGTACTGGCAATGCTTCACTTACACAGTACAATCATCGATCTCAGGTCAACCACGACAAGTTGACTGTCATGATGGATGTCCTTTCATGTGCATGATAGCATTGTGGAACACAACGCACGTACAGTTTAGGTTAAGAGTGGCCAAACATTTCCCATCAGCTTTCCTAACCATCAAAGAAGAGATTGAAGGTCAGAGGTCATTCACATGGCCTTGTCAATCAGCCCTAACGAGGTATTACTGCTGGCAGTGAGGTGCATTGTGAGGAGTAACGTCCCTCAGAGATTCAGCATACAGGTCTTTTAAGGCCAAATGAATCTACCAGTTTCCTATTCCGACTCAATTTCTCTTTGGATTGACCCTGTCCTTCAAGGAGTAGGAATGTTTTCTACAAATTACAGAAAGAACACGTGAAGACAACAGAAGAGAGTTTCAATCCAACTGCAATACTCTTGTATCGTGCATCATAGATTTCATCTATTTACTCCATTTAATGGATGGTAATAAGAATAATCATATTTTTCAACTTCTTTCTACCATACAGTTATTCATTATCAACATAACCACATCTTAGCATATGCAGAATTGTGTGTTAGTAGTGGTATTTTATTTAAACCACAAGGAGAGAAAGTATGAAACATAAAGGAGAAACTGCTCTCCTCCAGCCCAATCCCTCCCTCTCTCATCCTTAGCCAAGTGCCCCCCTGCTCCTCAAGCAAAGAAGACCACAAAGACGATGAAGAAGACTATGAGGACGAGGAAGATTTTGACCATGAGCCAGCGGTTGGATGAGACAGACTGAAAGTACTTGAGGATCTCGGAGTGTGCCATGTCCACGTTCAGCTGGGTGTCCTCCACATTGGCATCAATTCTGCAGGAAAGAGGATGGGAAATGGGAGGTCAATGAGTGTAAGAGGTTTCATTAACCGGCTTACCACTGCATGCCCTGTCTGATCATTGCTGGATATGCAAGCTCAACAAAACAACAATGTTATATCAGGGGAAAAGCATCTTAACTAGTGGCTTGATCATCTCTGGCTCTCTCTTCATGTCTCCCTCACCTCTGCACTGTCTCCTCCTGCTCCTTCACCATGTGGGCCAGCTGCTGGAAGATGGAGCCCAGCTCTACGATGGTGGTCTCTATGTTCTGCATGGTGTCTGAACGGCTCTGGATGTACGAGTCCTATACAAACACACCATAAGAGTGACACCACTTACAATGAATGCAAATTGTTAAGCAACAAACAGTATTATTGATTGACACATGACTCCAGAAACAAGTCTCAGTCAATAAAAGCATTTGTATCGAATGAGGACAATGCGTCAAAGTGTGTTTTAAATGTCACTGTTATTGTCACAATCATTATAATGCTTCTCATCATCAAGAGGATTGGAGGTAATACCTGTTCATTGACAAGCTGCAGCTGTTGGCTGGCACGGAAGTCCATGTCTATAGAGACTTCAGCTGTCCTTTTAGAGTCGTCCTGCATTAACAATGAGTTACCTGCAAGAGAGAGTGAGAGAGAGAGAGAGTGAGAGTGAGAGAATGGAGGAGAGAGAGAGAGAGAGAGAGAGAGAGAGAGAGAGAGAGAGAGAGAGAGAGAGAGAGAGAGAGAGAGAGAGAGAGAGAGGGAGAGAGAGAGATAAAGAGAAGGGAGGAGAGAGAGAGAGAGAGAGAGAGAGAGGGGAGAGAGAGAGAGAGGGAGAGAGAGAGAGAGAGAGAGAGAGAGAGAGAGAGAGAGAGAGAGGAGAGAGAGAGAGAGAGAGAGAGAGAGAGAGAAGGGAGAGAGAGAGAGAGAGAGAGAGAGAGAAGAGAGAGAGAGAGAGAGAGAGAGAGAAGGGGGAGGAGAGAGAGAGAGAGGGAGAGAGAGAAGGGAGGAGAGAGAGAGAAGGGAGGAGAGAGAGAGAAGGGAGGAGAGAGAGAGAGAGGGAGAGAGAGAGAGAGAGAGAGAGAGAGAGAAGGGGAGAGAGAGAGGAGGAGAGAGAGAGAAGGGGGAGAGAGAAGGAGAGAGAGAGAAGGGGGAGAGAGAGAGGGAGAGAGAGAGAAGGGGGAGAGAGAGAGAGAGAGAGAGAGAGAGAGAGAGAGAGAGGAGAGAGAGAGAGAGAGAGAGAGAGAGAGAGAGAGAGAGAGAGAGAGAGAGAGAGGGGGAGAGAGAGAGAGAGAGAGAGAGAGAGAGAGAGAGGGAGAGAGAGAGAGAGAGAGAGAGAGAGAGAGAGAGAGAGAGAGAGAGAGGAGAGAGAGAGAGAGAGAGAGAGAGAGAGAGAGAGAGAGAAGGGAGGAGAGAGAGAAGGGGGAGAGAGAGAGAGGTCAGGTTGTACTTTTTAGTGCTTGTTTTGTACTGTGGAGCTGATAATAGTTTATCTCACCGAAGTTGCTGGCATGTAGATGTGAGGAGGATGCTGGGGCTTGAGAAAATTGATCCCTTCTACTCTTCTGCTCTTTGAGGTTCTGCAGAGGGAAAAGAGTGTGGGGGAGTTGAGAAGAAAATCTGTATAAAACGGTTTATAAATCAAAAAATATACATGGAACATCCAATCAAAACTAGTCTGGTCAAAATATTTACTGTGAACGATGCGTGTCTGTCTTACCTCTGTCCTGACCTCCAGCACCGACTTGAAGTCGTTTGACATTGATGCCAGTTTGGACTAGAACAGAAAAGGGCTGTTATAAAATGAACGCTACATGGAAAAGTGACATGCACTATTCTTCATTGGATAAAACCAATGGACATATCAGAATGTCAGAGCACGGAAGTTACCTGGAGGGAGACAACGATGGTGTTGGAATGTGTCTGTAGGTGTTTGCCATTCTGACTCTGTCTGGAGCGCACAAGACCCTGCAGCTGTGCTATCTGTTTATTCAGACTGTTTATGTCCTGGACAAAGAAAAGAAAAAACAGACAGCTTGCTTTTACTTTCACATCCCAACGGTCATCTAATAAAGTGTTCCTGAACAGCATCCTGTACATATAAACTCTGTAGAGTAACAACAAAGTATAGCAGCTAAATCTACTATACATATCTCCTCACCTGTTTAACAATGTAGGTTAACTCCTCAATCTCCACAGCTTTGTCATCAAAAAGAGATTTCCTTTTGGCAACTAGACAAGATAAGAGTCAGTGAGTTCCAGATGCACAACCACATTGTGGACGCAAAAACTCTAAAAGTTGCTTCCTTACGTATTGTGAGTTTTTCCAGTTTGGCGAAAGTGTTACTCAAGTCCTTCCCAATCCTCCTGTTAAATAGAAAGAAACATAACGAACAGTTGAGTGTAGGGATACCAATAGAAGGCTATACATAAAATGTATCTGTTCTCAAAATCATCTACTATTCTCATTCAATAACATGTTCATAACACAGTGTAATGCTCCTAACTTTGCCATGAGTGTAAAGTCACTGCGCTGTCTGACGGCACTGAGGGCTGGCTTGCTGGACTGGACCGCATTCTGAAGAAAACAGAAGGAATAAGGAACAATCAACCAACATTGATCAGTGTGCAAATGTCAAGCACAACTATTTTGGTGTGCCTGAATGTTATGATTCGACAGTTGGTGCTCGTTCAAAACATACAGTACCAGTCAAAAGTTTGGACACACCTATCTATCAAGGGTATTTCTTTATTTGTACTATTTTATACATTGTAGAATAATAATGAAGACATCAAAACTATGAAATAACACATATGGAATCATGTTGTTCACAAAAAAAGTGTTAAACAAATATTTTAAATTCTTCAAAGTAGCCACCCTTAGCCTGGATGATAGCTTTGCACACTCTTGGCATTCTCTCAACCAGCTTCACCTGGAATACTTTTCCAACAGTCTTGAAGGAGTTCCCACATATGCTGAACACTTGTTGGCTGCTATTCCTTCACTCTGCTGTGAAGTAAAACTCATCACAAACCATCTCAATTTGTTTGAGGATGGATGATTTGAGGCCAGGTCATCTGATGCAACACTCCATCACTCTCCTTATTGGTAAAATAGCCCTTACACAGCCTGGAGGTGTGTTGGATCATTGTCCTGTTGAAAAACAGATGATAGTCCCACTAAGCACAAACCAGATGGAATGGCATAATGCTGCAGAATTCTGCAGTAGCCATGCTGGTTAAGTGTGCCTTGAATTCTAAATAGATCACAGACAGTGTCACCAGCAAAGGACACCCACACCATCACAACGCCTCCTCCATGCTTCACGGTAGGAACCACACATGCGGAGAGCATCCGTTCACCTAATCTGCGTCTCACAAAGACTTGGCGGTTGGAACTAAAAAAAACTCAAATTTGGACTCATCGGACCAAAGGACAGATTTCCACCGGTCTAACGTCCATTGCTCAAGTTTCTTGGCCCAAGCAAGACTCTTCTTATTATTGGTGTCCTTTACTAGTGGTTTCTTTGCAGCAATTCGACCATGAAGGCCTGATTCACAGTCTCCTCTGAACAGTTGATGTTGAGATGTGTCTGTTACTTGAACTCTGTGAAGCATATATTTGGGCTGCAATTTCTGAGGCTGGTAACTCTAATGAACTTATTCTCTGCAGCAGAGGTAATTCTGGGTCTTCCTTTCCTGTGGCAGTCCTCATGAGAGCCAGTTTCATCATAGCGCTTGATAGTTTTTTGCGACTGCACTTTAAGAAACTTTCAAAATACTTGACATTTTACAGATTAACTGACCTTCATGTCTTAAAGTAATGATGGACTGTTGTTTCTCTTTGCTTATTTGACCTGTCCTTGCCATAATATGGACTTGGTCTTTTACCAAATAGGGCTATCTTTTGTATGCCCCTCCTACCATGTCACAACACAACTGATTGGCTCAAACACATTAAGAAGGAAAGAAATTCCACAAATTAACTTTTAACAAGGCACACCTGTTAATTGAAATGCATTCCACGTGACTATACCTCATGAAGCTGCTTGAGAGAATGCCAAGAGTGTACAATGCTGTCATCAAGGCAAAGGCTGGCTACTTTGACAAATCTCAAATATATTTTGATTTGTTTAACACTTTTTTGGTTACTACAAAATTCCATGTGTGTTATTTCATAGTTTTGATGTCTTCACTATTATTCTACAATGCAGAAAATGGTAAAAATAAAGAAAAACCCTGGAAGGAGTAGTTATGTACAAACTTTTGAGTGGTACTGTACATAACAGTAATAAATAAACATCTCTCTATGGTGCTAATCTGTCACATCTATTTTGGTAAAGCTAGTTAATACTAATTGAGAACATACACATTATTATTAAAAGACATACGGTCTCTCCATGTTGCTCACCTGTCTCCCCTGTAGTGACCTGCAGACTGACTGGAACTCATTGGTGCGGTCCCTGCCCGACATGTTGCTTATGTCCCCCAGTGGGGCAGGTGGCGGTGGACTGGGGGCTGTGAGTTGTGGGTCCTGCAACTGGATCAGCGGTGACTGGGTCTGGGCAGGCCCTAGGTACACCCCTTCCTGGCTGTTCCTAGGACCGTGGCGACGACGCGTGTTCATGGATGCTCAGGCACATCACCCGCTGGAGGAAAAACGGAGTCAGATTTCAGTACGAATAATGTTAAAAAACACTTGTGTACTCAACATGACAAGCTCCTCAAAAACTGTCCTGGAAAGCCCTGGGTCTGAAATGAGACAGTAGCTACTAGGCAGACAACAAGGAGATTGTTTCACTTGAGTTCTTGAAGATAGAATAAGCCCACAGACCAACTGGTGTGAATGTATACAGACACTCTGCAAAGAAAGCAAAAGAGACACATCCTCTTCAAGAACTTTCTGGGTTTGAGAGTAGCAAATCAATACACTGATAGATTAGTCTACTAGACTTTTCTCAACTTCTAGACTTTTCTTCGTGTTCTCTTGTTAACTAAAAGATAAAAGAACAGAGTAGTCGATGAAAAATGTGATAACCAATGTTTGGGGTAAATAACTCTACAAAACCCAGGATTGCAAAATGAACAATCCAACAAACCTATACTGGTTGAGGTACTAGCTGTTTATACACTGAATGCCTTGCACATGTTTGATTGTTAGTTCATTTTTTATTTAATCTTTATTTAACCAGGTAGGTTAGTTGAGAACAAGTTCTCATCTACAACTGCAACCTGGCCAAGATAAAGCAAAGCAGTGCGACACAAAGTTACACATGGAATAAACAAACATATAGTCAATAACACAATAGAAAATGTCTATATACAGTGTGTGCAAATTAGGTAAGATAAGGGAGGTAAGGCACTAAATAGGCCAAAGTGGCAAAATAATTACAATTTAGCAATTAAACACTGGAGTGATAGATGTGCAGAAGATGAATGTGCAAGAAGAGATACTGGGGTGCAAAGGAGCTAAAAAATAATAATAAATAACAGTATGGGGATGAGGTAGTTGGATGGGCTATTTACAGATAGGCTATGCACAGGTGCAGTGACCTGTGAGCTGCTCTGACAGCTGGTGCTTAAAGTTAGTGAGGGAGATTTGAGTCTGCAGCTTCAGTGATTTTTGCAATTCGTTCCAGTCATTGGCAGCAGAGAACTGTAGAGAGAACAGGATCACATTCATTGGGCACAAACAAGAGATAAGTGGACTAGCACCCCTAACCAGAAGCAGACAAGAAAGGAGGAATTGGTTTTGGGGATACCTGCTGGAGCACGTGCTATGGGTGGGTGCTGCTATGGTGACCAGTGAGCTGAGAAAAGGCGTGGCTTTACCTAGCAAAGACTTCAAGATGACCTGGAGACAGTGGGTCTGGAGACGAATATGTAGCGAGGGCCAGCCGACTAGAGCATACAGGTCGCAGTGGTGGACAGTATATGGTGCTTTGGTGACAAAACAGATGCACATCTTCTTCTGCATCCAATTTGCTGAGTAGAGTGTTGGAGGCTATTTTGTAAATGACATCACCGAAGTCAAGGATCAGTAGGATAGTCAGTTTTACGAGGGTATGTTTGGCAGCATGAGTGAAGTATGCTTTGTTGCGAAATAGGAAGCCGATTCTAGATTTAATTTTGGATTGGAGATGCTTCATGTGAGTCTGGAAGGATAGTTTACAGTCTAATCAGACACCTAGGTATTTGTAGTTGTCCACATATTCTAAGTCAGAACCGTCCAGAGTAGTGATGCGGGACGGGTGCTAATAATGTGTAATAATAAATACAGTATGGGGATAAGCAGATGGGCTGTGCACAGGTGCAGTGATCTGAGCTGCTTTGACAGCTGGTGCTTAAATCTAGTGAGGGAGATATGAGTCTCCAGCTTCAGTGATTGGCCTAACAGTCCAAAATAGCTCAGGTTACTCTCAGAATCCAGTACAGTATTGTAATGAAACAAGCAGGGAGCGCGAACCCTCGACTTTCTAGCCCGAAGTCCAGTGCGCTATCGAATGTGCACCAAAAGTATGTTCAACTGGTAGAGTCGATATCCGCGCTTATAAACCCAGGGTCGTTACAGTATATTATATCGGACAAACGGCATCAATATTGATAAATAATGTTATACATATGTAGGAGAATATATGTAACACGCTAGCACTAACAGAAAATGGAAAGGTTTTGTGGATGATGAGTGAACGGCAAATGGGCTAGTTCATTTCACATGACCCGGTGCCCAGGGTGGGTGTAGATTTCACTTAAGGACCAATGGAATGGTTTAAAATGTTCCAACCCGTATACCCGAGGCAATCGGGCCATGCAAAACGAATACGCCCAATACTCATAACAAGCCTGCTGCTATTAGTAAGTAGCTAGCGTTCTGTCTTCCAAAGCTGAATAAGCTTAACGTTAGCTATAAAACATTGGCACGACAAAAACAGAGTAGATACATGACTAGGCAAGTGTTATCAGGATATCTTTTCGAGCCATAATCAAGTTTCAAATACCAACAATCTCTTACCGGTAAATAAATAATCTTTATTTGATCACTCCACTGCCTACGAAGGAACTGGCCCTTCCGCTAAACGCTGACGTCAGCGCCACGTATACGTCTAGTTTAGCGCATTACGTTGTAAGGGTGCCCAGTTGGACAAATTCAGACCAGTCCATTCATCATTCAAATAGAGAACAGAGAATAGCCCTTATGAGAATTCTACCTAAAATCATACATGTGATCAAATAATTCTGTACTAATTTGGATATTTTTTTCACATTATGAAATGGTTGTAACCAGGACCTTTGCAGCTTGAATGGCTCGGCTCATTTGTGTGAAATGTCAGTGTGACGTTGTCTGTGTATAGACTGGTCACAGGTCGAAGAGGTGATGAACACCAGAGAAAAAGGGGCCGAAATAAGGCTTGTTCGACATTGCAGGCAACAGCCAATTGACTGGCCTACAAATCACATTGAATCATAAATAACTACTTATTGTAATCACATTGTATTGATCACATACACATTTAACAGATGTTATTGCGGGTGTAGCGAAATGCTTGTGTTTCTAACAGTTTTGTCGCTCAGTCAGCTACCATTTACCCACAATGCATCATGGATTTGATGGTCAAGAACACGGCTAGTCTTGAAAATGGACTTGTTCCACATTGCAGACAACTGCCGACTGACCTTCAAAGAACCTTGAATCATAAATAACTGCTCATAATTTGATCAATAAGTCAGTCAATATATGAACAACTATACATTACGCTAATGATCCTCTTGAACAGGGCAATTGACAGAGGGAAGGGAAATTACAGCTTTTATTGGACAGCAGATCAAATACTCCAGAGAAGAATTTGCACATGATACTATTCAACAAAACAGCAATGACACTTAGA
Source organism: Oncorhynchus keta (assembly GCF_023373465.1). Taxonomy (NCBI): domain Eukaryota; kingdom Metazoa; phylum Chordata; class Actinopteri; order Salmoniformes; family Salmonidae; genus Oncorhynchus; species Oncorhynchus keta. The sequence continues at coordinate 17,651,791 of NC_068426.1, read as the reverse complement.
ATTTTATTGATAATTGTAGGGGAGTAGAAGCATATTGTTTACTTCATTACACCAAAAGAAATAATGGAAAACATTTGTAGTTTGTATATACACATTAAAAGTGGAGTTCCACCCAGGTTCCAAACATCAGCAGGTGTGTTTGTGTGCAATCACAAGTTCTTGATCTTAAGAGGTTAAGGATCGGCCCCTTTTTTTCTATTTTCGCCTAAAATGACATACCCAAATCTAACTGCCTGTAGCAAGGATATGCATTTTCTTGCTACCATTTGAAAGGAAACACTGAAGTTTGTGGAAATGTGAAAGGAATGTAGGAGAAAAAGACATTAGATCTGGTAAAATACAATATATTTTATATACTGTATTTTTTTGTACCATCATCTTTGAAAATGCAAGAGAAAGGCCATAATTTAACCAGCCCAGGTGTCATCTGGATATTGGCCACTAGCTGGCAGTGTATGTGCAAAGTTTAGTCTGATTCAATGAACCATTGCATTTCTGTTCAAAATGTTGTATCAAGACTGCCCAAATGTGCCTAATATGTTTATTAATAACCATGTTCAAAACTGTGCAATCGCCTCAGACAATAGCATGGTATTCTTTCACTGAAATAGCTACTGTAAATTGGACAGTGCAGTTAGATTAACAAGAATGTAAGCTTTCTGCCAATATCAGATATGTCTATGTCCTGGGAAATGTTAATTACTTACAGCCTCATGCTAATCGCATTAGCCTGCGTTAGCTCAACCGTCCCGCAGTGGACCCACCAATCCTGAAGAAGTTTTAATGATCAATAGGAAATCAAGGCATTCAAACAGCATCCCTTTAGAATCTAAAATCCTGACAATAATTCCTTCGTACAACAGGCCAGCTCATCCAAAGACCTAATTATGAGGCCTCCTTAAAAACATTAGCCTAGTATTGCAACCCTTAAGCAAAGATAGTGTAAAAAATAACTGCACGGTGAAGTAATTTTAAAATCTTGTTTTAAAAGAAAGCAAACAAAAAACAACCCAAACAGTTGTAAAAACATTACTACTTCAATGAAATGGTTGATGAAAGCCTGGTATGGTTACCACAGTTGTTTAAGATTTAATACCCGTCTGTCCATTACACACAGAGGATGAACATAATGGTCAATATATTGTCATATCAGAAGAAAAGAAAGCTATAGAATGCAGGTTATACATTTCACTAATAACGTTGCTGGTGAAGTTATTGCTTTTCTGCAGAACAGATTTTGGGACTTTAACCCAAGGTTTATGGTCATCCAAGTATTCAACATCATTCTTCTCCCAATCAGCTGTTGTAATGGCAAGAAAACCAAAAGATATCAGTTCCCAAACTGATCAGAACAGCTTGATCATGCTTTCTCTGGATTTCCCAACTCCAACCCATTTCACTGCAAATAAAATCAAATTCACAGTGAATATATCATCAATTATCAAAACAAGGTTGGTTTTCAGTAAGGCTGCTTAATCACCATAAATACTTGTTTCTTGACTAACCTGGCACTTGCAAGAAGTCCTCGATGAAGCGGATGTAGCTCTGTGCCTGAGGGGGCAGCTCCTCAAAGCACCGCACATCCTCAGTGCTGCAACACCATCCAGGTAGCGTCTCGTACTTCACTGACACCCGCATCAGCATGTCCATATTGGCTACAGTGGGAAAGACAGGGAATAAGATGGGAGTCAGCATGCAGGGCAAGCCAAATCAAATGTGTAAGGGTAACGTGAACAGAGCAACTGTATAAAATAAGTCCCCCTAGACAGGGAGAAACTTACCAGGAAAACTGGGAAGGGATTCGTCATCTACAGTGTAGGACACACCCACTTTGATCTCTGGCAGCGTGTCGAGGACGTCAAGCTTGGTCAGAGCGATGCTGTCGGAGAGAAACAGTGGTGTCAAACACAGTTATGCAATAAATAGACAGCAATTGAACATAGTGGAGGCATACACAAGTACAACACGGTGATCCAATAATTACAATGCATACAGTATGGAACACATCCATAAAGAAGGACAAGCAGGAGGCGAGACCGAGCCTTACGCAGTGAAGCCGTTGACCATGTGGGCGTATCTGACAAGGATCAAGTCAAGCCAGCCACAGCGGCGCCGCCGGCCTGTCGTCACACCAAACTCCCTCCCTCTGGACTGTAACAAGTTGCCAATCTCCTGGACCACAATCAACACAGCAGTCAGATCTGGGATTCACTATAAACTGAATGTAAATATGAAGTACTAGAAGAGACAGTTCCTAGACAGTAAGTTAACACCCCTGACTTAAGACAATTCTGCAAAACACTATCCACTCACATTGTCCTGCTCAGTGGGGAAAGCACCAACGCCCACCCGGGTGGTGTAGGCCTTGACCACACCATACACTCTCCCCACATAGGACGGGGGCACACCCAGGCCAGTGCACACCCCCCCAGCAGTGCAGTTAGAGGATGTCACAAACGGGTAGGTGCCTGAAAAAGACCAATTATTTGATTTCCTTCAAATTATATTCCAATGGCCATCACTAAATAGCATAATAATTTACCCCCCTCAAACCCTTCTGTTCTCACCAAAGTCAATATCCAAGAGGGCTGCATTGGCTCCCTCCACCAGAATCTTCTTACTGGGTCCAGTGAGGGCCTTGTGCATGAAGTACACCCCATCGGTGACAAGGGGCCGCAACCTCTCAGCATACACCTGGAAAAGAGAGAAAAAAAAAGTGACCACCTACCTACATAGAGAAATATCTCAGTATCTTAAGTTTTCTAGCTCCCCCTGAAAGACTAACAAGAGCTGTTCTGCATGGAATCAGCTCAATTGAGACAGTAATTGTCTGTAGAGAGAACAGGATCACATTCATTGGGCACAAACAAGAGGTAAGTGGACTAGCATCCCTAACCAGAAGCAGACAAGAAAATACTCATCCAGAAGCGGCGCTCCAAATGGTCAGGGGCTTTATCCGCAGGCAAACTTAAATCTGTTTGACCTAACTTCTACCAGTATATCACATGTCACAATTTTACATTTTTTTATAATAACTCTAGACCACGTTTACTCCACACACAGATGCATAAAGCTCTCCCTCCATTTGGCAAATCTGACCATAATTATATCCTCCCGATTCCTGCTAACAAGCAAAAGTAGGAAATACCAGCGACTCACTCAATACGAAAGTGGTCAGATGACACGGATGCTACAGGACTGTTTTGCTAGCAGACTGGAATATGTTCTGGGATTCATCCAATGGCATTGAGGAGTATACCACAGTCACTGGCTTCATCAATAAGTGTATCGACGATGTCATCCCCACAGTGACAGTAAGTACATATCCCAACCAGAAGACATGGATTTACAGGCAACATCCGTACCGAGCTAAAGGCTAGAGTTGCCGCTTTCAAGGAGCGGGACACTAATCCAGACACTTAAAATAAATCCTGCTATGCCCTCATACAAACCATCAAACAGGCAAACCGTCAATAAAAGACTAAGATTGAATCCTACTACACCGGCTCTGACGCTCGCCAGATGTGGCAGGGCTTGCAAACTATTATGGACTACAAAGGGAAACCCATTCGCAAGCTTCCCAGTGACGCGAGCCAACCACACAAGCTATATTCATTTTCTGCATTACCACGGTGTGTACTCACAGCAACTATCTCCCTGACCAAAGCTAATACCTACATGTTTCAAGCAGACCACCATAGTCCATGTCACCAAGAATGCAAAGGTAACCTGCCGAAATGACTACCGCCCCGTAGAACTCACGTCGGTCACCATGAAGTGCTCTGAAAGGCTGGTCATGGCTCACATCAACACCATCATCCCAGAAACCCTAGACCCACACCAATTTGCATACCGCCTAAACCAATCCACAGACGACGCAATCTCAATCGCACTCCACGCTGCCCATTCCCACCTGGACAAAAGGAACACCTGTGTGAGAATGCTGTTCATTGACTACAGCTCAGCGTTCAACACCATAGGGCCCACAAAGCTCATCACTAAGCTACGGTCCCTGGGACTAAACAGGAGGTCAAGAGAGCTGGCAGTGTGGTGCCGGACAACAACCTCTCCCTCAACGTGATCCAGACAAAGGAGATGATTGTGGACTACAGGAAAAGGAGGGTCATGTCCACATCACCAACAAACTACCATGGTCCAAAGACAGTCGTGTTGTCGTGCCATCTTCACCCTTTCTCCCCTCATGAGACTGAAAATATTTGGCATGGATCCTTAAAGTCCTACAACTGCACCATCAAGAGCATCCTGACCAGTTGCATCATCCCCTCATACAGCAACTGCTCGGCATCCGATGGTAAGACGCTAGAGTTTAGTACATATGGACCAATACATCACTGGGGCCAAGCTTCCTGCCATCCTTCCTCCTGTCAGAGGAAGGCACAATTTTTTTGGTCAAAGACTCCAGCCACCGTAGTCATAGACTGTTCTCTTTGCTACCACACAGCAAGCTGTTCCGGAACGCCAAGTCTAGGTCCAAAAGGCCCATTAATAGCATCTACCTCCAAGCCATAAGACTATTGAACAATGAATAAAACGGCCACCCGGACTACTTACATTGACCACCCCCCCTTTGTTTTAACACTGCTGCTTCTCGCTGTTTATCTATGCATAGTCACTTTACCCCTACCTACATATTACCTTGACTAACCGGCACATTGACTTGGTACCCCCTGCATATAGACTCGTAATTATATCATCTTAAAATGTTACTTTCAACTCTAGTTTATTTAGCAATATTTTCTTAACTATTTCTTGAACTGCATTGTTGGTTAAGGGTGGCAGGGTAGCCTAGTGGTTAGAGCATTGGACTAGTAACCGAAAGGTTGCAAGTTCAAATCCCCGAGCTGACAAGGTACAAAATCTGTTGTTCTGCCCTTGAACAGGCAGTTAACCCACAGTTCCTAGGCAGTCATTGAAAATAAGAATTTGTTCTTAACCGACTTGCCTGTAAAATAAAGGTAAAATAAAGTAAGCATTTCACGTTAACATTTGAATTGACTGCAACCTGGGCAGGTGATTTATGGCTCAGAACAAAGATTATTATTTTTTAATTAAGCTAGCTATAATACACAACACACTACCGTTCAAATGTTTGGGGTCACGTAGAAATGTCCTCGTTTTTGAAAGAAAAGCTTTTTTTGTCCATTAAAATAACAGCAACTTTATCAGAAACACAGTGTAGACATTGTTAATGTTGTAAGTGACAATTGTAGCTGGAAACAGCCAATTTATTTTTTATGGAATATCCACATAGGCCCATTATCAGCAACCATCACTTCTGTGTTCGAATGGCAAGTTGTGTTTGCTAATCCAAGTGTATCATTTTAAAAGGCTACTTTATCATTAGAAAACCCTTTTACAATTATGTTAGCACAGCTGAAAGGCCAGCATCCCGGAGTCGCATCTTCACTGTTGAAGTTGAGACTGGTACTATTTAATGAAGCTGCCAGTTGAGGACTTGTGAGGCATCCATTTCTCAAACTAGACACTAGTGTACTTGTCCTCTTGCTCAGTTGTGCACCAGGGCCTCCCACTACTCCCCTTTCTATTCTGGTTAAAGCCAGTTTGCGCTCTTCTGTGAAGGGAGTAGTACGAGATCTTCAGTTTCTAGCATGGAATAGCCTTCATTTCTCAGAACAAGAATAGACTGACGATTTTCAGAAGAAAGGGCTTTGTTTCTGGCTATTTTGAGCCTGTAATCGAACCCAGGACAGTTTTATTGCTTCTTTAACCAGAACAACAGTTTTCAGCTGTGCTAACATAATTGCAAAAGGGTTTTCTAATGATCAAATAGCCTTTTAAAATGATACACTTGGATTAGCTAACAATGTGCCATTGGAACACAGGAGTGATGGTTGCTGATAATGGGCCTCTGTATGCCTATGTAGATATTCCATTTAAATAAATAAATAAAAAAAATCAGCCGTTTCCAGTTACAATAGTCCTTTACAACATTAACAATGTCTACCCTGTATTTCTGATCAATTTGATGTTATTTTAATGGACAACTTTTTTGCTTTTCTTTAAAAAAACAAGGTCATTTCTAATTGACCCAAAACCTTTGAATCGTAGTGTATATTGGGACATTAAAGCAGTGTTCTTTTCACCTTCAGTTGTTGCAGCTCATTGTCAATGTCAACATTTAGGTCGGGGTACATAGTCAGGAATTGCCCTGCCAACACACGGAACCTGTGGACGAAGAAATGCCATCAGCTACCAATCAACATCAACTTTTTTAGTGATCATTAAAATCATTAGGGTTCAAAAGTGTATTTCAGGTAAATTACATGCATTCTTACAAACAATAATTTTGGTACTAACTTCTCCGCAAAGACAGTGAAATCAGACACAAGGTCACAGACTCGCAGTCCATTGCGAGCAGCTTTGGAAGAATAGGCAGGTCCAATGCCCTTTTTGGTGGTTCCCAAACTGGAAAACAATCAATCAAAATCAGAAGAATGGACATTCAGAAATGCCACAGCATTAATTAACACTGCCTTTGCAGTAGCCCTAAAAGGCTACCATGACTTCAATATTTTGTTGTTGTTGCTACAACCACTTTCACCACATAGTAAAATGAAGAACAGGGCGTCATCTTCAAAGAGTCTCAGATAAGCACTCCAAATTGGAGACGCTTTATGAACACAGTCACCATCACTTCCTCATACAATAAAACCCACACACTTGTTTCCCGCCTGTAGCTGTCTCTGTTGTTCCTGGATCCCATCAACAGCTTGGTGGAAGTTGAACACTAAAAGCAGATACACAAAAAAAAAAACATACATTCATAGAATTGCAAGACACTAGACCAAATACATGTAAATCAAACAGCCATGTCTTACCAATGTGAGCACGGTCAGATATCTTTAACCGCGTCTCCCATCCTTGCAGTCCTGGACAATGACAAATACAAATAGCAGGTCAAGTGTCATCAGTGGAATCCACTTCCTTCATCCTTTTTATCACAATCATCTTTCCTGCAGGCCTCTTCAATTGTCAATACTCACCGTTGCCTTTCTGCAGGTTCTTTTCAGCCTCCTCGAAGAGGCCAGGCAGGTGTATCACAACCCCGTTCCCTGTGGATGAGCAGTTCAGTTACGGATGGTTTGAATAGGAAACCAAACCAATGAAAACATCGTGGAGGCTGAAGTGTAAGAGGGTCAACTCACCAATAAATGAGACAGCCTTCTTGTTGAGCACTCCACTGGGCAGCAAGTGGAAGTCGTACTCCACAGAGTCCACCACCACTGTGTGGCCTGCGTTGTTGCCTCCCTGAAAGAGACAACATTTACATGAACAACAAGAGAAGGAGCAGAAATTGAGTACAGCCCACAGTGAACGAATGTGGAAGTATCAGTTAACGGGCAACATTTTTTTGCACATTGTTTACCAACCTTCAGGAAAAAGGCATTGAAAGTACAGAGAGCATGAATTTGTTTTACCCCCACCGGTGATAAGTTTATTCACGTTTTTTTTTACAACTACATCACAGAGCACAGACAAATGTGAATAAGTAACTAACTACCTGTTAACTGGAAAAGCTTTGTTTCAACAGCTATAAAACTTCAGTTTAGTACAAAATACGGACACGTTTGTGTAGTTAACAGGAGATACCGGTTTATTACTCACCAGTCAAAACTAGTCGAATGAAACCAATGTAGGCAGTATTTTACCAGGGGAGCCGACAAAAGACATTTAGCGAACTGCAATTGTTACTGTAGGGTGTGGATAATTTGTGGAACTTTCCAACAGGAATCTGTCCAAAACTTAACATGGATGCCAACAAGCAGCACATAAAGTAGGATGATCAATTCACCTAACTAAATAGCTGCCGAATAGGCATCAACTCACCACATAGCTTATACTTAAAGCTTGTCCATAGGCTACCAGAGTGATACGTTTTTCAATCACCACGTTTTATTCGGAAAAATGTCAAACATTTACCCACTCCCTCCCTACCTGGTATCGTATTCTGCCCACTATACAACTTTGTATGCGTTTTGTTGGCAACCTTATTATTTACGAAGTTTTTGGAACAGATTCCGGTTGAAACGTCCCAAACTTTACCCACTCGTTTACTGTAGCTAGATAACCCATTTGTTGTTGTGGGTTGTTACCCACTACCACCAGATAAGATGCTTAGCTAGCAATGCTAACGTTCGCATGATAAGTTGCTAAATAGCTAAAGTTATCTAGTAAGCACATTTCCTAAATATTATATACACTAACTAGAATTGGTTTTGCCTAGCCAACGCAGAACGACTGGCGTACTTTTGTCAAGTTCAAAATGCCTTGTTTGCTAGCTAGTTAGAGTAGCTACGTACCTGACACCGGCAGACTAAATCCGCGTCCAGTGCTAGCAGGTCAACCACTTTCCCCTTTCCCTCGTCTCCCCATTGCGCACCGAGGACCACGGTTACTTTATTCCGAGGTTCCTTCGGGATCCGCAGGGACTCGACCTGTCCACTCTCCCGATGTCGCTTGAAAGATGGCTCTCCGTTCATGGAGGCCGTTTCTTGGCCATTACACATTGTGCTATCTGCTGCCATGAGCCTTGCTTAAATCCGGAAGATAAAAATAGCGGGAAACAAGGTTGCCAGGTTTGGTTGAAAAAAACGTACGTATTGTCCATACAAAACCCACCAACAAGCCCTGAAAACTAGCCCCTTTCTCGTAGTAATAGGGGAGTTTGACACATTAAAACCTAATAAACCCCTTTTACATAACATAATACAGCGAATTAAGAATTAATATATACTTAACTTGTAACGACGAAATGATCCAAATTCAGTTTTCCATCAAAATAATATTGCGAGCTAACGTGACATAATACATTCATTTGAATATGTTGCAAGACAAAATATAATTCGCCTTTATTAAACTCGCCAGATAAATCGACATGTATTGATGTAAAATGAACTCGTTGGAACGCTGTTATTATAAATACATCAAGTTTGGCATGTACATAACTACATCAGATTAACAGGTAACATTGCTTTTGTTGCTGGAATTTCAATCACCGAACGTATATTATAATAATATGGATATGAACTGAATATTCTTGAAAAAAAAAAGTTGTTTTGTTTTACCGTCAATCTAATTGCATTCTAACAACAAGCTGGCAATTGCGATAGAGCTGTGACTATGATCACGAATGATAACTTACAATTGTATTAACTAAACAAACACAGCCATTAATAGTTGGCACAAATTGATTTGCAATGACTCCAGAGATAACATAATTTCAACATATGTATTGTGGCAAATGGTAGGATAAGGCTACATTAGCATATAATTTAATAGGCTAGGCTACTTGCAGGCCAACATATCCAAATCAAATTTTGTCACATGCGCAGAACACAACAGGTGTAGGTAGACCTTACAGTGAAATGCTTACTTACAAGCCCTTAACCAACAATGCAATAAAAAATAAAAAAATACCTACAAAAAGTAAGAATAAGAAATAAAAGTTACAAATGACTAAAGAGTGGCAGTAAAATAACAATAGAGAGGCTATGTACAGGGGGTACAGATTTAATGTGCAGGGGCACCGGTTAGTTGAGGTAATATGTACATGTAGATAGAGTTATTAAAGTGACAGCGTAAAAGGGGTGGGGCAATGCAAATAGTCTGGGTAGCCATTTGACTAGATGTTCAGGAGTCTTATGGCTTGGGGGTAGAAGCTGTTTAGAAGCCTTTTGGACCTAGACTTGGCACTCCGGTACCGCTTGCCATGTGGTAGGCAATCCGGTACCGCTTGCCATGTGGTAGCAGAGAGAACAGTCTATAACTAAGGTGGCTGGAGTCTTTGACAATTTTTAGGGCCTTCTTCTGACGCGCCTAGTATAGAGGTCCTGGATGGCAGGAAGCTTGACCCTCTGTAGTGCCTTGCGGTCGGAGGCCGAGCAATTGCCATACCAGGCACTGATACAGCCAGTCAGGATGCTCTTGATGGTGCAGCTGTGGAACCTTTTGAGGATTTGAAGGCCCATGCCAAATCTTTTCAGTCTCCTGAGGGGGAATTTGTCGTGCCCTCTTCATGACTGTCTTGGTGTGCTTGAACCATGTTAGTTTGTTGGTGATCTGGGAACCAAGGAACTTGAAGCACTCAACCTGCTCCACTACAGCCCTGTTGATGAGAATGGGGTGGTGCTCGGTCCTCCTTTTTCTGCAGTCCACAATCATCTCCATTGTCTTGATCACATTGAGGGAGAGGTTGTTGTCCTGGCACCACACTGCCAGGTCTCTGACCTCCTTGTAGGCTGTCTCATCGTGACCGGTGATCAGACTGTTGTGTCATCAGCAAATTGAATGGTGTTGGAATCGTGCCTGGCCTGTGCAGTCATGTGTGAACAGGGAGTACAGGCGAGGACTGAGCATGCACCCCTGAGGGGGTTGAGGATCAGCGTGGCGGATGTGTTGGTACCTACCCTTACCACCTGGGGGCGGCCTGTCAGGAAGTCCAGGATCCAGTTGCAGAGGGACGTGTTTAGTCCCAGGGTCCTTAGCTTAGTGATGAGCTTTGAGGGCACTATAGTGTTGAACGCTGAGCTGTAGTCAATGAATAGCATTCTCACATAGGTGTTCCTTTTGTCCAGGTGGGAAAGGGCAGTGTGAAGTGCAATAGAGATTGCATCATCTGTGGATCTGTTAGGGCAGTATGCAAATTGGAGTGGGTCTAGGGTTTCTGGGATGATGGTGTTGATGTGAGCCATGACCAGCCTTTCAAAGCACTTCATGGCGACAGACGTGAGTGCTCTAACGCACATGTATCATTCTCCACATTTAATGTCAGTTTCATTGTGGACTTTTCTCCACAACAGAAGCATGCGAGGAAGTTCCATAACTTCCATTTCAAATGTCCACTTGCGCAGCGCTAGAACAGAGCATGCCTAAAACCCATCGCTTGGTACGATTTTCCATATGTAAATTCGACATTAGAATGCAAATCACCTCCGACCGAATTCATCTAATGCGCTTACATTTGTATTCCAGTAATGTCAGGTTATGTCTTGATTGTGTTTATGGGAAAAGGTTTGGAAATAGGTGTCTCCATAATATCAATCTAAATAACTTACCTTTGCGTGCTTAATTGTTGTCTCAACCTTGTTGCCCTATGTGCTGTTCTCTGTGCCCAATAATGTTTGTGCTGCTGTCATGTTGTGTTGCTACCATGTTATTTAAGTTGTTGTTGTTTATGTAGTGTTGTGGTGTCTGTCTTGTCGTAATGTGTGTTTTGTTTGGAATCGCAGCCCCCATCCCCGCAGGAGGCCTTTTGGTAGGCCGTTATTGTAAATAAGAAATTGTTCTTAACTGACTTGCATAGATAAATACATCAAATAAACCCTACAACTGGTAACACTTTTTCACGAAGTGCAAGCGTGCTTCTGTCTTCAGCTGCCTGCTGTAGTGCTCTCTTAACACCACACCCCTCCGGACCTCTGAGGTCATGGCTAAAAGGCTTCGGCCCTCTTCACTCAATCAGAAACTGCCTGACAGTCAGCAGCAGCACATCATATTGAAATACATTTTTTGAAATGCCATGGCGGCCGCGTTGTAACCTAGAAGGAGCCCAAAACAGCGCAACATTTACATTACATTTAAGTCATTTAGCAGACGCTCTTATCCAGAGCGACTTACAAATTGGTGCATTCACCTTATGACATCCAGTGGAACAGCCACTTTACAATAGTGCATCTAAATCTTTTAAGAGGGGGGTGAGAAGGATTACTTTAACCTATCCTAGGTATTCCTTAAAGAGGTGGGGTTTCAGGTGTCTCCGGAAGGTGGTGATTGACTCCGCTGTCCTGGCGTCGTGGGGGAGTTTGTTCCACCATTGGGGGGCCAGAGCAGCGAACAGTTTTGACTGGGCTGAGCGGGAACTGTACTTCCTCAGTGGTAGGGAGGCGAGCAGGCCAGAGGTGGATGAACGCAGTGCCCTTGTTTGGGTGTAGGGCCTGATCAGAGCCTGGAGGTACTGAGGTGCCGTTCCCCTCACAGCTCCGTAGGCAAGCACCATGGTCTTGTAGCGGATGCGAGCTTCAACTGGAAGCCAGTGGAGAGAGCGGAGGAGCGGGGTGACGTGAGAGAACTTGGGAAGGTTGAACACCAGACGGGCTGCGGCGTTCTGGATGAGTTGTAGGGGTTTAATGGCACAGGCAGGGAGCCCAGCCAACAGCGAGTTGCAGTAATCCAGACGGGAGATGACAAGTGCCTGGATTAGGACCTGCGCCACTTCCTGTGTGAGGCAGGGTCGTACTCTGCGGATGTTGTAGAGCATGAACCTACAGGAACGGGCCACCACCTTGATGTTAGTTGAGAACGATAGGGTGTTGTCCAGGATCACGCCAAGGTTCTTAGCGCTCTGGGAGGAGGACACAATGGAGTTGTCAACCGTGATGGCGAGATCATGGAACGGGCAGTCCTTCCCGGGAGGAAGAGCAGCTCCGTCTTGCCGAGGTTCAGCTTGAGGTGGTGATCCGTCATCCACACTGATATGTCTGCCAGACATGCAGAGATGCGATTCGCCACCTGGTCATCAGAAGGGGAAAGGAGAAGATTAATTGTGTGTCGTCTGCATAGCAATGATAGGAGAGACCATGTGAGGTTATGACAGAGCCAAGTGACTTGGTGTATAGCGAGAATAGGAGAGGGCCTAGAACAGAGCCCTGGGGGACACCAGTGGTGAGAGCGCGTGGTGAGGAGACAGATTCTCGCCACGCCACCTGGTAGGAGCGACCTGTCAGGTAGGACGCAATCAAGCGTGGGCCGCGCCGGAGATGCCCAACTCGGAGAGGGTGGAGAGGAGGATCTGATGGTTCACAGTATCGAAGGCAGCCGATAGGTCTAGAAGGATGAGAGCAGAGGAGAGAGAGTTAGCTTTAGCAGTGCGGAGCGCCTCCGTGATACAGAGAAGAGCAGTCTCAGTTGAATGACTAGTCTTGAAACCTGACTGATTTGGATCAAGAAGGTCATTCTGAGAGAGATAGCGGGAGAGCTGGCCAAGGACGGCACGTTCAAGAGTTTTGGAGAGAAAAGAAAGAAGGGATACTGGTCTGTAGTTGTTGACATCGGAGGGATCGAGTGTAGGTTTTTTCAGAAGGGGTGCAACTCTCGCTCTCTTGAAGACGGAAGGGACGTAGCCAGCGGTCAGGGATGAGTTGATGAGCGAGGTGAGGTAAGGGAGAAGGTCTCCGGAAATGGTCTGGAGAAGAGAGGAGGGGATAGGGTCGAGCGGGCAGGTTGTTGGGCGGCCGGCCGTCACAAGACGTGAGATTTCATCTGGAGAGAGAGGGGAGAAAGAGGTCAGAGCACAGGGTAGGGCAGTGTGAGCAGAACCAGCGGTGTTGTTTGACTTAGCAAACGAGGATCGGATGTCGTCGACCTTCTTTTCAAAATGGTTGACGAAGTCATCTGCAGAGAGGGAGGAGGGGGGGGAGGGGCAGGAGGATTCAGGAGGGAGGAGAAGGTGGCAAAGAGCTTCCTAGGGTTAGAGGCAGATGCTTGGAATTTAGAGTGGTAGAAAGTGGCTTTAGCAGCAGAGACAGAGGAGGAAAATGTAGAGAGGAGGGAGTGAAAGGATGCCAGGTCCGCAGGGAGGCGAGTTTTCCTCCATTTCCGCTCGGCTGCCCAGAGCCCTGTTCTGTGAGCTCGCAATGAGTCGTCGAGCCACGGAGGGGAGGACCGAGTCGGCCTGGAGGATAGGGGACATAGAGAGTCAAAGGATGCAGAAAGGGAGGAGAGGAGGGTTGAGGAGGCAGAATCAGGAGATAGGTTGGAGAAGGTTTGAGCAGAGGGAAGAGATGATAGGATGGAAGAGGAGAGAGTAGTGGGGAGAGAGAGCGAAGGTTGGGACGGCGCGATACCATCCGAGTAGGGGCAGTGTGGGAAGTGTTGGATGAGAGCGAGAGGGAAAAGGATACAAGGTAGTGGTCGGAGACTTGGAGGGGAGTTGCAATGAGGTTAGTGGAAGAACAGCATCTAGTAAAGATGAGGTCGAGCGTATTGCCTGCCTTGTGAGTAGGGGGAAGGTGAGAGGGTGAGGTCAAAAGAGGAGAGGAGTGGAAAGAAGGAGGCAGAGAGGAATGAGTCAAAGGTAGACGTGGGGAGGTTAAAGTCGCCCAGAACTGTGAGAGGTGAGCCGTCCTCAGGAAAGGAGCTTATCAAGGCATCAAGCTCATTGATGAACTCTCCGAGGGGACCTGAAGGGCGATAAATGATAAGGATGTTAAGCTTGAAAGGGCTGGTAACTGTGACAGCATGAAATTCAAAGGAGGCGATAGACAGATGGGTAAGGGGAGAAAGAGAGAATGACCACGTGGGAGAGATGAGGATCCCGGTGCCACCACCCCGCTGACCAGAAGCTCTCGGGGTGTGCGAGAACACGTGGGCGGACGAAGAGAGAGCAGTAGGAGTAGCAGTGTTATCTGTGGTGATCCATGTTTCCGTCAGTGCCAAGAAGTCGAGGGACTGGAGGGAGGCATAGGCTGAGATGAACTCTGCCTTGTTGGCCGCAGATCGGCAGTTCCAGAGGCTACCGGAGACCTGGAACTCCACGTGGGTCGTGCGCGCTGGGACCACCAGATTAGGGTGGCCGCGGCCACGCGGTGTAGAGCGTTTGTATGGTCTGTGCAGAGAGGAGAGAACAGGGATAGACAGACACATAGTTGACAGGCTACAGAAGAGGCTACGCTAATGCAAGGACATTGGAATGACAAGTGGACTACACGTCTCGAATGTTCAGAAAGTTAAGCTTACGTAGCAAGAATCTTATTGACTAAAATGATTAAAATGATACAGTACTGCTGAAGTAGGCTAGCTGGCAGTGGCTGCGTTGTTGACTTTGTAGGCTAGCTGGCAGCTCGCAACCTATACAGACCAATTTTCTGGAACCTATATGGCAACTCTGGCTGGAAAGGAAGTGAAACAGGCACTTGTCTAGTGGTGCACGGGTCAACTGTTTGTTCACCCGCCTGCAATTGCTTATAATAACCCAGCCCCAACCGCTTTATTCATAAAGAAAAATGTTTTTTTAAATCCTCAGCAATGTACACACAATACCTCACAATGACAAAGCGAATAAAGGGTCTTTTGAAATATTTACAACAGTTTTTTTTTTTACGTTTGCAAAAAAACATACCTTAGTATTCAGACCATTTGCCATAAGATTCAGGTGCATCCTGTTTCTATTGATTATCTTTGAGATGTTTCTACAACTTGATTGGAGTCAACCTGTGAAAAATTCAATTGGTTGGACATGATTTGGAAAGGTACAAACCTGTCTATATGAAGTTGAAGGAATTGTCCGTAGAGCTCCGAGACAGGAGTTTGTCGAGGCATAGATCTGGGGAAGTGTACCAAAAAATATCTGTAGCATTGAAGGTCCCCATTCCTATGGTGAAGCATCGTGGTGGCAGCATCATGCTGAGGAGACTGGATCGACGCAAAGAGGAACGTCCTTGATGAAAACCTGCTCCAGAGCACGCTGGACCTCGACCCTAAGCCAAGACAACACAGGAGTGGCTTCGAGACAAGTCTCTGAATGTCCTTGAGTGGTCCAGCCAAAGTCTGGACTTGAACCTGATCAAACATTTCTAGAGAGATCTGAAAATAGCAGTGCAGCGATGCTCCCCATCCAACCTGACAGAGCTTGAGAGGATCTGCAGAGAAGAATGGGAGAAACTCAAACCCAAATACAGGTGTGCCAAGCTTGTAGCGTCATACCCAAGAAGACTTGAGGCTGTAATCCCTGCTAAACACTGTGTCTCAGCGTGGTAGCATAGTACCGATGACCCCACGGCTTCCCTGTTCCATCTAATTGCTGTTCACTGGACCTTATGATCACTTGGCTACATAGCTGATGCCTGCTGGACTGTTCGAGCTTTTCATTTTAAAAATGAATCTCTCCAGAAATAAGTCTCTCACTGTTGCCGCCTGCTATCGACCCCCCTCCGCTACGAGCTGTGACCTGGACACCATTTGTGAATTGATCGCCCCCCATCTAGCTTCAGAGTTCGTTCTGTTAGGTGACCTAAACTGGGATATGCTTAACACCCCGGCCGTCCTACAATCTAAGCTAGGTGTCCTCAATCTCACACAAATCATCAAGGAACCCACCAGGTACAACCCTTAATCCATAAACATGGGCACCCACATAGACATTATCCTGATCAACTTGCCCTCCAAATACACCTCCGCTGTTTTCAATCATTATCTCAGCGATCACTGCCTCATTGCCTGTATCCGCTATGGGTCCGCGGTCAAACGACCACCCCTCATCACTGTCAAACGCTCCCTAAAACACTTCTGCGAGCAGGCCTTTCTAGTCGACCTGGCCCGGGTATCCTGGAAGGATATTGACCTCATCCCATCGGTCAAGGATGCCTGGTCGTTCTTTAAAAGTAATCTCCTCACCATCTTAAATAAGCATGCTCCTTTCAAAAAATGTAGAACTAATAACAGATATAGCCCTTGGTTCACTCCAGACCTGACTGCCCTCGACCAGCACAAAAACATCCTGTGGCGGACTGCGCTAGCATCAAATAGTCCCCGCGATATGCAACTTTTCAAGGAAGAAAGGAACCAATACACACAGTCAATCAGGAAAGCAAAGGCTAGCTTTTTCAAACAGAAACTTGCATCCTGTAGCGGTTAACTCCAAAAAGTTTTGGCACACTTTAAAGTCCATGGAGAATAATAGCACCTCCTCCCAGCTGCTCACTGCACTAAAACTAGGTAACACTGTCACCACTGATAAATCCACAATAATCGAGAATTTCAAGAAGCATTTCTCTACGGCTGGCCATGCTTTCCTCCTGGCTACCCCAACCCCCGCCAACAGTTCCGCACCCCCAGCAGCTACTTGCCCAAGCCTCCCCAGCTTCTCCTCCACCCAAATCCAGATAGCAGATGTTCTGAAAGAGCTGCAAAACCTGTACCCGTAAAAATCAGCTGGGCAAGACAATCTAGACCCTCTCTTTCTAAATAAATGTCCCTCAACCATTCGAGACCCCTCCCACAGCCCCCCGGAAGAAAATAAGTAAAAATAATGAATTCCCTTCCCCACCCCCAAGAACCCCCAAATGCAACAACCAAGAGAATGAACTAAAGAGAAACAAGAAAAAGACAGAAGAAAACAGCAAACAACAATGCAAAAAAAATACACTGCTCAAAAAATAAAGGGAACACTTAAACAACACAATGTAACTCCAAGTCAATCACACTTCTGTGAAATCAAACTGTCCACTTAGGAAGCATCACTGATTGACAATAAATTTCACATGCTGTTGTGCAAATGGAATAGACAACAGGTGGAAATTATAGGCAATTAGTAAGACACCCCAATAAAGGAGTGGTTCTGCAGGTGATAACCACAGACCACTTCTCAGTTCCTATGCTTCCTGGCTGATGTTTTGGTCACTTTTGAATGCTGGCGGTGCTTTCACTCTAGTGGTAGCATGAGACGGAGTCTACAACCCACACAAGTGGCTCAGGTAGTGCAGCTCATCCAGGATGGCATATCAATGCGAACTGGGGAAAAAGGTTTGCGGTGTCTGTCAGCGTAGTGTCCAGAGCATGGAGGTGCTACCAGGAGACAGGCCAGTACATCAGGAGACGTGGAGGAGGCCGTAGGAGGGCAACAACCCAGCATCAGGACCGCTACCTCTGCCTTTGTGCAAGGAGGAGCAGGAGGAGCACTGCCAGAGCCCTGCAAAATGACCTCCAGCAGGCCACAAATCTACATGTGTCTGCTCAAACGGTCAGAAACAGACTCCACGAGGGTGGTATGAGGGCCCGACGTCCACAGGTGGGGGTTGTACTTTACAGCCCAACACCATGCAGGACGTTTGGCATTTGCCAGAGAACACCAAGATTGGCAAATTCGCCACTGGCGCCCTGTGATCTTCACAGATGAAAACAGGTTCACACTGAGCACACATGACAGTCTGGAGACGCCGTGGAGAACGTTCTGCTGCCTGCAACATCCTCCAGCATGATCGGTTTGGCGGTGGGTCAGTCATGGTGTGGGGTAGCATTTCTTTGGGGGGCCGCACAGCCCTCCATGTGCTCACCAGAGGTAGCCTGACTGCCATTAGGTACCGAGATGAGATCCTCAGACCCCTTGTGAGACCATATGCTGGTGCGGTTGGCCCTGGGTTCCTCCTAATGCAAGACAATGCCAGACCTCATGTGGCTGGAGTGTGTCAGCAGTTCCTGCAAGAGGAAGGCATTGATGCTATGGACTGGCCCGCCCATTCCCCAGACCTGAATCCAATTGAGCACATCTGGGACATCATGTCTCGCTCCATCCACCAACGCGGCAGTGGTTAGAGCGTTGGACTAGTAACCGGAAGGTTGCGAGTTCAAACCCTCGAGCTGACAAGGTACAAATCTGTCGTTCTGCCCCTGAACAGGCAGTTAACCCACTGTTCCCAGGCCGTCATTGAAAATAAGAATATGTTCTTAACTGACTTGCCTGGTTAAATAAAGGTAAACATTTTTTTTTTTTTTTTTTTTTTTTTTTAAACGCCACGTTGCACCACAGACTGTCCAGGAGTTGGCGGATGCTTTAGTCCAGGTCTGGGAGGAGATGCCTCAGGAGACCATCCGCCACCTCATCAGGGGCATGCCCAGGCATGGTAGGGAGGTCATACAGGCACGTGGAGGCCACACACATTACTGAGCCTCATTTTGACTTGTTTTAAGGACATTACATCAAAGTTGGATCAGCCTGTAGTGTGGTTTTCCACTTTAATTTTGAGTGTCACTGCAAATCCAGACCTCCATGGGTTGATAAATTTGATTACCATTGATAATTTTAGTGTGATTTTGTTGTCAGCACATTCAACTATGAAAAGAAAAAAACATTTAATAAAAATATTTAATTCATTCAGATCTAGGATGTGTTATTTTAGTGTTCACTTTATTTTTTGAGCAGTGTATATATATATATTTTTTTTAAACAAAGGACATCAAGGGCTTCTGAAATCATAACAGCAATGCCAACTGTTTGTGTGCATGTCTGGCACTATTACATGCATGTGTGTGTTCTTGTATGTGTTTATTTGAATGAGAGAGTGTGTATATGCATGTGTACAAACACTTGCACGGCATCAGCCTCAGGCAAACTAGCATTAGTTGTAAAAACACTTCCACCTAGTGTCATTCAAATGTACTTTTATGTTTTATGGTGACTTTTTTTCTTCTAACTCCCCTCCCACTTGTCTCCAATTCCACATACCAACCCTCAGCTTCCCTCAGCCCATCCCATCTATCTCTGCTGGCCACCCACTTCGTGTTCCTACGCAACACATATCTTTCAACTATGCTATGATGTTTAACGTACAATTTCAATCTATCTAATCTACAGATTGTGTGTCAAAGATAAATACTTTTACTAAGAGTATTAGTAATTGACTGACCCGGTCTTTCCAGATCTCCTAACAGTACTATTTCTAGGGTCAATTTTAGATCAATGCTCTGCATTTTCAGCCATTCCTGAACCTGAGACCAGAAACAGGCTACCTACCTGAGGGCAATACCAAAATAAATGGTCTATTGATTCTGTATCCTCACAACAAAATCTGCAGAGCTTCAATGATTTTATGCCCCAAATATTCAACATTTTGTTGGTGGTAAGAATTCAATATAATAATTTTAGCTGAAAAGCACAAAGTTTTGAATCTTGCGTTGTTTTATATATCAACTCATAAACCGATTCTATTGTACAGGGTGTATCAAAAATCTCTTCCCAACTATTTTTCAATCTGTATGGCACAGTTGTCAACATCTTGGTCCTCAAATGAAACTGGTATACTTTCCTATTGATGCTATTTTTATTCCTCCGCCAGTTTTGATTCTTTATATTGGGCAGACAGACCTGTTCCCTACCTCCTCCCGCTGCCACCCACCTCCTCCATTTTTGGGGCAATGCTGTCATCAATTGGTTGTACTCTTGGATTGAGCAGACCTCTCCGTACAATTCTGATAACTCCATGAAAGACATAACTCTACAATTACAATTTACAATATCATTTAAGAACAAAATACCCTTTTCAAACATCTTTCCCATAAATATAGGTATTTTATAAACCAGCACATTTGAGTTCAGCCATAATTTGTTCTATCTTTTCAGGGGGATGAAATTGAAATTGTAGCCAGCTCTGCAATGCTTGTTTGAAAAAGACAGTTTGAAAAAAGTACAATTTTCAGTTAATCGAAAATGAGACATGGCCATCTGCACAAAGGATGAGCTTTTCTTGTTAATCTACTTGAGAACCATTTAAGGTTCAAATAAAACTTTTGAATGAGTGAAGCTTTTAGAGAGAGGTTTAGTGCTTTTATATTTAAGAATTTCAACCCACCCAATTCATATTCATTATATAGATAGGCTCATTTTACTTTGTCTGGTTTAGCGTCCCAGATAAAGCGAAATATATTTTGCTCATATGATTTGAAAAACGAATCATCAGGAGTAGGCAGCGCCATAAGTAAGTGAGTAAATTGCGATATGACTAAGGAGTTGAATCAGGGCAATTTTTCCATAAATAGACAGGTATTTACCTCTAAGGTTGCAGGATCTTGTCTATTTTTACAAGTTATCTATTGAAATTCATTGTGGAGAGCTTATTTATATATTTTGTGATATGAATACTGAGTATGTCTACTTCACCATCAGCCCATTTTATAGGTAAGCTGCAGGGTAATGTAAAAGTTGTATTGGATCCTTAAAAAATACCTAATATTGTACACTTATCATAATTAGGTTTTAGTCCAGAGAGTACAGAAAAGTTTAGATCTTTAATAAGACATTGCGAGGATCAAGCTTGCGGACTTAACATAAAACTTGAGTCATCGGCATACATGGACTCCTTTGTTTTAAAGCCTTGGATTTCTAATCCTCTGTTGTTATTGGATCTGATTTTCATAACTAGCATTTCGATGGCCATAACGAATAGATATGGTGACAGTGGACACCCTTGTTTAACTCCTCTTGACAATTCAAAATTCTCTGAGAAGTATCCGGTATTTACTATTTTACACCTGGGGTTGCTATACATTATTTTTTACCCATTTTATAAGTGAATTGCCGAAATTGAAAAAATCCAGGCATTTATAAATAAAATCCAGTCTTTCTTTATCAAATGCCTTTTCAAAGTCCGCTATAAATACCATTCCTGGCTTCTTATGTTTCATGATGTTCTATTATTTCTAGTAGTGGTCATATATTATCTCCAATGTATCGTCCATGTAAAAACACTGATCAGGATGAACAATACCTGGTAAAACTCTTTTAATTCTGAGTGCTATGCATTTTGCTAGTATTTTTGCATCACAACATTGAAGTGTAAGGGGCCTCCAGTTTTTTAGATAGACTGGGTCTTTATATTTGCCATCTGGGTCTTGTTCTAATACTAGAGAAATCAGACCTTCCTGCAGAGTACCTGACAGACTACCTTTTCTATAAGTAGTTAAAACAAATATTTGTATGCCATCAAGCCCTGGGGTTTTTCCAGACTGAAAGGATTTATTAGCCTCAAAAAGTTATTCCTCTGTAATTTGGCCTTCTCACTGATCTTTCTGTACATTTGTTAATTTTCCATTTTTTATATTATTTGGAAAGAATTCCTTACCGTAATCTTCATTCAGTGGGAGAGGATGAGACGGAAAAGAGAACATCTGCCTAAAATAATTATCTTCCTCTTTTAAAATCTAATTCGTATAATTATTTTTGTATCTCTGTAGTATCGTTTTTGCCATCTACCTGTACTATTAGTTCATGGATTTCCTTTGATAGTCTTGTTTCTTTAGCCAGAAACTGATTTTTTATTATTGATGAATATTGAATTGAATGACCCCTGAAGGTACATTTATTTAATCAATTTTAGAATAAGGCTGTAACCTAACAAAGTGGAAAAAGTCAAGGGGTCTGAATACTTTCCGAAGGCACTGTATATGACACGTATTAATGCCAAAATAACATGCAAAACAGGCAACAAAAAACAAGTGTCTTTTATCTAAACAGGTGGGGCTCAAAACAGGTGGCTCTGCCCCACTTGCCCTGAATGACTGGTTGCCACTGGTATTGATACACCATCCAAAGTATTTTTAATATAATTAATAACAATGCTCAAATGGATTTTGAATGTCTGCTTTAAAAAAAATGTTTTACCTATCTACCAACAGGTGCCCTTCTTTGTGAGGGATTGGGAAACCTCCCTGGTCTTTGTGGTTGAATCTATTATTGCACGTAAAGTGAGTCCACAGAAATTATGCAACTTGTTAAGCTAATTTGTCCTCCTGAACTTATTTAGGCTTGCCATATTAAAGGGGTTGACTCAAGAAATATCAGGTTTTCGTTTAAAACATTTTAAATGCATAATTATTTTCAAATAAATACAATGTTATTGGTCACATACACATGGTTAGCAGATGTTAATGCAAGTGTGGTGAAATGCTTGTGTTACTGCATAGTTTCTTAAGGACCTGAAGCGAGGTGCCCATCTCTGTCGGCGCCATATTTTGGCCCCATAAAGGGAGGGCGTATTGCCCCACTAACGCCCCCTTTCTAAATATGTTTTTATTGAATAACAGAGAATTCTGCTAACTTATTTCCCTTCAAATATGTTTGCCTACGGATAGCCAGTATGCACATAACTTTTTTTCCTGTCAGAAAAAAATGACTTTTCCCTTAAGGTTAGTTTCCAT
Organism: Oncorhynchus keta; assembly: GCF_023373465.1. Classification (NCBI taxonomy): domain Eukaryota; kingdom Metazoa; phylum Chordata; class Actinopteri; order Salmoniformes; family Salmonidae; genus Oncorhynchus; species Oncorhynchus keta. The sequence continues at coordinate 17,629,066 of NC_068426.1, read as the reverse complement.
TTTAACCATCTGAACAGTAGGCTACAGTTCCCTTGACGTGCCTTAGGCCCATTTGAAGTCCCCGTCTTGTGAATAATTTTTTATAGCATCTCACATTTTATTTTACTAGGTAAGTCAGTTAAGAACAAATTCTTATTACGGCCTAGGAACAGTGGGTTAACTGCCTGTTCAGGGGCAGAACGACAGATTTGTACCTTGTCAGCTCGGGGATTTGAACTTGTAACCTTTCGGATACTAGTCCAACGCTCTAACCACTAGGCTACCCTGCCGCCCCACAACATAGCCTATCATCCTCTTTTACCACTTCACCAAATCTTTCCCAAACATTACTTTTATAACAAATTCTTATTTACAAAGGACGGAGCCAAGTCTACGCCTCTTCATCAGTGATTTGTCAACAGCAGGGATTATTCAGTAAAGTATTTTTCATTCAATGAGAGACAATGACAATACAATATAAATAACAGAATTATATTATGACAGGGAGATGGATAACGGTTCCAAAATGGCAGCATCCATGGAATTGTTGTTCGAATCTGAAAGTGCAGCAAGTGAAGTGTGTGACAATGAATGGAGAATAAGCAAAAGTTGTAGAAGACAAGGACCGGTACAATGCATTTCGGATTGCGTTTCTTTTAGACGAGGTTCATTTGGGAAATTGTACTATCGAGGACTGTGAAGAGAGCAGTGGGAAAGGTGGGTTCAATCAAGGTGACTAGAAGCGGCCTTGTATTGGTTAATTGTGTCGATGAAGAACAGAAGAATCTGCACTGGATCTGGCAAAATTGCCCACATCAGAAGTAACATGTATTGATCTTCAGACCAGGGCACCTGCCAAAGTTGTTATAGCTGGAGTCTCGTTAGATATAGATGACTAATACATTATTCAGAAAATCCCAGGTGTGGTCAGTGCACCTTATGGTAAATGGAAGAAAGGAGAAGCGCCTATAGATACTGTGAGGAAACCACCTGAACGGAGACCATGTGTTCAAACCACTACAGTGTGGGAATTGTAAAGGATATGGTCAAGTGTGAAATGTTTGCAGACGGCAGAAGTATGGTATTGAAGAATCTCTGAATAGAACATGTTGCCACTGTGCTGGGGTTCATACTCTGGACTTCCTTGAGTGCCCTGTTAGGGTGAAAGGGGTTGAGGTGTCAAGGATCAGGGCTGTACAGCAGATCTTCAATGTGGAGACGGTGAAGAGCGTTGAAAGGGCAAGAGGCCACAGTGTTGAAGATATGGCGGTGGATGCATTGCAACCAGTTGATGTTTTAAATCAATCAAGCGAACTGTCCAAGAAGGTGGACAGATCTGCAGCCGATACGTTTTTGGTGCTCCAAGACTTCACAGCAGAAGCACTGCATGGACTATTGTCGCTAGGAAATGTTCCGCCCTCACAGGAGACTTCTGAGCATGTGTAGGATCTGATTAGAATTTTTTTTTTTTTTTTACAAAAAAGTTGTTTTTGTTCATTTAAAATACATTTGTATATTTACACCCCCCAACACACACTATTTCCTTTTCGGAATCCTTATTATCCACCCGCACAGTAGGTTGTGGATTGCACATCCAATCATTTGCAAATGCCATTATACTATAGAAGAGACAACACGTCTTAGTGCACATTTTTTCCATTAAAATACAGCACTAAACATCTGTTTGATGTTAAATTGAACAACTACGACACCTTCCAAATTAGTAACAGATTTTCGGTTACCTTGGAAGTGTATCCTGGCTACGGTGTATCAAAATGGGCAAACTGTACTATTGTCGCTTTAAGTTAAGGTCAAGGGAGTATGCAAACAATCTTGTTCGGTTAGCCGCCAGCTGAACTGAAGCATGCCGACGCTGTCAAACCGTGCATCACTACAACAAGCTAACATTGGCTGCATGAGCTCACATGTTCCCAATGAACATTTGGCAAAATTAAAGCATATTTGTACAAAGTGTATTTTACTAATGCATTTGAACAGTTAGTACATTTTCAAATAGTTCATTATAAGGACTACTTCACTGGAATGAACAAGGACAATTTTAGCAATGTTTTATCCAGTCATTTCAAAACAGACAAAGTCTATGAAAAACAAATGTATTATAATACAATTTTATTTCAAAATAGACTAGAAACAATGTACATATGAACATTTAAGAGCTGTAAAGTTGAGGCACTTCTACAAAAACGTCTACAGCGACTGTCATTAAAAGCTAACCAAAGATGTTACTGCCAGGGATCAAACTGGGATTTTGAAGCTAGTCTGTCCCCTAAAATCAGTTAATTGGTTTTCCATAAATATATTTGATCAGACATTTTGTTAATTCATACTGTATGCCCAACTAGATCTGGACAATATCAGAAAAAAAATCCATATGATAAATTGACTGAAATGGCAAAATGTAGCTTAAATGTAACATATTTCATAATTTGACAAAATATGGTTTACAGGAGACAGCTGTTAAAGACACCAGGAGCTAGGAAATGTTGTCCAAGACAAACGTTTGTCTGTGATCTAATAAATCTACAAGTCCGTGACAATATGAGGCACAACAATCTGAACTTATTATTCAATTAATGAGAAGTTCAGATAATGTAAGGTTGATGTACCATCTGCATGTCAGTTGAGTCTACACAAGAGAACAAAGCAGAAGTGTTTGGCATGCTGGGAAGAACACTAATACCTTGTCTATTGTTATCATTCATTATGGGGTGACCAATATTTGCCCTGCCAACAGGTAGCCCTATATTTGTACTTCTGCAACTCTTGTTTTCAGACTTTAAAGCCACAATTCCTTTGAGGACTCCAGTGTTTTACCTAAAAGGCTCAGACTTTTCTCTTTCCATGGGTGCCTGTGCTTCTGCAACTCTTGTTTTCAGACTCAAAGAACACTTTGCTTTATAATGGCTTTAGAAAAGCCAAACATACACATTGTTTTTATTAGAAATTATATATTTTGATTAAATGTTTGTAAGTAGAATAAACAATGGACTAAACTCAGACAAACCATATCGAACTTAATGGAAGACAAGGATAAAATATAATTTTCCCCAGCATATATTTGTTATGAGCGTCCCTTGTTTCTTTAATCGTTTGATTTGTTGAGTGACCTGTATAAGTATACAAACCCTCTTATGAGACATTTTTTTAATCAAAGGAATAAATTGAATTCACTTTTGGACATGGCCCAATGAGGAAAATTTAAATGCGATTGTACTGTGAGCACAAATGACATCAAAGACCTTATAAGGATGAGAAATATAAGTAATAAAGATCAGGGATTCACAGGTGATGAATAAGTTAAACATGTTTATTTCTCTTTCTATTTTGAATGGACTATCCCAATTGTCATATACAGGCTAACATTACTTTAACCCCAACACCACAATTTATGTCACATTCCCATACCCCACAACACCTTATCTAGACAGTTTGCTATCAAACACCCACTTAGCAGTCACATTTACCCTGGCCAAAAATACTAACCCTTTCCCTTTTAGCTCATCCCATCCACCCACCCACCCAGCTCTCCCAAACACCTCTAAGCACCATTCTACTTGTTCAGGCCGATTCCAATGCCATATATGACAGATTTCCAATTCTACAGTCCCCTTTTGGAGGGGGGGATAAGGTGTTCTGGCAGGTCAGTGGGAAGCTCGTGACCCTCAAGCTTCACCTTGATCAAGTGATTGGCAAGGGCAAACTCTTCGTCGTCCAGGAAACCGTCCTTGTCTACGTCAGCCAGCTTCCAGATCTTCCCCAGCACTGTGTTGGGCAGCTTGGACTTCACCATTTCCTTCTTGGCCATGGCACCAGACACTTTGCCGTTGACAGGAGACAGGGTGTAGAAGATCTCATCGTAGGTGGGTTTGTCTCGTGCCACTACCCACTCCAGCTCATCAATGCCCTCGCCTGCACCCTCGCCGTAGCCATGGCCGAAGGGCCCATTCATGGTGCCCTCGAAGGCACCACCTTGGACTGACTGGCTGGGCATGGCTGCCTCCTCCTGGCGGACAAGGGTCATGAGTTTGGCGATGTCATTGGCTAGCATGTCCTCAACAGCCTCCAGCAGCTTGGGCTTCACCACCTGGAACTTACTGAAGTCCTGGTTTGCCAAGATCTCCTGTGTGTTCATAAAGTTGAAGAGGTCAGGAGAATTCTAGTCAAGTAAAAAGGCATCTGCAATGCTCATCACTACTACCGCTATCATTACTTACATGGCCACTTTGGTTAACAGAAGTACTACCTCCACTAGAAAAATAATGTATATTTATGTACCTGCATCTTAGCTAGTTTGGGGAAGTCTCCAGGTGAGATCTGGTGCTCTTTCTCAATCCTTGTGTAGATCTCCCCCAGGTTGGCAATCAGCTCCTTCTTCTTATTATCCTTCCCAAACATATTGGGCATCTCCTTCTTTAGAGAGCTGATAATGTAAGCGTGAACCTGGAGGGAGGGAAGACTAAATCACATCTGGACCTAAACAGCTACCCACTGATCAATTGATTTCAGCACAATGAGGATGATACAATAATGCAGTAGAGTAATTGCTTTCTGAGATTAATGTTACTGTTAACAAGCCCCAACATTTGAGACCTAGGTCTCACCTTGGCGAGGCGAGCCCGCTTGATGAGGTCATTGAGCTTCCTCAGAGCAGCATTCCGAGGCAGCCCCTGAATATCCTTGAAAAGGTCCTGTTCCTCAGCCTCAAAAAGCTTGCGGTTGTCTGGGACCAGGAGCGGCTGAGCCCAAAAAGAACCGATATACACCCGGATCACCTCTGGAGTGCCAACAATTTTACCAAGAGACCACATGAGGGCGCCATAGACCCTCATCAACTGCTGCGTGCCAATCTGGTCAGCCTTGTTCAGAACCACCCGCATCTTATCCTCATGGTTCTTCAGGGCACGGATCACCTCAGAGAATTCATCTGAGATGTCCAGCTTGTGGGCGTCGAAGAGCAGGATGATGCGGTCAACGCGTTCTGCAAACCACTCCAGCACTGCAGCAAAGTCATAACCTGAAGAGAGGAAAGAGAATTGTTCAAATAAAAAGGGGTGTGAAATCTTCAAAACATCAATGTGAATTAAATCCTTTTATCAAAAAGGTTAAGATTTAAATCATATGAAAATTGTGTGAGACGCATTCAAACAAAATTCCAGTCCAATAAGTTTGGCATCTGATTATGTAAGGAGTGGAAATATTCACATAAATCAACACCAATTTGATTTCAATTGGTGTGAGCTGCTCCTAGTAGTCCATGGGCCACCCACCAAAAAAAGGCTTCAGAAAAGGCATTCTGTGACCCAGGAAACATCATTACGTAGATCAAACTTGTAAGTTAAACATCAATAGTTTTAGATCTTTAATCAAAATTATGATCCAATATGTTAACTATATACAGTGATTTTCTGAACAACATTTTGGGGGGTGACCGTTAGACTAGACCATAGTAAGAGTGTGGTTGTTTCTCTATGCAAATCAAACTCAGATTCCAGCTTATCCTGTCTCCATGGTCTCTCTCCACACAGCAACAGACACCCCCCAGCTACAGAGCCAAAAACAGGTATATTTCACAATGAGACACAATATGTGTTTTTCCTGTGCCAGGAAAACCTTAACCAAACACCCTCCATCTTCCTCCCTCTTCTCAGTGTGACACCGACACTGACCCTTCACCCATGACCTCCTGAGCATAGAAATGGATAAAGCAGAATCCAGTTCATTGTACGTGACACACCTAGTAAAGCCTTATGAAATTGATGTGATGATGCAAGCGAATTTGGGCCTCACATTTCACCCTCATGTTCTAAAAGATAAGGTCTTATTCATAGTTGTTTTCTGGAGCACAATGTTGAACACTAGGTCTAGCCTACATAAAACACAACAAAAATATAAAACATGCAACAATTTAGATTTACAGTTCATAAGGAAATGAGTCAATTGAAATACATTAGGCCCCAATCTATGGATTTCACATGACCGGGAATACAGATATGCATTGGTTGGTTGATTGTGGCATGTGTAATGCTGTCCCACTCTTCAATGGCTGTGCAAAGTTGGATATTTGTGGGAACTGGAACAGGTTGTCGTCCACGTCAATCCAGAGCATACCAAACATGCTCAACGGATGACATCTGGTGAGTATGCAGGCCATAGCAGAACTGGGACGACTTCAGCTTCCAGGAATTGTGAGAAGATCCTTGTGCCGTATAATTTTATGCTGAAACATGAGTTGATGGCGGCATATGAATGGCACAACAATGGGCCTCAGGATCTCATGGTATCTCTGTGCGTTCAAATCGCCATCGATAAAATGCAATTGTGTTCATTGTCCGTAGCTAATGCCTGCCCATACCATAATCCCACCCTGGGGAACTCTGTTCACAACATTGACATCAGCAAACCGCTCTCCCACACAACGCCATACACAGCTCTGGTGGACATTCCTGCAGTCAGTACGCTAATCGCGCACACACACACACACACACACACACACACTCAAAACACGAGACATCGGTGGCATTGTTGTGCGTGACAAAATTGCACATTTTAGTGGCCTTTGTCCCCAGCACAAGGTACACGTATGTAATGTGGTTTAATCATCTGCCACACCTGTCAGGTGGATGGATTATCTTGGCAAAGGAGAAATGCTAACTAACAGGGATGTAAACATTTGAGATAAGCTTTTTGTGCATATGGAAAGATTCTGGGATATTTTATTTCAGCTAATGAAACCAACACATTACATGTTGCATTTATATTTTTTATTAAGTGTGTAATTAATATACATCTCACTCCAAAATATAAAATGTTTAAGCATTGGTTTACAAACATTCAAAAGGAAAACATAAGAAATTCTTGGTTCTGAATGAGAACAGATGCTTTATACATTAATTTGTCCAATCAAACTTGACATTCACACTTATCTTTTAAATGAACGAAAGTCCATTCTATTCACTCCATTTCTACGACAGGATTGACTTCGCCCCACACAATATCCTCCCCTGAATGACAAACAGGAAAGAGCCTTTGGTGCATTAATTGTGCAGCGGGGAGACACTGGGACCACAAAGAGACCTCTTCCTCACCTCTGTTTAGAACAGTTATTTATTTGTTCATTCTGAATTGAACTAGAGGGCAGCAGGGCACTGACTCTGCCTTGGCACGCTGTGCTGGAGACTTTAAAAAAAAACTGTTTAAAGGGAAAGGCCACAATTACTATCAACGTCCACAGTTAAAATGTGCTTGGGAAGTACAATGCAGAGAACAGTCTGACTCAGCGTTCCATTTGAGCAGTGAGAAACAGCTGTCTTCATCCGATCATTGTTTCTCTCGCACATACATTAAAGAGATCCATTATAAAATGGTGCAGAGCTGTTATTTTATATGCAATAGCTAGGCTACTTACTTAAAGCCTAATAAAAAGTAATGTATTTATTAAATCACATTTCTGCTGATTAAACCAGAAGAGAAGCCTGAAAGGCGTCGACCTGTGTACGTAGAGCCCGATCTTCCTCTGTCGAAGGATTGGTGCTCGACTAATATCACTTTACGTAATTGTTGTGTCTAGATTTGTTCAATGTTGTGTTAGTATGTATGTACAGTTGAAGTCAAAGTCTACACAAACACACACACACACCATAGCCAAATACATGTAAACTCAGTTTCACAATTGCTGACATTGAATCCTAGTAAAGATTCCCCATCTTAGGTCAGTTAGGATCACCACATTATTTTAAGAATGTGAAATGTCAGAATGATTAGTTTCAGCTTTTCTTTCTTTCATGACATTCCCAGTGGGTCAGATGTTTACATACACTCAATTAGTATTTGGTAGCATTGCCTTTAAATTTTTGAACTTAGGTCAAACCTTTCAGGTAGCCTTCCACAATAAGTTGTGACTTTTGGCCCATTTCTCCCGACAGAGCCAGTTGTAACGGAGTCTGGTTTGTAGGCCTCCTTGCACACACACACTTTCAGTTCTGCCCACAGATTTTCTATGGGATTGAGGTCAGGGCTTTGTGATGGCCACTCCAATACCTAGACTGTTGTCCTTAAGCCATTTCTCCACAACTTTAAAAGTATGCTTGGGGTCATTGTTCATCTGGAAGACTCTTTGCAACCAAGCTTTAACTTTAACTGATGTCTGGAGATGTTGCATCAAAATATCCACAATTTTCCTGCTTCATGATGCCATCTATTTTGTGAAGTGCACCAGTCCCTCCTGCAGCAAAGCACCCCCACAACATGACATTGTACTTGTACCGTGAAGCACGGGGGTGGCCATCTTTGTCCCCATGTGCAGTTGCAAACCGTAATATGGCTTTTTTTAATGGCGTTTTTGGAGCAGTGGCTTCTTCCTTGCTGAGCGGCCTCTCAGGTTATGTCGCTATAGGACTCGTTTTGCTGTGGACATAGATACCTTTGTTCCTGTTTCCTCCAGCATCTTCACAAGATCCTTTGCTGTTGTTCTAGGATTGATTTGCACTTTTCGCACCAAAGTACATTCATCTGTAGGAGACAGAACGAGTCTCCTTCCTGAGCAGTATGACGGCTGCATGGTCCCATGGTGTTTATACTTCCGCACTATTGTTTGTACAGATGAACGTGATACCTTCAGGCATTTGGAAATTGCACCCAAGGATGAACTAGACCGGTCTTGGCTGATTTCTTTAGATTTTCCCATGATGTCAAGCAAAAGAGGCACCGAGTTGGAAGGTAGGCCTTGAAATACATCCACAGGTACACCTCCAATTGACGTCAATTAGCCTATCAGATGCTTCTAAAGCCATGAGTTATTTTTCTGGAATTTCCCAAACTGTTTAACTTGTTATGGCTGCAATCCCCCTATCGGGTTAAGTGTCATGAACAACTGCTGAATAGCATAGTGCTACATACAATAAATATTACTATAAATATTTATATTCATGAAATCACAAGTGCAATATAGGAAAACACCGCTTAGCCTTTTGTTAATCCACCGGTCGTGTCAGATTTTGAAATTATGCTTTACAGCGAAAGCAATCCAAGTGTTAAAACATTAAGTACACTTCGCATCAGGTAGCTCGGTCACGAAAATCAGAAAAGTAATCAAATTAATTATTTACCTTTGATGATCTTCGGATGTTTTCACTCACGAGACTCCCAGTTACACAAATGTTCCGTTTGTTCCATAAAGATGACTTTTATATCCAAAATACCGCCGTTTGTTTGTATGTTCTGAAATCCACAGGAATGAGCAGTCACGACAACGCAGACAAATTCCAAATAGTTTCAATAATGTCCACAGAAACATGTCAAATGTTTTTTTATAATCAATCCTCAGGTTGTTTTTAAAATATATAATCGATAATATATCACCCGCAAATGTCTTTCACAGTAGGAGGGGGGAAAACAATGGCTGTCCAAATTCTGTTGCGTAAGCAAAACTCATGTGACCACTTGACGCGATGTTATCGTTCTGGCTCATTTTTCAAAATAAAAGCCTGAAACTGTCTGAAGACTGTTGACACCTTGAGGAAGCGATAGGAAAATGAATCTGGTTCATATTCCTTTAAATCCAGCAAAGGGAGGCTATGGAACATGGAGTTTTCAAAATAGAAGCCACTTCGTTTTGGTTTTCCTCAGGGTTTCGCCTGCAATATCAGTTCTGTTATACACAGACAATATTTTGACAGTTTTGGAAACTTTAGAGTGATTTCTATCCAATACTAATAATAATAATAATAATAAGCATATATTAGCAACTGAGACTGAGGAGCTGGCCATTTACAGTGGGCACCTTTTCATCCAAGCTACTCAATACTGCCCCTGCAGCTATATGAAGTTAAAGGCACAGTCAACGTAGTGTATGTAAACTTCTGACCAAATGGAATTGTGATAGTGAATTTATAAGTGAAATAATCTGTCTAAACAATTGTTGGAAAAATGACTTAGGACATCTACTTTGCGCATGACACAGACTTGCCAAAACTATAGTTTGTTCACAAAAAAATTTGTGGAGTGGTTGAAAAATTAGTTTTAATGACTCCAACCTAAGTGTAAGTAAACTTCCGACTTCAACTGTATGTATGGATGTAAGTTGTTTTGTCAGAGCCAAGAGTCAATTAAACAGTACAGTAGTTTGTTAAGATTGTTATTCACTAGGATAATAAGCACAGTAAGTAAGTAATAAGTTGGCTTTAGTGAATCACAGGAAAGTATTCTTCCATCAGTCTGGGTTTTGTGTCAACGTCAGCAGGATGTGTGATCTCTGGACCGATCCAATGAGGGCGTTACCTGGCAAAGTCCACGAGAACAGCTCCACTTATCTCTACTCCCTTTAAGGAGGGATGTACTGGTAATAAAGTCAGGGATGTCAAACCTACACCGAGAAGATCAAAAAGCACAGCAGGTCACAATTCTTCATTTAACCTGAAGGTTAATTGTTGCCACATCACATTGTAACTGAACAATCAATCTCTGGTGATATAAAGTTGAACACTTCAAGGTGAGCTCAATCACAAGAGAGAAAGAACATTCTGAATATTCAACCTTACCTCTTACCAGCCAATCAACTGTATGTCAAGCCCACCCAAAGTCTGTTTCAAACAATGGCATTAATCATTGTATTGACTTTTCTGCCTGATACAGATAGTCAGGGTCAATTCTGCTTGTCTTGCAATAACTAAAAGAGTTGAATTGCCCCCAACCTTGGAGCCAATTATTGGTGGAGGTGAAAGTGAACCTAAATGGAAGGAATTTCTCAGTTGTGATTTCCAGCAGCACAGTTCGCTAATCATCCAACATCAGTGCCAAACCTCTAATGCCCTTGTGGCTGAATGGAAGCAAGTACCCACTGCAATGTTCCAACATCTAGTGGAAAGTCTTCCCAGAAGAGCAGAGGCTGTTATAGCAGCAAAGGGGGGACCTTGGATGTACACAGATAGCTAACAATAATATGCATGTCAAGCTCTCCTGGCTGAAATTGGTGGAGAGAACTACTGGCACACAGCTTAGACACTCATGCATACCCCACAAGACATGCCACCAGAGGCCTCTTCAAAGTCCAGAGCAGACTATGGTAGGTGCACAGTACTACATGGAACTCTGTTCCACATCAAGTAACTCAAAGCAGTAAAATGAGAGATATAAAAAAATATATATATATATATATACATTATATATATTTTTTAAACACCTTAAGGAACAACGGACTGTGAAGCAACACATATTGGGCACACACTTAATGTTGTGAATGTATTGTAATGTTTTAAAACATTTATAACTGCCTGGACCCTAGGAAGAGTAGTTGCTGCCTTGGTAGCAGCTAACGGGGATCCATAATAAATACAAATACCAACGATTTTGGAATGAGATGTTCGACGAGCAGGTGTCCACATAGCAGATACACTAATTGCCAAAAATATCAGCAACTATCTGCTATGAACGCACGCATGGAGTTGAGAACAATACCAAACTAGGGGAGATAATTTCTCATTTCAAAATCATGTAATAATAGAGAATGTGGCACTGCCTAGGGTGAGAACGATCACTGTATGCTGAGCTGGTGGAGAATGTCTGCGTCATACCTATATGAAGCATAGGTTAGAAATTTGAGACAATCCTTGCAGGGCTCAGAAAGAGACATACTCAGCTGTCTGTCCAGTAGGCGCATACAAACAGGCATGCTGCTAGGCACCTACACAGCTTACCCAAAATACTGTCCAGATAGACATCCACACATTCATAACCTATTGTCAGTGCATTCCATCAGTTTGGCTTAGATATTAACTGTGTAAATCATGTCTGAACTTAATAAACCATGCAAGTGAAACCTGATCCATGTGGGGGGGGAGAATGCTTTCAAAGACTGACAGTTAACCACCCCCCCTGCCTGGCATCACATCCTAAAATGTGGTCCTACTGACGTGTACTTGCTGGTCATGAGGTCATGAACACCGCTAGCCTTGTCATGAGTTACATTACTGGTTATTTAGTACATGGTAGTCCCCAACAGCTCAACTCCTTCACCCCTGACAATAGGCAGGGTCATTATCAATGTCCTGGTGGATAGAACAGGAGACTGGGTGGTATAACATCAAATAACTATCTCCTCTGTGTCCCCTTGGGAAATGGCTAGCTTTTCACACTAATGGGAGTCATAAGCATGGCATCCCCTCTCCAGTTAATAGAAAGGCTTGGAACAGAAGGATCTAGGAATATGTTCATTGAATGGAAATTAGAATTCCACAATACAATGGATAATTACTTATTTGTTGGCACAGGGCCTGTTTTTGATGGAACATGTTGTTATCCTGTATGGCCTGAGGTCAAATGATTCATTGTGGGATGTGTGTGTGAATGTATGCATTCGTTCAACAAACTAAAAAAACTGAACTTAATACATTTCAGAAATATAAAAGAAACAGGCATAGGGTGGTTGGTGGACATGAACACTTTCTCCTTTAAGGTTAAGGAACCAGCAAAGTTGCATAAGCTGTTTGTTGTTACTGGTTAACCACATGGGTTCAAATCTCTTCCAACTCACTTGCTGACAGCTGACACAGCAACCCCTTTATTACCAGCCTTAATTTGCCAGGAATTGTTTAAGCGTGAGAGAGAATGCCCGTGACACCCGAAACCGGGAGAAACCTTGGGAGTCACCGAGGAGGACCTTGAGCATGTATACAGTAAATAATGAACGGTCTGTCTAAGTGAACCTTGCAGGACATGCTAGAGTGGCAAGGACATCACCCAATTCACCTGCCGTACCTTCACAGATAAAGTAGTAACCTAGATTCACTACTGTAACCCTGAGGCAAAATAGCAGTGCCCTTATTTGGAAAAGTCCTCACTCTAGCACCCTAAAAGAAAGGTAGCTAAATAGCCTACTCTTTTTTTCCATATAGCCTAGTCAAGAAGGCCATAGTATTATGATTAACAGAATTGTAAAGCAGCCGTGGAGCTGAACTAGTCGACAAATACATAGAAGACTTGAGATTATTAACTGTCCTTGCCAGGTTTGAGCCAGGGCAAATGAGACAAGTATCACTTTGAGGCAGATAACACTACAACAACAAAAAATAACTGTTTTAAGTGAGAAGTAGGCATTGGTATGAGGATGAAAAAGGAAATTCATCAGTACCACAATGCCTACTCTCCACCATAATAACAAGTTAACCAATGTAAAACGCATATGGGTTAAGAACTTTTGAGAAAGCACACAGTTTGAAAGATATGGCAAATAGAAATTAAACCGGATGTACCTGAGTTTTATTGGGCTGCTGTATTTAACATTAGGGGAAAAAAGAGCTTGCGTCCCTCTTCGAATGGTCTCTTGGTATAAGAAAAATCATGTCCAGCAAGCTAGTCTAGATTTTCTGCATGGGACTCCAAGAGCATTTGTTAAAGAGGCCAGCAGAGCACAGGTGCTTGCACAAGAGAGGATATAAGTTAAGCTTATTATGCATAACCCGTAATTAAATAAAGCTAACACTGCCTTGAATTCATTACTGGAAAGGGGTAGGCTAGAACATTTGGAAAGTATTCCGACCCCTTGACTTTCCACATTGTTACGTTACAGCCTTATTCTAAAATGGTTTGAAATTTACACACAATACCCCATAATGACAAAACATAAAAAGGTTTAGAAAAGTTTGCCAATTTATTAAAAACGGGGGTGCAACTCAATATTACATTTTTTTATTTTGTTGGCTCAGTGTATATTTAAGCATTAAGCACGGAGGGGTGTGGTATATGGCTGTTCCAATAGACAACGCAACGCAGAGTGCCTGGATACTGCCATTAGCCATAGTATATGGGCCATATCCCACAAACCCCGGGAAGTGCCTTATTGCTTTTATAAACTGGTTACCAAGGCAATTAGAATAGTAAAAAGTAATTTGTCATACCCGTGGTCTGATACACCACGACTTTCAGACAATCATTGAGGGTTTGAACCTCCCAATTTATAAACATTTGAATAGCAGGACACTAAAGTTACTCCACTGAAGAATTAGGCTGTTTGAGTAGGTTTGAATCCTAAGCAACCTGCATACACGTTGTTTGAAGTACAATAGACCAACAAAGCTGTTGTAGGAAGTCAAAGCTGTGTGCTGGAAAACCTTGGTAGAGCATGGGTGGAGTAGGCATTGTGGTGTTCATGTGAATTTCCTATTTTGTTTAAGACTGATGAGAACTCACTTTAAAAATTGTTTTGAATATCCATGGTTTTTACGTCGGAAGGTGATTACATTATAACACAGCAATACATAAGTAAAAATACACAATGACAAATGGCAACAGAAATAGTGTAGTAATTCATATTTATTTAATATTAAAATAACTGATTTGGCAGAGGGATGCGAAAAACCAGAAATCCATTTAAGCCAATATGGAGTTAACTGGAAAAAAAGACAAATTGAGCAAGCTCCTGGAAAATAAAAATAATCAATGTAGCCTACCAATCAACCATTTACATACATTATTGACGGTCACATTAGGTGGCTCTGAGAGCAAGGCATGAAGTGGCACAAACCGCTCTGTGTTCTGCGCCAGCAGAGTGCCTGTGCTACTTCTCCCCATGACATCCTAGTCACCCCACTCGATGGAAACGACTTGGGATACACCTAGGGGACGGCACCGGTGTGGCAGATGCACAGATTTGGTCATCCAAAAGGTTTCCCGGGACAACGGTGGTCTTCTCTGATATCGCACAGTGTAGGAGCTGGATGTTCCATAAGATAAACTAGTGCAGAGAGGGCCTTGTGCTCCATCAATCAGCTGGTGTAAGCATTTCAGGGAACACAATCCACCACCCTGCCACAAAGCAGTGTGTCCCTGGGATGTACCGTCGGGGTGGAGTGCATCTGGGAATTCTTTATACTTCTATTGGTCATTTTTAAGCTAGGACTCCAGTACACAGACTGGAGCACTACAGTAAAGTAGGTGGTAATTCACCATAACGTTGGATGCCAACTGCCGATAAACTCCACAGAAGAAAAGGCGGGGGCAACAACGCTGGTTGGTAGCAAGCTAGGACAACAGTAGACAGTGTCCTTCACCCCAGCCTGTCAGGCACCGTTTTCCTGCAGTTCTGTGAACGACGGCGAAGGCAGGTGTTTGGTAGGCGTTAGTGAAGGACACTGGGTGCTAGCTAGCTAAGTAGGACTTCAGTACACAGCAGGCGGAATTGTTAGCTAGCTCACACACCAGTAGACAGCGTACTTTGCAGGTGGTTGGCATGCAGGAGAAAAGGACACTGTGCTAGCTAGTTAGCTAGCTATCAGGAACCCAATGGAATGCTCGAGGTCTGAATTGCGGGTCGCAATCACACACTATTGGCAAGACGCGCACACTAGTACACACACAAACAGTCCCTGTCCATTGCAACTCAGCAATGCTTTGAAGAGCCACCTAATAAGCATGTGTCTGTGCGCACAAGTCTGTGTGCACAAGTTGGGACCGGGGTGTCAAAACAAATCTGATTTTAAACCTAACCACACAGGTTACCTTATGCCTAGCCCCAACCATAAATTAAAACCAAAGAGCTAATATTTATGAATTTTTACAACAACCCATTTTGACTTTGTGGCTGTGGTAACCCTTCAGATTCCATGGCTGTAATGTTAACGCTTACAGGCTGACTACACCGCTCGCGTTGCATGTGTGTTGCAAAATAAAATGTAGAAATCTATGTTATTCAATTATTGCGCCAATAAGCGTCTGCAATGCCAATGGCTAAATTAGAAGTTAGTTCTGACGCATATTGCGCCGTAAGTCCTACCTCTCCCATCTCCTCATTGGTTTATAGAAGCAGGTACCCACTGTAAGACAAACGAGGTCTTTCAGTGGCAGTAATGCACCTAATTTGTGAAAGTTGCCAATTGCATTATAAAGTCAAGAGAAGAAAAGCCCTGGAAAAAGGAGATGACTAGAAACGAGTCAGTTGACCGTTTTAGGTGTGAATTAATTGTCGGATTAGAGGGCCTTGTGAATTTCACGTAAAATAACAACTCAATGTTTATATCCCAGGACAAATTAGCTAACAGCAAGCTAGCTAAATTGCCATACATGTTTAATGCTTCGACCTGTCCCCAAATTAATATAATTGGTTCAGAGTTTGTTTTGATATTTTAACCTGCGTGTCGTGATCGCGTTTGGTGTGGGGGGACAAAATACATTTATGCACGATGGCGCACACGAGCAGTCTGTCTGGGTTCCGTGTTATGCTGCATTTAGACAAAGGACGCAAAAAACAAACCAGTCGGCATGGCGGAACAAGAAAGCATGAAAAACTGACGTCGAAAGCAAGCCAGCATGCATTGCTATGGTTATTTCAGTAAACAAACCAGTCAACATCCGGTAGAAAACAACACTATGGCAGACAGCAAAAGTGGAAATATTTGAACTCCGCCTACCACGGTGGCTGACCTCAAAGGCATTTACCATTGTGCTCGCATTGAAAACAATGATATCCGGTTTGCAGTCTACCATCTAAAACGCTACAAACCCTGTCATGAACGCATTATCTTGACACTATTTAAAAACAGACAGTCTGGTGATGACAGGACACTTGTTCTTCATTCACTCAGTACTGATTGAACTTTAACCATTGCATGCATAATGCGTGGCAGTTTTCCAAAGTTGCGCATTGACTAGGAACTTTACTTAGCTAGCTGTGATTTGTTTGTGGAAGAATGCGGGATAGCTATATTGTGCCGGTGCATGAGCCGTCCATTCAGCTAACATTACAGCCTTGGTGCTAGCTAATGTTACTGGCTAAAGTTAGTTGGCTAGCCAACTCGCAATATAAGCCAAGAATGCTTTTTGTGCTTATTACACGTGTAACAGTACAACTTTACGTCCGTCCCCTCGCCCATACCCGGGCGCGAACCAGGGACCTTCTGCACACAACGACAACAGTCACCCTCGAAGCATCGTTACCCATCACTCCACAAAAGCCGCGGACCTTGCAGAGCAAGGGGAACTACTACTTCAAGGTCTCAGAGCAAGTGACGTAACCGATTGAAGCGCTATTTAGCGCACACCGCTAACTAAGCTAGCCGTTTCACATCCGTTACACACGCAAGTGTCAAAGACCAACAGTTTACACAAAAGACTTCAGCCATGTGAAAAACCTGCAATAGCAAAATATAGTTAGATTCCTTTGCATGTAGCTTGCCTTTCATCCGACTGGTGTTAACTAGCTACTTGCACTGTTAATGCGCAACTCAATTACTTAGGTCCAGTTTTAGAACGCAGATGTGTCTGAAAAGATGTTAGCATTGTCGGAAATGCTACAACAATAGCACATCGTTGGTGCTTATTGGACAGAAATGAGCATGTGAGTGACAAATTATAAATGTAATACAAACTGTTGCACCTACAAACATATTCAGTCTTAAAGGTGGAAAGTCTAATGGTGGTAATGGATGCTGTAGCCTAGTTTTAAAATCAGACATCTGGAATTTCAGCTAGGTTTGGGCAAAGAAATAATGTCCAACAAAGCCATTCTGTTAACAGAGGTACTCAATGAAAATGAAAACAAAAGGATGAAAGGGAAAGTAGTTTGGAGTGGGATGAGAGAATTTGTGAAGGGAGATGGGCTGACAGCGTTCAATTTGGACATGTGCCACAGTCACAGGGACAATGGGGAAGTGTACTGCAGTGACCCTGCATTGACTGTGGTGTGGCTTTCCTTTGAGTGTCTGTGTGGTGTGTGTGTGTGTGTGTGTGTGTGTGTGTGTGTGTTTCCTATGCGTGTTTCCTATGTGTGTTTTAGCCCGTGTCTGTGTAGTATGCATGTTATAAAGAGATAAGAGGACAGCTTGGGGAAAAACAACCAACAACCTCCTATTTTCCATCAGTGACTAATGATTGTAGCAGAGCTTCCCCATTGTAGCCCCACTATTGCCTAATGAAAAATGTATTCTGACCACAATAACCACTCTACAAACTGTTGTAACCCCAGTTTCAATCCTTGTTCAATATACTGTCAGAATGTGAATTAAAATCCATTCTGGCCTGCCCAATTTTACTTCACCATGGTGCTCATGTGACTCGTGGGTACTGAGGTGTTCAATACTCTCTCCAGTAAGTGCATGAAAGCCCTGTTGCAATGTCCCAGTCCCCGACTCTCCCACCTAAAGTCAAGGACGGTACAGCACACCATGGTTCCACTCTTATTAATTCCACTGGACTTCAAACACTCATTCTATCTCCTGCCTTCAGCACTCCCAACATCAAAGTTAATTTAACATGACAAGTCTACTTTTATACCACCAATGTTTTAGTTAAAGACCAACTATAAAAGCCTCCCCGTTTTCTCACCTTCTACCTACCACTGCATCTCTTTTCTGTCCCCAGGAGGCTGTTTTACCCTGGGGTGACCATGCTAGCATCGCATGCTCTAGGGCACCCACAAGCCTCACAAGACTAGTCTGTTGCCCATCCCTGAAAGTGTGTGTAAAAACACATAACTAGAACTCAATGTATGCTTTGGATGAAGTCAAAAAGTTCCAGGCTCAACATTAAGTTAAACTAGCAACTCTTCCCGTCATCCTGCCCAGGAGTCAGTGTTTTGCCCTAACCATCCATCCTCCAGCCCTTTCCCTCTGAGGCTCCCACTGTTTCCTGGTGGCCTTCCTCTCTGTCAGGACATTTATCTTGGAGTGGGATGGCACTCACACACATTGTCACTGTGTTCAACATGAGGGGGGCAGGGGCGTGGAGAGGTTCTGACATCCTCTCTTCTGCAACACACACACACTCCCAACAGGAAGGTAAGACTGCTTAACACCCTACACTCTAAACAAAAAGGTGAACAATTGTTTCCTGAACAAAACCACTAGGCTATATCTCCACCCAATGCACTTGCCCTAGGACCATATATAGGAGGTAGTTGTCTTCTGAAGCAGATCACACACACAGGAATTCAGCCTAGAAAACAGAGTAGGCTGTTCTGCAGTAATATAAACAGGACGGCTAAAAATACACGCCGTGTTATGCTCTGGTAATGCAACTTATTCAATTTCATTCCTCTGCTTCACTACGGGTGTGTCCGAAATGCCTACAGTATGAATCTGCATTCTCAATGGCACAAAAAAAAAAAAAAAAGAATCATGGAGACAGAATATGGAGACAGAATATGGAGAGATAAGATGGAGAGCATGAGAGGAAATGAACAAGGGAGAGGAATAAAGGACAGCCATTGAGAGGGGGCATAGAGAAGAAAGATGGGGAAGTAAGAGACTGAAAAATAGGAGGTAAAGCACCAACCTCTGCTGAGCCTCTGCTTCTCTCCAGAAAGGATTCCTGGGGTGTCGATGATGCTGATGCTCTCCAATACAGCGTTGGGCATCTGAGCACACACAAACCTGGGAGAAAGATACAGAGTGTTGATATGTAGTAGGGCACACCCCATTTAGTCGAATGGTTGATTGTTTGGTCGACCGGCATTTCTTCAGTCGAGCAGTTGCAATAATTTTTTGCTAAAATCATGGTGTACCTGACACCTGTTTGATTGGTGCCTGTCTGATTGGTCTAATCCATTGTGAATGCTGTGGGGCTGGCACATTAGTGATGTGATCTATTAGTCTAAGACATGCTACTGAAATGTTATATAGTTATATCATGTAAGAACGGTACAACAAATAAAAATGATATTATTCTATAACAAATGCGCTTTCTCCCGCATTGGATAGTGATAGCTGTCCACGGTTCTGAAACATAATTGCGCTGTTGAATTGGCACCTTCCTAGACCATGCTGCTATGTGCATAATAGCTAAGTAAACAAGCATATTGGTGTTGAGAACCATGCGGGGGAGGTACCAACAAAGAGTTAGGAGACGAGAAAACAGCCCTTCCATTAATTGTATAAGAACAGTGAGAGGAAACCAACTTGTCTATAATCAATACCCTAAAATGTTAAGTGCCTTATATATACAGTGCATTCAGAAAGTATTCAGATCTTGACTTTTTCCACATTTTGTTACGTTACAGCCTTATTCTAAAATGGATTGAATTGTTCCCCACTAACATACACACAATACACCATAATGACAAAGAAAAAAACAAGTTTATGCATTTTTTCTAAAATATTTTAAATAAAATATCACATTAACATAAGTATTGAGACCCTTTACTCAGTACTTTGTTGAAGCACCTTTGGCAGCGATTACAGCCTCGAGTCTCATTGGGTACGACGCTACAAGCTTGGCACACATGTATTTGGAGAGTTTCTCCCATTCTTCTCTGCAGATCCTCTCAAGCTCTCCACAGAGTAATACTAGAGTTCTGTCAGAGTGACCATCAGGTTCTTGGTCACCTCCCTGACCAAGGCCCTTCTCCCCCGATGGCCCAGTTTGGCTGGTTGGTAACAAACTTCTTCCATTTAAGAATGGAGACCACTGTGTTCTTGGGGACCTTCAATGCTGCAGAAATGTTTTGGTACCCTTCCCCAGTTCTGTGCCGCAACACAATCTAGTCTCAGAGCTCTACGCACAACTCGTTTAACCTCATGGCTTGGTTTTTTCTTTGACATGCACTGTCAACTGTGGGACCTTATATAGACAGGTGTGATCCTTTTCAAATTATGTACAATCATTTGAATTTACCACAGGTGGACTCCAATCAAGTTGTAGAAATATTAAGGACGATCAATGGAAACAGGATGCACCGGAGCTCAATTTCGAGTCACATATAGCATAGGGTCTGAATACATATGTAAATGTGTTTTATATTTTTAATACATTTGCAAAAATTTCCAAAAACCTGTTTTTACTTAGTCATTATGTGGTGGTGTGTAGATTGATGAGGGGAGAAAAAAAATAACTATTGAAAGCCCGTTTGAGTGTTTGTTTAATAACCCACTGATTCCGTGAGCACCAAGCCTCACAACACGTCGTATAAACAATTTCACAAATTTGTCTATTATTATTATTGTCAATCGTTATAAGTAATGTCATTATCATTAGCAGGCTTAGTATAGCAGCCTTGTATAATCACCAT
This sequence comes from Oncorhynchus keta, assembly GCF_023373465.1. NCBI lineage: Eukaryota > Metazoa > Chordata > Actinopteri > Salmoniformes > Salmonidae > Oncorhynchus > Oncorhynchus keta. Next base: position 17,608,077 of record NC_068426.1, on the reverse strand, counting down.
TGAGCTGTAGAGCGCATCCTGTTTAGTTTTAATACCGTAACTTAAGCCTATATTTAAATACTTATCTAGGCTACTGTATCAATCAATTATTCGTTAATGTCATCATCACACGAGTCAGTTTCAAATGCAATCAAGCATTTTAGTTTAAAAAAATAAAGCAACCATTAAATAATTAACGTAAACAATAAATAGGCCTAAACCGTTGCACTTCAGAAATTTTATTCACAAATGAATGCAAATATAGGCTTTACAAAAATTATAGTAATCTAACAGCACCTGTTTGGCATGCGGTGCATGCTCCTGACCTTTTTTTAATCTCCGGTATTTTCCACAACTAGTCAAATTTATTTCACACATCTGAATTCCCCTCTACCTCCTGAGCAACCAATAAACATTCCCTTGTTTATATAGTTTAGTTGATCCTGTTTTCCCCATTCACATTATCAACACATTTGATCTAATTTATGCTTATAAATTCAGATGACAAGTAAATTACTGGAACTGAGCTTTGATGCAAACCTGCATCCTCTGACATCTTACAAGACAATAGATGAAGAGCTGTATCTGAGCTGTCCAGCTCCTCTAGAAATAGACTGACTATTGTTTTTGGAGACCCTCCAAATCAAGGCACAAAACCATATGCTACACTCAATACAACGAGCACACACACACACACTTTCTGTCCACTCTTATAAAACTATTTAGAGAGAGAGCTCAACAAAATCATTTGTGGAAATGTTGGGCAGCTACCTAGGCCTAAACACCAGATAACAATAAACACATGACTCCTGCATGATTATTTGAACACCATGTAATTGAAGTAGCTTTAATTTTTCATCCACCCCCAGAGGCAGTCAGTACATTTAGTTGGCAATCTAGACATTTACTAGACAGACTTCTCTATCCGCTGTCAGGCAATTCAAATGTAGTAGAGTCGTGTGACGGGCCTTCAGTGGAGTGATATAGTGAACCTGTACATGAGTTAATTTTCTTAGAAATTAGAGTAATGGCAAAAAGCAGAGCATACTGGAAAAAGTGATTTCTTTCCTCTCCCTTTTATTTTTTTTTATTTCACCTTTATTTAACCAGGTAGGCTAGTTGAGAACAAGTTCTCATTTGCAACTGCGACCTGGCCAAGATAAAGCATAGCAGTGTGAACAGACAACACAGAGTTACACATGGAGTAAACAATTAGCAAGTCAATAACACAGTAGAAAAAAATGGGCAGTCTATATACAATGTGTGCAAAAGGCATGAGGTAGGTGAATAATACAATTTTGCAGATTAACACTGGAGTGATAAATGATCAGATGGGCATGTACAGGTAGAGATATTGGTGTGCAAAAGAGCAGAAAAGTAAATAAATAAAAACAGTATAAAAACAGTATGGGAATGAGGTAGGTGAAAAAGGGTGAGCTATTTACCTATAGACTATGTACAGCTGCAGCGATCGGTTAGCTGCTCGGATAGCTGATGTTTGAAGTTGGTGAGGGAGATAAAAGTCTCCAACTTCAGCGATTTTTGCAATTCGTTCCAGTCACAGGCAGCAGAGTACTGGAACGAAAGGCGGCCAAATGAGGTGTTGGCTTTAGGGATGATCAGTGAGATACACCTGCTGGAGCGCGTGCTACGGATGGGTGTTGCCATCGTGACCAGTGAACTGAGATAAGGCGGAGCTTTACCTAGCATGGACTTGTAAATGACCTGGAGCCAGTGGGTCTGGCGACGAATATGTAGTGAGGGCCAGCCGACTAGAGCATACAAGTCGCAGTGGTGGGTGGTATAAGGTGCTTTAGTGACAAAACGGATGGCACTGTGATAGACTGCATCCAGTTTGCTGAGTAGAGTGTTGGAAGCCATTTTGTAGATGACATCGCCAAAGTCGAGGATCGGTAGGATAGTCAGTTTTACTAGGGTAAGCTTGGCAGCGTGAGTGAAGGAGGCTTTGTTGCGGAATAGAAAGCCGACTCTGGATTTGATTTTTGATTGGAGATGTTTGATGTGAGTCTGGAAGGAGAGTTTGCAGTCTAGCCAGACACCTAGGTACTTATAGATGTCCACATATTCAAGGTTGGAACCATCCAGGGTGGTGATGCTAGTCGGGCATGCGGGTGCAGGCAGCGATCGGTTGAAAAGCATGCATTTGGTTTTACTCGCGTTTAAGAGCAGTTGGAGGCCTTCAATGTGACAGAGTGGCAGGAATTCCCTTATTGTGGCAGAGGTCTTATCTTTCTAACCCCTTACCTCATCTGATCATGGGAAAAGTTTCCTTAGTGCATCTGGATGCGTGTGCATCACTCCTGACTAAACCACTCCATGTCGCTCACACAGCCACCATCACCCAATCCTAAAATATACTTGCCGGTTAGTCATAAAATGAAATAACATAAATATAAAAAACACTAACCCCTCAATTGCAACCCTCCACAGATCACTCAGCCAGACCTTATCTTCACGACACACCCACCCTTCCTGGAGGTTTCCCTTAGATTTTCCCCAGACCCATCTATGTTGGGTATCTTCCTCAGAGTCTCCGCTCCCTCAATTTTTTTCCCACATCTACTCTCATCCCGAATTCCTGGAGTTCCCTTGGCTCGGTTGCCAACGAACATGGTCTGTGTGTAAGCTGCAAACTGAAAAACAGAAAGGGGGCTCTGGGAGGCATTGACAGCAGCAGCATACACCACCCTGACAGGTTCATCATGCATCTGGAGTATTGTTAAGGGGTTGAGAGAGGCAGCAGAGAGGGGCTGGCTAGAACAGCAAGGTTATGGATGACAGTGCTGTGCATGATTGCCAAGAGAGAAAGGAAACATTAAGAGTCAGAATGTGCTGCCTATTGTGGTCCTTCTGTGGCTCAGTTGGTAGAGCATGGCGCTTGTAACGCCAGGTTAGTGGGTTCGATTCCCGGGACCACCCATACGTAGAATGTATGCACACATGACTGTAAGTCGCTTTGGATAAAAGCGTCAGCTAAATGGCATATATTATTATTATATTATTATTATTGTTTGAAGGAGAAACGGCTGATTCAGTACCCGAGTTCTTTCTGCCAAGGCAAAGCTGAAGTAAGGGACTGACTGGCCTTTCTGCTCAGAAAGCCTGACCAGTCTACAGACACAGAAAGAGTTTAAGAACCCCTGCACTAAAATAGTAACGAGCCAAATGTCTCATGGCAGGGGGTGACAGTCGCATAGAGCCAAGTATAAACTCAGCTGGTAAGTACCGCTATTGTAGCTTTTTATCAGCGCTTCTCCAGGAGACCCTCACCCCTCCTTACTGTTATAACCCCAGTCACCACTCCCTCCACATGACAACATTCAATACAGAGGATCCCATTCCTCAAGTGGCAGGCTAGTGTCAACTTGGGTCACACCCAAGGGAAAAGCACAACTGATTGAAAATAGAGGTGTTCTGAACACAGTGCTAAAAACACTGACACGTGAAATGACACAGCCACCTCAACTTTCAAAGGCAATTTTAAGTAAGGGGGGGTTGGGGTTGCATAGTCCTTGTTCTCACATTTCAAAATCCATAAGTGTGTGTGATATATATATATATATAAAAAAAACATTTTACACAAAGCAAAAGACAAGCCTACATGTCAAATACAGCATCTGCTTTTCAACTGCCACCCAAAAACATTATTTTCCATATGCACTACTGGAATGCAGGATAAAGTGATGAACACAGTGCAGGTTGTCACAAAATGTAGCTACAGTAGCACAGCTCAATGTGTAACCTAACTAATATATTTAATTATGTGAGAAAATGGAGGTGGGTCTTATTCTGTTGACATGATGATCAATGCTTGACAACCCTTCGACAGAGAAATATTCTCATCATGTAGACTAGCCTACCCACTGTATCTGCAAGCTGTTGGCTAGAGCACAAGTGCCAAGGCCAGTCCAGAGTAGACACATTTGCCATTTAACGCAATGGTTTGTGACAAAACTCTGTAGAGGGGAGTCAAGTGCAAGTGTTGGTTCAGGAACGTGATTTATTTTATTAGCGTTTGTAGAAACGCACCACTGGTGGGAAAATACAAAATGTTCTATATGTATATTTTTTAATAATCACCTGAAAATCTGTCACCAAATGGATGGAAACCTAGCTATAATCCATTTGAGTTGACATTCATATTTTTATGTTGAATAAATGAATGCGAAAAGGTGCATTTCCTCATCTAGACCTACTCCATAAATTAGCGCACACTACAAGTAGTATGACACCAAGATGTTGTCTGTATCATATACGGTTCACATATGATAAAGGTGTTGTATTCAGCGCATGTGACAAATACAATTTGAATGTTTAGGTCTAAAAAGGGCCACTTCCATCATGATTTCCTCAAAAATGGTTTGTGATATGCATGTCAAACATAGAAACCTCATGGGAGGAACTGTGAGGACTGTTGGAACAATCCAAGATTCCAAAAATATTTTCCGCTCCCACTGGCATGGAATCGCCATAGAATGTTGCAAGTGTAATGATTCACAGAGCAATGGTCATGATTTGGCATAGTTTTAGTAAAGCAAAAGGTCCATACCACTGACAATCCACTAAAGATGAGTATGTTTCTGACATCAGTTATACATTAAATAAAACAATGGTTGGTCAGGATACAACATTGTAGAATTGGTGTGTAAATTACAAATTTATAATGCCTTTTTAATGACTTGTTGCAGTTTCCCAGGAGGATAGATTACATATTTATTGGCTATTAACATGTCTTATCATGCCTTTTTTTCACTGATACGGGTCCGGTCTTTGTAATTTAACCGATTTGATGCTGAAGTGATAAAATAATGTCCCAAATTGGGATTAGTAAAGTACTACTCTACCCTGTCTGTCCAGGTATTCTGCATGAATGTGGAAATCAATGTAACAATGAAAGCAGCACCAGTTAATAATTGATCAAACCCGACAGCCGCTTCCGCAGCTTGTACCAGGACAGAGGCTGTGTCAATGGGTCCTCTGAGCGGAGACATTCTGCAATACAATTATCATACTTACAATACGTACAGTGTAATTAATAGATCACACATTTTCTCTCAGAGTAAGGGTAATAGTTTAGCTACTATCAGAGTTGATTCTCATTTCTTACATAAGCTATGACATCTCTTGCATTCATGTACAGAAGTTGATTGCAAGGTGATGTCAAAACAGGATGGACCTATTGACCACACCCCATTTCACTTTTTAAGAGACGACCTTAATAATATTTGTCATACTCCCATGACAGCTCTGTGTGGGAGCATTATGAAAGCATAGATTTTTTTGGGGGGGGGGTAGTAAACTTGTTAACTTGATCAGTCTCAGTCCAAGGACATGGGCTGAGCAGAGGTGGCTCTTCAACGTTCAACACAAACACACAGTCACTCCCCTGCATACTGTCACACACTGAACCGAGGATAAGAATTAATAAAATACCAAATATGAATAAATGGAGTGAAAAGAAAGTAGCATGATTATTCGATGATCCTCGGGCAAATATGACAATCAATAGAGAAGAGCTAGCGAACGTTAGCTGTCCACCAACAGTGCTAGCTCAGGCCATCTTTTTAATTCCCTGGCTGGGGGATTCATAAAATATTCCCAGTTAGCTGTCAATATAAACTAGTATTTCGCTAAGTAGTTAGACTGGACTGGGACTCACCTGTTAAGAAAAGCATTGCCAAAAGCGTTGAGTTTTCTGAAGGGTTTCTTGGGGTCAACTACTAGTGCGTTGCCTGGGATCAGCCCCTCCTGCTCTCCATGCATGACCGCTATGAAGGAGTCGGTGGTCGGTTCGGGCCCTATCCGCATGCCGGGGAAATCTTGCTCCATTAGATGCCGGATAAAGGTGGTTTTACCTGTAGAGTATTGGCCAACCAAGAGCACCATAGGCTTGTTGTCAAAGTCGGCATCTTCCAAAGCGGGTGAATGAAAATCGTGGAAGCGGTAGGTGTCTTCCAATGGAAAGAGTTTGGTCCTGTACAGTTTTTTCAGCCCTTCAGAGACATTTTGGAATAGTTCTGGGTCCTTCTTTCCATCCCGTTTAAACATGGTGCCCAAATTCGAAAATATTGCAGATGTACTTGTTATCTCAATGCAACGGTAGATGTTCAATAAGGTAGTTGTTGATATCGCTGGATAACGGTTATGTGTCTCTCCCCGATGAGGTAGAAAGTTTGAATTAGTAAATGTACTTGCCAGCCAGCCGGTTAGCTTTCTACGTGTCTTAAATAGATAGCTAGCTCAGTGTCTCCTCTTCACTCAAAATAATGTGTTAACGGTCTGAGGGGTTCGGCTAGCTACCACAGTTTGTGCAAATTAACAGACGGTTTAACAGTTCGAAGCTATTTAGTTTTACAATAGATTAATGAAGCTATCAAACACGTTTGCTCTAACTCTGGAACTCAAACCGCAAGGCTAGCAGCAGACCAAGAAACCGTCTCTTGTCAGACAACCGTGCTTCTCCAGTCAGGTCTCAAGCCCTCCCTAGTGGAACGTCAGAAAGCGTGTAACAGTGAGGGGATTCGATTAATATTGCCATGGTAGGCGTGTTTTGCACAGGGTGAAAGTTGATTGCATTCGTTTTGGAAAAGGACTAACCCCCGGGCGTGAGCCAGGTGCCCCGTTCAAAGCCCACGGCGAAGTCGGCTCAAAACAAAAGTAATGTCATTATGCACGATGAGTAATGAGTAGAATTCTGTGTTTTAACATGCAAACGTGATTGCTTTTGAATAAAACGCTTTATCTGCTTTCCCAATGAAAACTAGTTTTAAAATTCAAGCATATACTTTATGTAAAAGATATATATATATAGATGTATATTTCTGGCCAATGCACCATGCTGCCTCGTTGACAACATGGCCGAGCGGTGCAGATTACTGTTAGATTTGATAAGGACACTCCTCCCTCACCACTTTTGCCCGTTCACCTCACTGGCCATAGACCGGTGTCTTGCGGCTCAGCATAATTGAATAGATTCAGTATGGCGCCTGTATAGCAGAGTGAAAGGCAAAGCGAGGGGTATAATTGTTCCCAAACCCTGTCTTCTCCAGCAGTTGGCGTTTTTTCCACTCACCTAGCGGAGTTTTTGTATGGAGGACAACGAGAGTGTCGAATTTGGTTAACGAAAATGGAATGGCTTATTTGCAACGTGTGGTTTATTTGATCGAATAGAAGTTATAAGTAGGACTGATATAAGTAGCACGGACACGTGACATTCTGGCAACTTTCCTATAAAAAAAACGTTATATCGTGGCGCAGTGGTCTAAGGCACTGCATCTCTGTGTTAGAGGTGTCATTACAGACCCTGGTTCGATCCTGGTATAACAACTGGCCATGATTGGGAGTCCCAACGGGCAGTGCACAATTGGCCCAGCTTCGTTAGGGTTTGGCCAGGGTAGGCTGTCATTGTAGATAAGAATTTGTTCTTAACTGACTTGCTTAGTTAAATACATGTTCAAAATAAATGTCAGAGTGTATCTGCCCTCTCATTGGCTAGAATGGTCCCACCTGATCTTGCTTCCTCCCAATGCCTTCCATTTTTGAAGATATTTATTTTCATCCTTAGAGCGGCCACTAGAGCATTTGATCAATATGATGGATCATCTTTGATAGGGCCTAAAAAACACAAATTAGTTATCTCTGGTTTGTTCATCCATTCCTATGGGGAAAATCTCAAAACCATTACTGACACCCCTCTCGGCCCACTGCAATTTGCCTATAGAACTAACAGGTCTATGGAGGACGGTAATCAGCATGGGCCAACACTACATTCTCAAACACCTCAATAACCCAAAGACGTATGCAAGGATATTGTGTTTGTGGACTTTAGCTCTGCATTTACAGTTTTTTCTGAATGCTTAAACACTAACAGTGATTCTTGAAGCACTATCTCTGAAACCATTAACACTTGTAGCCAATGCAATTACCAAGTGTGCCAAACTGAATGCATGTTCTCTGCTTTACACTCAGTTTGCAATTTAATAACACACTTCTAGCAAAACTGTAAACATTGGTCTCTACATTGCAACACTATTTCACCAATTGCCTACCCACATTGACAGGTGAAAACACTTTCAGATAATGAGTTCACTTACAAATCAGAGCTTGAGCACTAAAAATAGGCAACAGGTAAACATTTGGTTAGGACAACAATGGAGGCCAATATTGGCCAGAGAGTAACAGGGGTGAGAACTAGAGGAGGACAAGGAAGAGTAGGATGAGGAGGTGAAGAAGTAAGAGGAGGAAGAGGTTAAGTGGGAGAAGGAGAGGACAGGGAAGAGGAAGGGGTTTCAGGAATACAATAACTGATGAAATCCGAGCGACTGTGGTTGACCATGTTGTCAACCAAGGGATGAGCATGAGAGAGGCTGAGCAACGGGTTCAACCAAATCTGAGCCCCTATGCTGTTGCAGGTATCATCCGGATATTTCGAAATGAGAACCGGTAAGTTACTGTTAGTGCTGTAGTCTTACTGGTACAGTAATATGTACTGTACTTTCATAATGAGAAGGATCAATAAAACCATTCAAATGTTTTTAATTAACTGCAAGAAATCCAGTATCTGGTGGAATAGGTTGACTGTTCACCCCAGAGCAGGAGACCCACATTTTAAAGATGGTCTTTGCAAATAACTGCATCAGACTCAGAGAACTGCAGGACCACATAATGGCAGATAACACCATATTCCAAAACGTCAACAGAGTGAGTCTCTATGCACTGTCTCGTCTGCTGAAACTCAATAGAATTAGGATGAAGCAGCTGTACTGTACAGAATTCCTTTCGAAAGAAACTCAGACCGTGTAAAACAACTGAGATATGAATATGTGCAGGTAAGTTATACTATCCTACCATTGGCACCGGATCTGGAAGTGTATACATCATGCTACATCATATTGACTGATCCCTGTCTTTTCTTACTGTGCTACATTGTTTTGTCTTGTCTCTTTCAGAGAGACATGGAGCTTGAATCAGATGCAGTGCATCATCAGCTAATATATGTGGACGAGGCAGGTTTCAACCTTGCAAAAACAAGGGGCCATTATCATCGGACACCGTGCCATCATCAACGTCCCGGGACAACGTGGTGGCAACATAACAATGTGTGCGGCTATTAGTCAAAACGGTGTCCTTCACTATCATGCAATTCTAGGCCCATACAACACTGCACACATTATCACATTTCTGGACACCCTCAACAACAGACTAACCCCTAATGACCAGGGGCCAGAGCAGCCCAGGTATGTTATCATTTGGGACAATGTTAGTTTCCACCGGGCTGCTGGGGTCCACAATTGGTTCACAGGTCACTTTTCATCGCACTCAATCTCCCCCATAATCTCCGTTCTTGAATCCTATTGAAGAATTCTTCTCTGCATGGCGTTGGAAGGTGTATGATCGCCAGCCCCACCAACGCATACCCCTTCTACAGGCAATGGAGGAGGCTTGTGGAGACATCGATCAGGGGTGATGTCAGGCCTGGATACGACCAGAACCACAAAGAAGGCGAGATGTAGCCTAATTTTTATTTCTGTTCTTTTTTGTTTCTAGCACAAATTTTAGAACATAAAAAAAAAAAATGTTTTTAAAAAACTTTTCCCCCTTATTTGTGTTAATAGTGTGTTATGTTCGGAATACACATCAATACTTTACACATTTGGATACCTGTGTGTATGTGTGTTTACTACATGAATGACAAAACTTTCTTGCAAACTGCTATGCCCTGCACACAGAAAAAGCCAAGTGTTTTTCATTTATACTTTCAGTGTGTAGTTTTGTGTGCTTATTCAAATTATGGTTTGTGTGGATTGTATTGACACAAAAACAAAAACTTTTTAAAGTTTGAAGAGTTTTGCAAGAATTGTTTGCTTTTGCAAGAGATGTATACTGTTTTGCTGGTTTAGTGAAAGGGTTTGTGGTTAGTGTGTAGAGTTTTTCAAAAATAGCCTATAGTTTCAAAGATCGTGCTTAAGCAATCAGAAAAAATCTAATACCATCGTCCCAGAACTGCTACAAAACAAATTCTCCCAGCTGAACGTGTCCAGCTCCATCTGTCAGTGGATCAGACTTCCTGTCCAACAGGACACAACACGTGAAGCTGGGAAAAGACCTTTCGTACTCTTTATCCCTCAGCACCAATGCACCACAGGGATGCGTGCTCTCACCTCTACAATACTCACTCAGCGCCAATGACTCCACCTCCAACAATGCATCGGTCAAACTACTGAAGTTTGCAGATGACACTACTCTGGCCGGTCTCATCACCGACGGCGATGAGTCCTTGTAACCTAGAGAGGTCTACCGGTTAGTGGCCTGGTGCAGTTACAATAACCTGGAACTTAAAACAGAAAAAAAAACATGGAAATGGTGGTTGACTACAATAAACTTATGGAAAATAGAAAGGAAAACGCTGCACACTGCTGCTCATGGTCCCGGTGATATTTATTTACAACAACGTTTCGACCTTTATGTCTTCATCAGGCATCCATATCCCAGGTGGGGTGGAAGGTCCTATATATATATATAATATGGGGCAGTACTCAGTGCCATCACTTCCTGAAACAGGAGGTAAAAAATGTATAACATAGTTTCACAATATTAACATTCAATGTATCAAAATATATGATCATCCACAGGGAACGTGATCAATATTTACAGTAATATACATACACATACAATATTCAATTAGGATTAAAAAAAACACCATTTAGAAATATTGAAACTATAAAAATGGTTTCAAGTCAAACTCCTCGTTAAGGCCAAGAGGAGACAGTGTGTTGAGCCTGTGGATCCAGAAAGATTCCATTTGAAGAAGTTTCCTCTCAATGTCCCCTCCCCTGTGTGACATCTTGACCATTTCTATTCCAATGTATCTCGGAGAACTAATAGGATGTCCAGCTTGTACAAAATGAGCAGCAACCAGATTTGTTTTCTCATCTGTCCATATATATTGCTGCAGTGCTCACTGATTCGTGTCTTAAGGCTTCTACGGGTTTTCAGACCACAAGGACAGACCACAAGGACATTTCAACATGTAGATAACATTTGTGGACATAGGGGTAATGTTAGGAATTTTATGAATAATGACTAAACAATATCTACATTTGAAATAGAACTATAACTAATCAAACTCTACTCTGTTTTATTATATCTGATTAATAATATTAATTCATAAGGAAGGGATTGTGGAGCATGAAACAGGGGGTAATTCAATTAAATAAATACCATTCCAGCCAGGTTGGAGAGGACTGGAATTGTGGGTTTTTAAGTAAGCAAAAAGGGGTCGTTAACCTATGGTTGAACCGACTCAACTTAGCTCTGGGATGTTTAGATAAGGCAGTGTGTGTTTTCTTAGGTTTTCCATTGGCTGGAACTGTCTGCTGAATGGTGATGGATGAAGACTTCAGAAGTTTAATCTCGATTTAACTGTGTGTCTGGAGTGAGAGAGAGAAGGGGCGGGAATAAACTTTTGAACTGTTGGGAGAAAGGACGTTTTATAACCTATGACGTCATATTTTGTATATAAACTGTTGTTCGTGGTTACATGGCAGCGCGCTCAGAAAATAAATACCATTATCTAATTTTTATAAGACTGGTCTCTGTCTATTTTATGCAAATAGGAATCTTACAAATTCTTATGAAATAGACTGAGTGATTTAAGTAATGTACAATTATAGGAATTATGAAATTCCAGTGACAGGTAATCAGGCCAATGATCTTAAATCTTTGTCCTGTGTGTGGGGGGGGGGGGTGCATTGAGCACATTGGCCACATTTGTAATGACCCTCCTTGTCCAAAAAAGTTTCCCTTTTCTCTGGTGGTTAATTAGATTTAACCACAATATCTCTCACGTTTGGGGGTCTTCTAAAAACCATACGTGGGGGATATTTAAAAATGGGTTTCAATTGTGGGTCAGTATCAATAATGTACTAGTGCTTCCGGATAATGTCCTTAAATGCCTTCCCCAATGGTGAGTATTGGGTGAAGCATGATGGTACATGTTCTGCTTTTTCTTTGACTTTTGGTTGAAGGCTTTCCAACTGTGTTAGTCCTTCAAAATGATCATTGGCATGTTTTAATATACACAATTGTCTTTGTACCCCGTGTCATGACGCTGCCCTTTTTGGGTATAGCAAGCCCCATCCCCCTCTCCCTGTCCCTGTCCCCCCCTTGCTTCCTTCAACTAGGCTGCTGTAGTCAAGAGAGAGGTCATAAATTCCTGAGAAGACCCTGCCACATGGCCACATAGTATAAGAGACAAAGGAATTTCTTCCACCTCACAGAACTTGAGGTACGTATACATTCAAATTGGTTGTGTGTGTGTTCCCATTTGAAGAAGCTACAGAGCGCCTCCGGTAGTGGTCTTTAGCGTCCGAGCAATGAGTGATAAATTCCAGATTTAGTCCGTTACGGTACTACTTCTGTCAGTCAATATTAATTCATAGAGCCAGTAAGGTTCGGAATTAGAAGATAGAACTTCGGGGTTCGAGCCAAAGTATTTAGCTGCCTACCGCACTACACCAGTGTGGACAGACTACAGGCATACCCGTATTATGTACCGTGTCGCTCCGGTCAACATAACGCTAGCAAAGTATGCCGAATGGGTTAATGTGAGACGTCACTAGTAAACCCACCCTTTCCATGGTGAGAGGACCCTATTTGGTGCTTAGAACATGATTTAGCTGGCACAAGAGGCTAAGCTAACAGAGAGGGAACATTTTTCACTTCCTGTGTTCTGTTTAAATTCCTCCGCCTTGCGCAACGGAAGTCCCGCCCTTTGTACATCTGTTTGATTTCAGCATTCTGCATCACTGGTGGTGAAGAATCTCAAGTACATCTCTTCAAAGAAGTGTTGGAATCACGTTAAAAGAATCCAGCAATCTCAATTGCTTGGATCTCATTCAATTTATTTATTTAAATTGTTGGACATACCTTTCTAGGTTCTTCCAATTAAATGAGACACCTTAAACGTTGCAATAGTAACCTAGATGAACCAACTTCCCAGGTGAATTTAAAGTTTCATTACCAGATTTCATATTCAGGTTTGATTATTCATTCAATTTGATCAATCAGTCAAATCTGCTTCTGCAAAGCACAATCAATCAGTCCCACCTCCAGCGGGAATCCCATATGGTTTTGGCCTGAGGGGAAAGTGTACCATAGTGGTAAATGTACCTAACATTACCTTTATGATAATCCAGCAATCGCAATCTCAATTGCTTGGGTATTATCGTCTCATTGATTGATTTATTTAAATTGTCGAACATACTAGGTTCTTCCAGTTAAATGAGACACTTTAAGCTTTGCAATAGTAACCTAGATGAACCAACTTCCCAGGTTAATTTAAAGTTTAATTCCCAGATAGCCTATACAGGTATGATTAATCATTATCATTGATTAATTCAATTTGCTTTGGCAAATTCATTCACGTCAAACTTCCACAGTACTGTCCAGTACTGATGGTTCATTAACGTCTATAAATAGATTAAAATCTGAAAATTTGGAAAATTAGGAAAAACTATTTTTCCTTTCAAATGTTCTAATAATGAGCAAGCTATCAGAGGGGGTAGTCCCCACTCGCCCGCTAATTAGTGAACCTCCACCCGCAAATGGATTGATCTCTGACCTCAGCAGCGATATCAACCCTAATTATGCCATTAGTGGAAAAGCAGACAACAACACTTTCCAAAATCAACCATCGGGTGCAGGCCTCGTAAAGGTTCTCTCCAGTCTAGCCCTGATGTCTTGCCACCCGAGATTGGCATCTGTCCAATACCGCAGTGCACAGCTGAAGCACAGCAGGTAATGGTAGACATAAAGGGACAGGTGGAGAGAACCGGGAAACCAATGACAAATGCAGAAAAGGGAAAATTCTGCTAGCTATGGAACTGCGCTTGAAAACTGAACAATTAAATGTAATTGCAAAAATGTATGACGATGAACAAGCACAAGCTCTTCAACAAAATCGTCTTCTATAGGAACAAAATCATATGCTACAGGAACAACTCGATTTAGCCAAAACTAATATGATGATGGTCACGCCAAACTAGATAAATCTGAAGAGTTATCTACAAACAGGAGCGCTCAACTTGATAACATGCATGCAGCTTTGTTGAACGTTACTCAAAGTAACACGGTGGGACCTAGAACAAGCATCTCTGTTTTGTCCGAGTTTAAAAGTAGAAAGTTTGCAGCCATCCACTTCCTTATCAAAAACTTGTTCTTATTCTGTCGGTATCGATAGTCTAAGAGTTTAACCACGTGGTATGGTTAAAAGATTCAGCAATGGTCTACAACCTTCGTCCTCTCCTAATGGAGAAAAACATGGTCTGGTGATAATTTCTCAAAGTTGGGTTTTATTCGGAATTGCAGAAAAGGGGCTGTCCCAGGATGCCTGACCCTAACTGGGCTCAGGGGCGGTCCTCTGATTTAGTTCAAATAATAAGGGATTTGGATTTTCCTTCATTAAACAGTCCAAAATCATATTACACAATTTTACAAACAGTATCATACTCACTCATTCATCTTATTCAACAATTAGATGTAAACCTCATATCTGAGGCTATTATATAAACAGCGTTATGGTAATGTGGCTACACCCATGAGCTTCCCCAAATTGTAACAAATGGACCAGTTCGTAGCTGGATTCTTCACCGATCTTTTATACTTTCTCCGGAACATGAAATTTGTTCGTACTTCAAGTTCTGTGAGGTGGAAGAAATTCCTTTGTACTCTATGAAAATTTACTCTGCCTCTTATACTATGTGGCCATGTGGCAGGGTCTTCTCAGGAATTTACGACCTCTCTCTGACCACAGCAGCCTAGTTGAAGGAGGCAAGGGGGAGGCAGGGAGAGGGGGATGGGGCTTGCTATACCCAAAGAGGGCAACATCATGACATACCCCCCCTGGTGGTTTGGATCTTGTTTGTCCTGCAAGTTACAAATCATCATAAAATCATGAACACGTGATATAGACACGTGACAAGGTTCATTCGTCTACAACAGCAACACGTACTAAATGACTATGCTAAACTTGCCAGCTTTGAAATTAGAATTCAGTGGTTCTGCGACTCGCAAACACGATAGCTCACTGGCTAACACCGTCAAACAACCTCGGAACGAACACCCACAAGCTTACTATCATAGGCTTTGTTCAGCCTACTTTGGCCTACTCACTGAAACAGGCATGGAAGACCTGTTATTATTTAAACAAATGTTCCTGTCGAACATGTAACCTACCTTGATTGCCTACTTGGGCCCTGCCGCCCACGTTGGTTTGCCTATCTTACAACTCAGAGAGCTTGCAAGCACAGCTTTTGAGGCATCAAAAGTTCACAACGCTCAGAGCCCTGACCACTCGGTTTTGAAGTTTGACCAGGAGCACTCACTCCAGTTAGAGGGTGCATTATCAGGTATTGGAGCGTTGAGAGATGACGCACAACAACAGTTTCTACCACAAAACCATAATTCCAATAACCTCCGCGGTCGAAATGACTGTAAAGTACGTCGCCATCAACATGACTACCACTACAATCAACCTGTTCACTACGTTCCTGCACCCAACCCACAAAAAGTTTCAGAGCACAAGGGTAACAAAGGGTTGAAGGACGATCAAAACGTAGACCAATGTTCTCCAGAAGTTCCACTATGGGATGAACTAAAGCGAGAACAATTTGAGAAAAGGGTAAAAGATAAGTCACAAGGACTAGACGAGGAATTACCGGACACCAGGTCCGCAGGAATTAACACACATAGCAAGGACGTTAAAGTTAAAATTTCTCCCGCTCTCATTCAAGACCCTATCCAGGGCTCGCTTGATCAAGAAACAAGCCCCCGGGCTTTGTCTATAGACTCTGATACAAAGGTTGCAAAGAAAATGGTCAAACGCTTCGTTAAAGCCAAGCCCACTCAAAATCGGAAAAGTCAATCTGCTTCCACCTTGAACAGAAATGGCACATCACGTCCTTGCGAACGACCACTCCACTTTGTGGGGAATATGTCCACTAACCACGAATCTAAACGGCCATACCTGGAAACAGTCCTGGAGGACTGCTTAACTTGTCATGCGCTAATTGATTCTGGTGAGACAATATCACTCATCTCTCAAACATTGTTTGATGATCTAAAAAGGGCTTTGAAGCCAACTAAACGTTGGTTAAAAGTGGAACGATGCGACACTACACTTCGAGGGGTCACTCAGACTACCTCGTCTCTCATATTGAGAGTCATGCTGAAACTACACTTCAAGGACATATCGCTCGTTCACCCTGTGTATGTTACCAGCCTCAAAACTGTAACCCTGCTACTTGGAGCAGACTTGATGGATCAGTTACTGCCATTGATGGATTGGAAAACCAACCATTTATGGTCACAGGCCACAGTGCCTTCTCCACTGACCACACTGTCTTCCCCTAACGCTAGCTGCAACGCAGTCATTCACAAGGGGTATCTGTCGAAAGCACCCCTTGGGAAAAATACGTTTAGAAACCTCTTGGGGCAGAATCCGATCCAAGGAGATATTACGATATCTCTACACATTCCATCAGCCAACCTGATTGACCATTCTTTTCATGATTTCGAGCCAGCTGTCTCTGTGAATACGCAACTTCCCTCCTCCTTGCAGTCGTGCAATACGGTAGTTGAGATGGACTCCTCTTGCCCTTCGGACACTTCCGCAAGCACTGCGGCAGTCTCAGCAAGAAAAACATTGATGCGCAGAGTATACTCTGCTTCCGATGATACACCTTCCACTTTGTTGGGGACTGTCACCCCTTACAATGATCCTTATGTAATACATGTATCACTAGCCACTTTAACTATGCCACTTTGTTTACATACTCATCTCATATGTATATACTGTACTCGATACCATCTACTGTATCTTGCCTATGCTGCTCTGTACCATCACTCATTCATATATCCTTATGTACATATTCTTTATCTCCTTACACTGTGTATAAGAAAGTAGTTTTGGAATTGTTAGTTAGATTACTTGTTGGTTATTACTGCATTGTCGGAACTAGAAGCACAAGCATTTCGCTACACTCGCATTAACATCTGCTAACCATGTGTATGTGACAAATAAAATTTGATTTGATTAATGGCGTCAGTCCAGCAACTGACCCGATGACTCCCACTGGTGAAACACTTTGCGATATCACAGACCGATATCCTCGTCTCAGTTCGCAGGTACTGAAGAGGTTGCCACACGGGACGCAGTGGTGACTGACATGCCTCGACAGCCACTTAGCATTTTGAAGCACAAACACCAGGAGATTTGGTTGAAAGGTTACAGCCATTCTCATAACGCGGCCGCTGACAACTCGTACATAGGGTCCGACCTTTTCGTTTGCGCCTCGGACACCAACACCACCCGCTGGTGGGGGGGTCCGAAGACACAAAGGGGGGAATAGTAGCCCAGACCCATGATGAGCCTCATCGAGGCCGGTGGGGGGGTCGAGACTACGGACGACACTGTACGAGGCCGCCAGAGCATAAATCAAATCTAGTTGTAAACTCCCCTATGAGAACAGTGAGGTGCAGACAGGCCCCTAGATGTGGATTATCTTAGATCACATCTAAGATAGTACTGAGGTGTACCACACTGGTCGTAAAGGAAGTCCAGTGGACTTGTCCACCTCCAAAACAAATGGCAGCAATAATCATTCCTTGCCATGTGTAGGTTCAACTACAATACAACTAGTAAAATGTTCCAATCATGTGTTCCAGTAGTATAATATTTCAGAATAAATCGGTAGGGTAACTGGTCTCTTTGAGCACCAGTACCAATACCAGCGACAGTCAGTCCAGCTACAATCAGTAAGAAGGTTAGAGACCTAACCAATCAAATTACCCTTAACAATAGCGACATAGGAGTCACTCAGAGTGCAACACGTGGAAGGGAATCTCCAGTGCACTCTTCCAATGGTTAACACACACGTCACTAATAAATAGAATCCTCCATTCAGGAAGAAAATTATTAGAAGTCATTAACCACGATCACACCACGTACGACTGGTCCAATACTTAAAAAGTACTTCCGTCGTGGGGTTAGCTCCTCCGTGGATGACATAGCTATGAAATAGACTTCATACCTATCACCACTACAATAGTGGAAGACAGTGACTTGTAGTAAAAACTACTCCAGACTCCCTCGACACAAATTCTGACGGACCTCCAGGCATTGACCTGAAAATTATCTGACTACGTCAGACTCATTCTGAACAAATTGTAATCTGCCAGGATACTTGGTTTTCTTCCCTTGACATGCACGCTTGTGTAAGCATAAACGCACATGCACAACGGAACATCCAATTAGGATTTATGCTAGGATCACTTAAGGGTCCAAGCAAAATACCAGCCTTAGTAAAGTTGAACATTTACTTATAGGCCTTTGACTCTACAGCACTCACCAGTTTTCTTCCCAGAAGTCCATAGGTCATCCCTGTAGACTGCCCAAAACTAGTGCCTTACAGCTGTAAACTTATCATATAGTTATCAACTTAGGATAGTGCCTAAGCAACACACCAAGTAGGAAAACCCTAGATATGGCATTAGAGACAATGCCATGATAGTCATTTTGCCAGAACATTGGACGTATATAGAATACAGTCCAATTAGATAATTTTTGTGTGAGAACTATATTTTGTATATCTTTTGTTTATGCTTTCATTCCTTTTCGGTTCAGTTCCTTTGACACTTAGGAAGTGATAGAGCCATTAACAAAGACCCCATACAACCATAACTTAGTGCCACAACGCCGCTCATTGGGGAATGAATGTAATTATATATATTTCCTGAGTGTGTGTGCGTTACTTTACAGTCATTTCGACCGCGGAGGTTATTGGAATTATGGTTTTGTGGTAGAAACTGTTGTTGTGCGTCATCTCTCAACGCTCCAATACCTGATAATGCACCCTCTAACTGGAGTGAGTGCTCCTGGTCAAACTTCAAAACCGAGTGGTCAGGGCTCTGAGCGTTGTGAACTTTTGATGCCTCAAAAGCTGTGCTTGCAAGCTCTCTGAGTTGTAAGATAGGCAAACCAACGTGGGCGGCAGGGCCCAAGTAGACAATGAAGGTAGGATACATCTTCGACAGGAACATTTGTTTAAATAATAACAGGTCTTCCATGCCTGTTTCAGTGAGTAGGCCAGAGTAGGCTGAACGAAGCCTATGATAGTAAGCTTGTGGGTGTTCGTTCCGAGGTTGTTTGACGGTGTTAGCCAGTGAGCTATCGTGTTTGCGAGTCGCAGAACCACTGAATTCTAATTTCAAAGCTGTGGCAAGTTTAGCATAGTCATTTAGTACGTGTTCCTGTTGTAGACGAATGAACCTTGTCACGTGTCTATATCACGTGTTCATGATTTTATGATGATTTGTAACTTGCAGGACAAACAAGATCCAAACCACCAGGGGGGGTATGTCATGATGTTGCCCTCTTTGGGTATAGCAAGCCCCATCCCCCTCTCGCTGCCTCCCCCTTGCCTCCTTCAACTAGGCTGCTGTTTTCAGAGAGAGGTCGTAAATTCCTGAGAAGACCCTGCCACATGGCCACATAGTGTAAGAGGCAGAGTAAATTTTCATAGAGTACAAAGGAATTTCTTCCACCTCACAGAACTTGAGGTACGAACAAATTTCATGTTCCGGAGAAAGTATAAAAGATCGGTGAAGAATCCAGCTACGAACTGGTCCATTTGTTACAATTTGGGGAAGCTCATGGGTGTAGCCACATTACCATAACGCTGTTTATATAATAGCCTCAGATATGAGGTTTACATCTAATTGTTGAATAAGATGAATGAGTGAGTATGATACTGTTTGTAAAATTGTGTAATATGATTTTGGACTGTTTAATGAAGGAAAATCCAAATCCCTTATTATTTGAACTAAATCAGAGGACCGCCCCTGAGCCCAGTTAGGGTCAGGCATCCTGGGACAGCCCCTTTTCTGCAATTCCGAATAAAACCCAACTTTGAGAAATTATCACCAGACCATGTTTTTCTCCATTAGGAGAGGACGAAGGTTGTAGACCATTGCTGAATCTTTTAACCATACCACGTGGTTAAACTCTTAGACTATCGATACCGACAGAATAAGAACAAGTTTTTGATAAGGAAGTGGATGGCTGCAAACTTTCTACTTTTAAACTCGGACAAAACAGAGATGCTTGTTCTAGGTCCCAAGAAACAAAGAGATCTTCTGTTGAATCTGACAATTAATCTTAATGGTTGTACAGTCGTCTCAAGTAAAACTGTGAAGGACCTCGGCGTTACTCTGAACGCTGATCTCTCTTTTGAAGAACATATCAAGACCATTTCAAGGACAGCTTTTTTCCATCTACGTAACATTGCAAAATCAGAAACTTTCTGTCCAAACATTATGCAGAAAAATTAATCCATGCTTTTGTCACTTCTAGGTTAGATTACTGCAATGCTCTACTTTCCGGCTACCCGGATAAAGCACTAAATAAATGATCATATTACTCCAGTGCTAGCCTCCCTACACTGGCTTCCTGTCAAGGCAAGGGCAATTTTCAAGGTTTTACTGCTAACCTACAAAGCTTTACATGGGGTTGCTCCTACCTATCTCTCTGATTTGGTCCTGTCGTACACACCTACACGTACGCTATGGTCACAAGAAGCAGGCCTCCTAATTGTCCCTAGAATTTCTAAGCAAACAGCTAGAGGCAGGGCTTTCTCCTATAGAGCTCAATTTTTATGGAATGGTCTGCCTACCCATGTCAGAGACACAAACTCGGTCTCAACCTTTAAGTCTTTACTGAAGACTCATCTCTTCAGTGGGTCATATGATTGAGTGTAGTCTGGCCCAGGAGTGGGAAGGTGAACGGAAAGGCTCTGGAGCAACGAACAGCCCTTGCTGTCTCTGCCTGGCCGGTTCCCCTCTTTCAACTGGGATTCTCTGCCTCTAACCCTGTTACAGGGGCTGAGTCAATGGCTTACTGGGGCTCTTTCATACCGTCCCTGGGAGGGGTGCGTCACTTGAGTGGGTTGAGTCACTGATGTGGTCTTCCTGTCAGGGTTGGCGCCCCATGCTGGTCATTTATGAACATTTAAACATCTTGGCCATGTTCTGTTATAATCTCCACCCGGCACAGCCAGAAGAGGACTGGTCACCCCACATAGCCTGGTTCCTCTCTAGGTTTCTTTCTAGGTTTTGGCCTTTCTAGGGAGTTTTCCCTAGCCACCGTGCTTCTACACCTGCATTGCTTGCTGTTTGGGGTTTTAGGCTGGGTTTCTGTACAGCACTTTGAGATATCAGCCGATGTACGAAGGGCTATATAAATACATTTGATTTGATTTTGATATGATATTAATTACTAGTCTGCAGCTAGGAATTCAGTATCATTGAACGCGAAGAACGACAACCGCCGAAACATCCATTCTATATCAAATTAATGAATATCACTCTGAACTATCCCCTCTAACCAAGGCAGAGAGAGAGAGAGAGAGAGAGAGAGAGAGAGAGAGAGAGAGAGAGAGAGAGAGGGGACGAAACTCTCCAACAGAAACAACCTTTTCAACAAAGATCCCGACGACACACTGAGCGTAAATATATATATTGATTGCAATTGTTCCCGAATGAGTTAGCATTTATGTGCAAAGGATTAGCATTTCAATTATTAGAATTATCAACTTTGTAGTGCCTCATCTCAGTTGTCCCCCACTTCCACTTTTGTCTAACAAGCCGCGATGCCGGTTTAGCCCACTAGGGCACATTCCCCTATCATTTCTTGTAACCACATTTACCTTGTTTGTTTGTTTATGCATTTCTGTGAATTACTTAGTTAGTAATAAATAAATGATTTAAGACAATTGATGTATAGATGACTCATAGTGAAGACGGGGTTCGTGCAGATAACCAACAATTTACGATGTTTGGAATGAGACTAACGTGAGGTAAAGTAAATAATTGATTCATCAGAAGACTATGGATCAGATATGAAAATATCTGAAAGGTTATATTAGGAAATTATAACCTTGTAATCTGAATATTTTTCCTTAGTGAAATCGATTACAGTTCCATGATTAATCAGTTGATCGCGTAATACTAATTACAGAGAATCTTTGATAAAACTAAGTCTTCAATTTAATGATAGTAAAGACACGACACCCCTTTCCTTAAATCTTTGTGTGAGGTCCGTGGTCTGTTTCTGATAAGAGGCATCAGAGCTGCATATTCTTCTGATACGACTTAATTGACTTATATGGAGACTTTTAATAAGTGGACGTGTTTGAAAGCTGTCACCTCTAAGGAGGGTATTTCTGTCTGTAGGTTTCCTATAGAGATCTGTAGAGAGGGAGGTTTTGTCCTTAATAACCATCACATCAGGAAAACTGATTTGTGATAGGTCATAGTTAATGGTGAAGTGAAAGTGTTCATTCATAGAGTTTAGCATGGAATTCCAAAAGTTCTTCCTGGGTGCCTGTACAGATCATGAAAATGTCCTCCACATATCTCAGAATTAGGAGAATATTGGAGGTCTGAAATCAGCACCACCTGTTTTCAAACATTTCTAGATACAGGTTAGCATAATTGGGAGCCCTAGTGCTCCCCATCTCTGTCCCTTTAGTCTGGAAGAAGAAGTCTCCTCTGAAGAGAAAATAGTTGGAGGTTAGTACCAGTTCAGCCAAGTCCACAATGCAATTGGTGCTGGGAAGAGCATTAGGGGGATGTTCATTGAGGTAGAACATGAGGGCCTCTAGGCCGCCCTGATGGGGGATGTTTGTATATAGACTGGTAACATCAAAAGTACACAGAATAGAATTTTCAGGTATATGGTCCACAGATTTATACAAATTAATAAAACCAATAGAGTCTCTAGTGTATGTGGGGAGGGAGATCGCCCCGGGTTTCACAAAATGGTCTACAAAGGTAGAGATATTCTCTGTCAAATATCCGTTACCTCTCACAATGGGCCTGCTTGGTATAGGTGGTGTCATGCTCTTGTGAATTTTGGGTAGAGCGTATATGACAGATGTGGTTGGACAGTCAACTTTCATAAACTCATATTCTGTCTTTGAATTTCCCCTTCATTCAAAAAACTGTGACACTTTATCATGGATCAGCGATTTGAATTGATTAGAAGGGTCATTTGGGAGTCTTTTGTCAAATTCATCATCAGAATGTCCTTTTCATAGTCTGCTGCATTTAGTATCACTATTGCACCTCCTTTGTCAGCAGGTTTTATAATGATACTGGAGTCATTTTTTCAGTTCCATAAGAGATTATTTCTCTGCTTTGGACATATCGTGGAAAACCTTGTATTGTTTTTTCTCAGCCAGGAGATGATGTACATCTTTCTCAACTAGGCGGAAATATGTTTCAAGAGAGGGATTTCTTTTGGGTGCTAAAAATGTGCTTTTCCTCTTAAAATATGTATTCTTCCTTATTCATGTCCTCAGGGTGAGAGTCAGGTTCATTGCCATTCAGGTTATCAATGGGGAAAACATTAGCATTGTTTCCTGTCTGGTTATTAATATCGTTCAATAGATTAACATTGGCAGGTGCATAGGGAGCAACCCCATTACCAAAAAACTCAGTCAATCTCAAACTGCAGAAAACGTTTGAAAGTCTATAAATGTATCAAAGTCCTTGGCCTGTGTTGGGACAGATGATAATCCCTTACCGAGGGCAGATGAACATGTATAAGAAATAGACCTGTTTGGCAAGTTTATTACAGGAAACCTCTTCAAAGGGAATCTTTCTGGATCCAAAGGCTCAATAAATATAACCTGGGAACATGAGCAGCAGTGTGCTGTGTTTTCCTTTCTGTTTTCTATGCATGATAGATGACCCCTGTACCATGTTTGACTATGATCGTTTTTAGTGTCTCAAAACTCAATTTCAGTGTTCTACAATGTGGTCCAAAAAAAATATGGATTTTGTATTATTGTATCACTCTGACAGTGACACTTACATTTTTCTAACTCTACTTAGTCAGTCCTCTTTCTTCATGGAGTTTACTGTTTGAGGTCAAACTATTGACACTGTTGACATATCACACACACACATAAAATATATTTCTTATTAAGTGCACTATGAAACTCCTCTGACTGGTAATATCCCTGTGAGATTCCTGAAGTGACTCATCCAGGGACCGCAATGTGAAAATTAAAGTAAGTTCATGACGTTTTCCCAGCACAAAGGTGATTTCATATAAACTGAAGAGACCTTAGGAAGATTTGTAGAACTAAGTGATAAAGTAAGATTGGGGAAAAGGTGTGGGAGTGGAGTCTGGGAATATTTTTGCTTTCACTTTTAAAAGCCCCTCCCTTGCAGGTTTATGTTAAAACACAACTCATCCTGTGGCAACACTCAGGAATACTAAGCTTCTACCAGACTAGACAACGTCTGTACAATTCTTGAATTTATAGAGACATTTTTTTCACTTACTCTCATGCACTTATAACAGGTATTATAAACTGGGTGGTTTGAGCCCTGAATTCTGATTGGCTGACAGCCGTGGTATATCAGACTGTATACCAAGGGTATGACAAAAAAAATATTTTTACTGCTGTAATTACTTTGGTAATCAGTAAGGCACCTCGGGTTTGTGGTATATGGCCAATATACCACGGCTAAGGGCTGTATCCGAGTGCTCCGTGTTGCGTCGTACTTAAGAACAGCCCTTAGCTGTAGTTATTGGCCATATACCACACCCTCTCGGACCTTATTGCTTAATTATATTATTTAAACAATCAGAGAGTGTTTTCAATCTTTATTTCCAAGGTTGGCAACAAAGCAATTGTATTGTCTTCAAATAACTTGCAAATGTATATCAAACAGAATATTATCAGGGGTTACACAAATACATCATAGGTTTCTGACAATTTATCAAACATATCAATGAGTTCATTTGCTCCATCTAAACCCCTGTGTGTGCTCAGTAGGATAGACACAGCAGTGGCCTACAGAACTGACAGGCAGTTGTGTTGCAGACACTGGCTGTCAATTCATAGGTCATCACCATGCATCCCAGGCATCCCTACTCTGAATTCAAACCAAAGTTTGGAGGGCATACATATCTTCACATGATGCTGTCATTGAAAACAAGGAGCCCATATCTCTTGAATGATCTAGAGACTGTTCTTAATAATACAAAATCAAAAAATACATGACAATGTGGTGAAAGCAGATATAACTGAGTTCAACCGAAAGAGGAGAAACATCAGAACAGCCATAATAAATAAGGACTGTGATATTCTAAAAATGGATTCCATGTCAGAGCTGGCTAGGGGGTGACTCTCTGCAGGTAACAGCATCTCCACTGGAACACAGACAACTTCCACATGGAGTTGCTGTTACAGCCAGCAAGCACCAGATTTGTCCACAAGCTGTTCATAGCACACGATGCCTCCTACAGGATAACAATATTACTGCATTCATGCAACATTTAGCTCGTCCCATTTATTGAGGTCACACCTTCAGTTGTTTCTGGTGGGCGTATGATATCTCACTTTGAAATACCTGAAACAGAAGTACATATAAGGTCAATTACAGGGAATTTACGTGGGGTTAAGGCAGGACTCTGACTTAGTCATTCGGTACTGGTACATGTGAGGAGCCTGCAATTGCAACTGACTTTGACCTGTCATTCCCCCTCTACCATCTTTATGACCGGCTATAGTCAACATCATAGCACACAAAGGCCAAGGCCTGTCTAGATAACAGGGTTTTATGGTGGCTGTCAACATAAGGGTGCATTGAGGATTGTGAACACAAGTTGAACATAATGGGTGTGTCTGGCTTCTCAATAACTATGTTCCCTTTTTAATCCTACTTTTACTTCACCATCAAATGTATTTAGTGTTTGGTATACTGATCATTTATTCCTGTTGGAATATTGTTACTCATTTATTTATTTTATTTCTCTCCCCTATCATGCTCAGCATTCCCTCTCCTGCTCTGATACCTCTGAATACTTTTCCTCGTAGTAAACCTCTCTATCTTGGTAAAAACAAAACAATAAAGCAATTAAAAAACAGTGACACTGACCCTGACGCCCCAGTCTGACTCATCGCACTTGTTGTTAGGCACACTCTCAAACACTGCCTTTTTCCTATTTTCTATCTCTCATCCATTTATCATTGTGTGTTGGCCGTGTGCCTCAGTTGGTAGAGCATGTTTCTTACCATGCTGAATGTCATGGGTTTGGTGAAAAATCTGTCAATGTGCTCTTGAGCAAAGCACTTAACCCTAGTTGCTCTGGATAAGAGTGTCTGTTAAATGACCAAAATGGCTGTAGGTAGCTTTGGATAAAAGCATCTGCTAAACGGCCTACATTCTTCTTATTTTTATTTCACAAGGTAAGCCAGTTGAGAACAAGTTCTCATTTACAACTGCAACCTGGCCAGGATAAAGCAAAGCAGTGCGACACAAACAACACAGAGTTACACAAGGGATAAACAAACGTACAGTCAATAACACAATAGAAAAGTCTATATACAGTGTGTGCAAATGTAGTAAGATTAGTGAGGTAAGGCAATAAATATGCCATAGTGGCGAAATAATTACAATTTGGCAATTAAACACTGGAGTGATAGATGTCCAGAAGATGAATGTGCAAGTAGAGATACTGGGGTGCAAAGGAGCAAAAAAATAAATAACAATATGGGGATGAGGTAGATGGGTGGGCTATTTACAGATGGGCTATGTACAGGTGCAATGATCGGTAAACTGCTCTGACAGCTGATGCTTAAAGTTAGTGAGGGAAATATAGGACTCCAGCTTCAGTGATTTTTGCAATTCGTTCCAGTTATTGGCAGCAGAGAACTGGAAGGAAAGGCGAGCCAAAGGAGGAGTTGGCTTTGGGGATGAGCAGTGAAATATACCTACTGGAGTTTGTGCTACGGGCAGATACTGCTATGGTGACCAGTGAGCTGAGATAAGGCGGGGCTTTGCCTAGCAAAGACTTATAGATCACCTGGAGCCAGTGGGTTTGGCGACGAATATGAAGCGAGGGCCAGCCAACGAGAGCATACAGGTCGCAGTGGTGGGCAGTATATGGGGCTTTGGTGACAAAATGGATGGCACTGTGATAGACTACATCCAATTTGCTGAGTAGAGTATTGGAGGCTATTTTGTAAATGACATAGCCGAATTCAAAGATCGGTAGGATAGTCAGTTTTACGAGGGTATGTTTGGCAGCATGAGTGAAGGATGCTTTGTTGCGAAATCGGAAGCCGATTCTAGATTTAATTGGAGATGCTTAATGTGAGTATGGAAGGTGAGTTTACAGTCTAACCAGACACCTAGGTATTTGTAGTTGTCCACATATTCTAGGTCAGAACCGTCCAGAGTAGTGATGCTAGATGGGCGGGCGAGTGCGGGCAGCGATCGGTTGAAGAGCATGCATTTAGTTTAACTTGCATTTAAGAGCATTTGGAGGCCACAGAAGGAGAGTTGTATGGCATTGAAGCTCGTCTGTAGGTTAGTTAACACAGTGTCCAAACAAGGACCAGAAGTATACAGAATGGTGTCGTCTGCATAGAGGTGGATCAGAGAATCACCAGCAGCAAGAGCGACTCTTCTTCTAATATATTAACAACTTTGTCAATTGGTCTTCATGTTTAAACACTGGCCCCTCTGAAACGGCACACTATATCAACAGTAACAAACACAAGGAGCCTGGCCTTCTCATACTAAATACAACAATTTCCCTAATAATTTCCCTAATAATGAATAACCATATTCCATGTTTGTCATGGGTTTGTACAGCAGAAGAAAGTAGAATTCTTTGGAAGGGTTATCCCACTAGACACCCACTGCTTGAATCAACATTTAACCATTTAATTTCAATGAAATTAAGTTGAACTAATGTGGAATAGAAGTTAAATTGGTGCCTGTGCCCAGTGGGATGTTAAGGTTTTCACAGTACTCAAGCATGTTTATTTGAATTCAAACACTGCTGACCTACTTATTTTGTCTTGGTTAACAAAAAAAACACTAAGCAAAAGCTCAGGGTTAGTTCAAATGCTTTAAAATACATATAATGTATTACATGCCATTCTCCTGTACTCTCTGTCTCTCACACACACACACACACACACACACACACACACACACACACACACACACACACACACACACACACACACACACACACACACACACACACACACACACACACACACACACACACACACACACACACACACACACATTGAATAACAGAAATATAATTAAATCTGTTAAATGTATATCTCGAAATACTCTCTGGTTGTAAGGAACTGATTTTAAACCATCTGCTTTCCCTGAAACTGCTCTACTCCAGCTGTCACTGTATAAAACAGTGGAATGTCAAATGATGTTTGTAGGCCTATGTGGCGAAACTTATTCAAACAGCCTCTTGTTAGGACAGCCGTTTAGCCTTTGAAACTGGAAGTAGAAAAATCAAGTACTGAGGTTTGTAAGATAATAACGTTGTGTTTTCCATTTTAAAGCAAAGACTGATATTGAGAGTTTATCTTACGAACAAAGGTTAGCATGGGATGGGTTGACACCTTTTGTGGATGGATAAATAGGAATCTCA
The DNA here is from genome assembly GCF_023373465.1 of Oncorhynchus keta. Lineage (NCBI taxonomy): Eukaryota > Metazoa > Chordata > Actinopteri > Salmoniformes > Salmonidae > Oncorhynchus > Oncorhynchus keta. The sequence goes on along the minus strand of NC_068426.1, from coordinate 17,579,531 downwards.
GTTTCAAGCCTTTACAGGTCCAATGCAGACATTTTTATGTCAATATCAAATCATTTCTGGGTTATAATTAAGAACCGTACTGTGATTGTTTTCTTATTAAAATCGTCAAAAAGAAACAAAAATAGCTTCTTAGCAAGGAGCAATTTCTCAAGCAAGAATTTAGCTAGGACTGTCTGGGAGTGGTCTGAGTGGAGAGGGGAAAACTAGCTGTTATTGGCAGAGAGGTTTGGAACTCTCTTTTATTGGTCTATTAACAAATTGGCCAAAACGCCATCCTTACAAAACAGGCTGAAATTTTAGCCGGTCTTTTCAAACAGCTCTTACATTTAAAGAGCATTATCCTAATTTTTACTTCTCACAGTATTATTCCAACATCATAATGTGGAAATATATATGAAACACAGGATAATCACGTTTTTGACTGAACTAGGCCTTAAGATTATTCTTATCCTATCTAACATGTCTTGTAAATGTACAGTTGTAGGACATTTAAGTCCTGAATATGAGCTAACACATTCACACAGACAAACATCATACAAGCGCAGTACTCACCTTCAGATGCAGCCGAGCCTGGCCCGGTGACTTTCATAGCACGAGGCCAAAGGTTAGGGAGCGTCAGCTTTTGGGGGGTGCAAGGATAGAAAGGCAGAAATAAGGAAAGAGCGGTCTAATGTAGCAGAAAAGTCTGATGGAAGGCAAAGCAGTGATGAACATATACACAGACAGCCTCACTAAGAGGAGAGATAGAAAGGATAAGGAGTTTAGGGTGCATTTGTCAGCAATGCAATGGCAGAGAGGGTGGCCAGTTTAAGAGACATCAGGAGTGGGAGCCAAGTTAATTATTACACTCCCAGTCAATATTTAACAGTCTCAATGCCCTGCCCCTCAATCCAACATCCTGATTCCACAGACTCACACTCAAGGTAGGGCTACAGAGAAACACACTCGTAGTTCTCGTTTGCACCATTCACAAACACACAGTCAACACACAAAAACTGTGCCAATGACAGCAGAGCACACATTGTAAAACGCATTTGTAAATCCACCATTCCATTTGTCATTACCACTGAATGTATGATTATTTGACCTCAACGTGCCTTCCCATGAATGCACTTGATCTCATTGGCTCGTCAGTGTGAGCTCCATGTTATGTGGCAGCACTGATTTATCATTAAACCCGTACTAAAGTATACAACTGAGTGGAACTCTGCACCTTGATCAATGTCAGATTTCTCCACCAACTCTGAATCAGTGCTCTGAGCGAAAATATAAATTGTTTCAATGAAAAAACACTGGTGTGGTTGGCTAACATGGTGGGGATTGTGTGGTTGGCTAACATGGTGGGGATTGTGTGGTTGGCTAACATGGTGGGGATTGTGTGGTTGGCTAACATGGTGGGGATTGTGTGGTTGGCTTGGTGGGGTAACATGGTGGGGATTGTGTGGTTGGCTAACATGGTGGGGATTGTGTGGTTGGCTAACATGGTGGGGATTGTGTGGTTGGCTAACATGGTGGGGATTGTGTGGTTGGATAACATGGTGGGGATTGTGTGGTTGGATAACATGGTGGGGATTGTGTGGTTGGATAAACTTTTGTTCTAGTTTGTGTTTTTTGGAGTCACTAGACTAGAGTCAGAAACATCCCAAACTATTCAGTGGTCGACAAGCTGGCGGCATTTTGTCAAAAAGGATTGTTACATACTGTGAAAGAAATGCAAAAAGGGGTGAAACAAATTCATGCACACACTTGTTTTACTATTCTTGTGGGGACCAAACAATTGATTCCCATTCAAAATCCTATTTTCGCTAACCCCTAACCCTAACCCAAAACCTAATCCTCAACCTAACCCCAACTCCTAACCCTACCCTAATCCAAATTCTAACCCTAAACCTAACTCCTAATCTAAAATAGCCTTTTTCCTCGTGGGGACCGGCGAAATGTCCGAACTTCTGGTCCCCACAAGGATAGTAAGACTAAAAATACACACACACACACACAAGCAAGCACACACACACACACAAGCACACACACACACACACACACACACACACACACACACACACACACACACACACACACACACACACACACACACACACACACACACACACACACACGCTCTTAATTACTGGAGTAAGCAAAGATGAAACTCAGTGAGATCATGAGGTAATAGTGCAGGGGAAGCACAAGACTCTGGACTCCAAACACTGAACAAGGGAAACAGATTTTATAATAGCATAATAAAAATGATTTTGAAGAGTGTTAATGATTGTTAAAAACAGGGTTAAAGGGTACACGTCTTTTATCAGTGCAGAGATATAATACATATCTAAAGTTACGGATATATTTCACTTCATTTCTAAGAGCACAGACCTTTTACAATTCAATTCAGCAATATCCTCTGGTTTCTCAGCTCCTACTTAATCCAACAGGCCATTGCTGTAAAATGTCATCTCTTCTCATAAAGTGTGAATGTCTACTGAGAACTGAGAGATGATTGTAATGAAAACTTCCCACGGCATCATTTTTCGTCATGTATAAAAAAAAAAGGATCCCTGCTTAGACGAGCAGAAAGAAAATACTAAATAAGCTCCACACCATTGATATGAGGAAACTGAAAACATGAATCTCACAAGCCCACAGTCTGTGTTGAGGCCCCCTCCCCTCCAATAGGTTTTGTAATACTAAAACATTCCTTCCTCCACCCTAATAAGGTCTTAGGATCAAGTACATCATCTGGCCAGTTTAGCAACAATCTTTTCCTTTTTGTGCCATTTGCACCTAAACTACTTACCCTTTCTAACTTGTCCTTATTGCGGTCTATCGACAATCAGGTGACAAACGTCATTCCCATTTTATTAGACACATGACATGTTGCAAAAGACCGTGTGGATGTGTTATTTCCCTGAGAGAACATGACACCTCTTCAGGGTATTATTTATTTTGGGACCAAAAAAATGTATTTTTCCTTGAATGTCATTTTTGAACTGAAAGTAAATGCTGGGCAATTTATTTGCAACTGACAAATAAAGAGAAAAGTCTTCTTTCTTTGAAATTGTTTCCTCCTTGATTCAGACTGGTCTTATCGGGAGTTAAGGAATGGGTGTGTCCGTGTACAGAGTCCAGTCTCCGAATGAGTCGAACACAGGTATCTTATCTAGCACACACTGCTCTCCATGAAACTAGAGAAACGTGGTGCTGTCTTCAATACACCCACAAGGTCACAAGCAACTCCTAAATCCAAGCAGGTCAATTTGAAGACATAAAACCTAATGAAACTCACACTGCAATAATGTACTTTGTCAACCACAGTGATAAGTTACACAAGGGATTGATCAATCATGGTTATAACTAATCCATTCAACCAACACTTATCGCTACACCTAGGTTTATTATACCTTGATTCCGTAAATGTAAGATAGGCCTATCTCTTGAATAAGGTAGCAATTAAATTGAATCATTCATTAGACCCTTACCCCCTAGGCTTAGAAACATCATTTCCACAGAACACACCACTGCTGGTTAAAATCTAAACAATTAACAGAGACATATTTACTCAAACTGACAAACACAAATGATAAAACACTTCTGGGCTAACTTCACAGCTTTAAAGAGCAACTGCCCCTAAAAAGGTACTTCCAATTTTGAAATCGGCCAATGTGGCATTGATGAGTCAGAAACATTTATACTAGTGTCAAAATTTACTTGTGTAAATAGAATAATTTTGGTCATGAAGTCAGTCTCTTCCAAAACAGAGATTTGTGAAATAAGAAAAGATGGTGTGTCACAGAATGAAGGTTACCGTGACACTTTTCCTTTGTTTGGGTTTATTTTCATCCTGCCATGTATATGTCAATAGCTCTTAAAATGAAAAAAACTAAAAACGATATACAAATAATTAAAGAGACAACTAAAATATGTACATGAAAACATTGTCCAAATTATTGACCGTTCCTAACGACCCCCAGAGACCGGCTATCCAATTTCAAACCAACTTTGCCACGGTCACACACCAGCCGGCTGAAGCTAATTGGCGAATATGGCGACTTCAAGACAAGACCCGGTTGGACTGTTTCAGGTTATCTAGGAGGGTGAGTGACTGTAACTATGTACTTGGCAGAGTGAATGTACAAACGCTCACCACTCACGAACACACATTAAACCACACTCCCAAGACAACTCGTTTGGCTTCAGTCACGGCCGTTGCAGTTCTTAATTTCTAAGCCAAGAAAAGAGGTCATATCGGGAAGTTCAGCCCCCCTTTAAAAAGACACCCATCGCGCTGAGTGATTTTCCTAATCAGTACACTCTACTCCATTCCAGCAGACACCAAAACAGAAGCAAGCCAACCAATGGTATCAGATGCCATTGTTCTTTTTATTAGGGGCGTTGCACTCTCGCTGTCACACATACTTACAACCAATCCTGTTCAGAGTTCTGAGATATTGGAATAGCCCTGGGGATATTGTACATACAATACACTTATTTTGTGTGGCAAAAATAATATATATTATTTATGTTAGCTACATTTCAAGGAAGTTGGTATTGAAGGGCATGCAAACAACTCCAGAGTGAGTTTAGTTTTAATAGGAAAACTACAGCCATTTCAGTACAGACTCAACAGGAAAAGAGTCTGTACATCCGCAACACAGACTTTTGGCAGACCTCTAGAGCTTCTGCGTTTCTCATAGAGCACAGCCCTTTCCTTAAGCTCTCCACTGCAGGTCATTTGACCACTTTTCTTTTCTTCGTAGTCTTCTCTACACCTGTAACTATGGCTTCCTCTTCGTCTGTTGCTCGCTTCTTAGCCTGGTCATTTATCATCTCCATAGTGTCCCACACCTCATCCACTTCACCTCCCTCTTCTTTCACTTCCTCCACATCTCCGGTTACTGCTGAACTGCTCAGCTGAAATGGAGGACGGAGAGACTGTAAACACACTACAGTATTGTTGCAGCAAAATCACATGTTCACAGCAAAAGTATAATTCATAGCACTTTAAATTCTCCCCTACCTCTAGATCTTTGCTGGACAGAAGCACACAGTTGAGTCGTGACTTCAGATACACCTGCAAGGGAGACCGAGAGAGAACATCTTGAAGACAAATATTAAAAACAACTCCAGGATGCTTCCCTAATGATGGTTTGTGTAGCTAGCTTCAGGTGTACTGCGAGTGTAAGAGAAAGATAGTGTGTTTGTGTGTACCTTGTGCTGTAGGGAGCGGTCCTCCAGGCTGTGTACTCTCAGAAAGCGATCCAAACCACAGGTAGCCACCAGAGGGAGAGAGGGGTGGCACTGCAGCCCCCGCACTCCTCCTGCCAGCCCCTTCAAACACCCACGCACCAGACCTGCAGCGAATGGAGAAGAGAAGAGGCGGCAGGGTTATACAACCAACAGACTGTAGTCAAGGAGAGGATCTCACGCAACATGCACACATAAAAAGCTCCATACCTACATGACTATCAGAAGACAATAATTCTGATCATTACAGGCAAAGAACAATAAAGCTAAACAGATGCTTCAAAGAGAAAATACAGCAAAATGCCTCTCTAATGTAGTACAGTGAAAAATAAATACATGGGCAAAATGATAGCGGCTAACATGGAAATGTTCTGATGCAGATGGCTAAGAAAACACAATCATGTCAACAAGCAGACATCCTTTGCCTCATTCACCTTTCCGCAAATCTAAGATGGCGAGTTCTCCATGCGTGTTGCCCACTACAACACTGTCTTGGTTGGCAGGGAGGGAGAGGGCTGTGAGGGGGTACTCCCCAAAATGAGCCTCCAGAACCGGACGCCTCTGGGGAGAGGCTGGGTCATACACTCGCACCTAACAGAGAGAGAACAAACATATGAGTAAAAATAGATGTCTTTTGTAACGTCCTTAGATAAATGAGGCAAAGAGACGTGATCCAAGTCATTCATCCTGGTACCTGAACTTGACCAATATGAATTACAATCTTTACAGAAAAGGGACTATTAAAACCATTAAGAGTCCCTTTTCACACTACTGAGCAAACTGCAGCTGGACATATCATTTGAGGACTTTGCTCTGGGTCAGTGGCTGGGAACACCAGCAGACAAAGTCTAAGAGCAGGGCTTTTACAGGAAGAGACAGACAGACCTGGTGGTGACCTGTGCAGGTGACGATCTTGTCGGAGTCTGGGATGAAGGACATGTCTCTGACCCACTCTGGCACTCGCATGTCCAGCCAGTCATTACGTACCTGCAACATCAAAAACACAGCACTGTGTTAATGCAAAAATCACCTAAAAATAATAACATACTATGTAGTCATTCCCACTGTAATTCCTTGACATGTAGTTGTTAACGCTCTTACATTCTTAGAGGTGAAAATGGGTGTTTCAGGCCTCTCCAGATCCCAGACCTTTAGGCCATTCTCCTTCCCACCTGTGGCCACTTGGTTGCGCTGTGAGGGATTCTGTCGCATCCGACAAACATTCGTCCCTGCATTTATCTCAACCTGGATATAGGGACAGAGGTTATGTTCAAGGAACTGGCAGTGCACAAAAAGGCAGACAGTGAACCTTGTTCATTAATAAGTATCCATCAGCAATGTAACAACCCCTAAGGGGCCCAAGTGGTATACTGGCAGTGTCACTCACTGTGTCTGTGCTGCCCTCCTTCCAGACCCTCAGCAGTCCTGTCTCCACACACGTGATCAGAGCACTGCATAGACACACAGGGAGTGTGTAGTCCAGTGTCAACATCAGGGGTGTATTCATTATTCTCAGACTGTAGCAAAACATTTGGCTTGTTGCAAAACGTTTTGCAATGGAAACCGTTTACTGTAGGAAACAAACGGAAGCAAACAAAACGGGGAGGGACCATTTGTCCAATAGAAACTCTAGTTTTCGTTGCAAAACATTATGTTCATGGCAAATTATTTCTGTTACAGAATGTTGAAACAGACCAAACGTTTTACTACAGCCTGCGACAAATGAATACACCCCAGTATCCTCAACACATGACCACGGAGCTGCTGGTGTGTACGGTTTTGTTATGACTGTCTTCATCGACAAGACTATACCTGTCCGTGACAGCAATTCCTGTGAACCTGCCCTGGGTGCTCTCCCCACACTGTCTGGTCTCAGTGAAGATGCCCTTCTCTGTGCTAAATGTCTTCACTGTGCCATTCACAGACCCCACCAGTACCTAGAACAGAGACACTCCGGTAAATAACAGAATGGCACAATACTCATGAGGCAAACTTTCAGACCTACGTCCACTCTTAGCCAACACATCAATGACCAACAGATCAGACATCATCAAGGGCTCCATTACTTTCTAGAGCCCCCCCACACACCTCAGTCTCATGTTCATCTCCCCAGCCTAGGACACAGACTTCCTGGTCCCGGCTCAGGCAGCTCATCTCACAGAAGTTGAAAGCCTGTTTCTTGGATAGGCTCACTCCTAATGAAACAGACAGACAGAGTAAGTGATAGACATTTAAATATCCTGAAGATGAGCATCATTCCCAAACCAATCTGTGTTGGATTGGGTAATGCACTCTCAAGCTAGCTACAGCTAGCTAGCAAACACGTGGGATGGTTAGCTAGCTCTAACAAACCAGCACACATGCACAACATGGCTAAGTTGACTGATATACAGAATTTTTACCTTTTAATATCCCTGTTTCCGATCCAACCCATACTGAGCACACTTGACTTTTGTCTGCCATGAAAAAGAACGAAAAGATTGTCAAGAAAACAATTTTTTTAACACGTTAATGGTGTGTCCAGAATGTCCTCCGTAGGGATACACAGTCACCGTACTTCTGTTCCCGACCAAAATTATCTTATATAAAATTTCCAGGAGATGGTGCTCTTGAGTTTTACATTGTACATCACTGCATCTATCCAAAATCCACAGCCACTATTGCAGACAAAGTATTATGATATTTACAGTATCACTCAGACTGATAGATGAGGGCCATACACAGAAGCAACCCACAAGACACCAAAGGAGAACATTCATTTTGCTGTTGTTTTTACATTATGTAAGATTCACTGACTTAATTTTCAAAAGGGTATTTTTTCTGATGCTATTGGTGTTTTTCAAATGTTCAAGTTTGTAATAATTAGAGTGGCACTCAGGAGTGAGGTAGAGCAGGGAACAGGCAGAGGAGAAGGAAGAGAAGAGAAAATTGGACTTCAGGTCACCCTGGAGGATTTACCAGAGATTAGCTATTGGCATGGATTTAGTGGGTGACAAAAGATGGGACAGGGATAGGGATTAGGGGAAAACAGCATGGGCACTTTAATATCCAAAGCCAAAGAACTGTGGGAATTAAAAAGTTGTAGAAATCCTCAAAAGAGAATAAGAGTACCAGAGAGACTGGCAGGGAAGCAGGGTAGAAAGGGATGAGAGCGAAAACAGCAGGACCACAGAAAGATAGAGGTAGCTTTGAGAAAACAGAGAATGGGAGGGAATGAAAGTAAGAGAAATAATCATATACTTAAAAGAAAGAGAGAGAGCCTTTTCATCTTTCTGGAAATTACAGAAGAATAGGAGACACAGCATCATGACACAATGAGAGGGGAAGAGGGAGAGACAGAGAGAGAGAGCAGGAGAGAGTGAGAGAGAGAGATAGAGAGGGAGTGATAAAGAGAGTGAGAGAGAGAGAAGAAAGAGAGAGCGATAGAGAGAGAGAGAGCGGTAGAGAGAGAAAAAGGGAGCAGAGGGAGGGGTAGATAGAGACAAACAAGGGAAGTCGACAAAAAAAATATTTGGAGCTTCCCCTGCCCCCTCAACCATCTCTGGGGAACAAGGGAATACGGCAACGGTTCAAAGCCAGGGAGAGAGGGACCGAGAGAGAAAGAGAGAGAGAAAGAGGGAGGGAGAGACTGTTGAATGCACTTGGCCGGTATATTCTAGGGTGATCCAAATCTTGCTTTATCAGACTGTCTGAGAGAGAGAAGAAGACGAGACTGAGGAGGACAGAACATGAGGGAGAGTCTTTCTCGGTCTGTTTTCAAAATCGTTCCATTATTTTTTAGAGAAAGAGAAGAGAAAACATAAGGGGGAGCTTTGGAGAGAGAAAAGCGAAAGAGGATGGAGGGGGACAAGAGAAAGAGGGGAATTAATGAACTTAGAGACTTCTAAGGGCTGTGGAGATGTTTTTCCTTTCTTAAGAAAAAAGACTTGTACCCAAATAAGAGCAAAAAATGTTTTAACATCTAAACATAGTTGATTCTCTAAATGCTGTTTTTCCACCCTGCAAGTGAGCACTGAAAAGCATATGCGTGAAGAAATCTGATGGACGCGACTGAGATAGATAGAGAAAGGCAAGGCAGAGAATTCTGACATGGTGTCGACCCAAATTGACAGAGTGGGAAGAGGAAGGAGTTGGATATTCAGTGATAGACGCATCTACCACCAAACACAGGTACACTCTGATCAATATTAAGATCAGTCAAAATATCCATCGTCATCATCACAGATGATCATTATCCTGATACATCCATCGTTCATCAGTCTTTATTGATTTGAGACCTCAGTGTGGAGTGTAGTATTCTATCAAATTGCTGTTTATTTATATTCTACTCTATACATTACAGCACCATTTATCAAATCATTGCAAGCTATTGTTATCAAATTGATCATTTGATTGTAAAGCTGGTGATCTTTGCTCATTTTGTTATTATAAATGATCACTAATAACTGTCATCGTAAGAATATTTATGGGGCACATGTATGAATTGCTGTTATTGTATGAAAAACAAAATATCCTTTCTCTTTACATTAATGGACAATTATTATATGCCTACAAAACAGTCCTTTCTTTCTTGACAGCATATCTGCTCCGTTTAAAGACATTGAAATATCAGAATATACCAAAATCAAAATCTCTTTTGAATAATCTCTAATACCAATTACAACTATAAATGTTTGTAGTTAAAGTGTAAATAAATAAATATATTTGCCTATTACAGATGTGCGCTAACAATTATATTGTTCTTGAAATATGTGCCATCATGATTTTTTTCTAAGCAACTGAATAATAATAATAATAAGCCACAACACTGCAAACGTCTGCTATAATGACCACAAGCCATACTGTCTCTCACCAATAATCATTCCTCTCTTTACTTTACATACAGTCCAGTGTGTCAGGTAGTCACTTACTAGCTGTGTCACTGTGAGCAAGGTGTGTGGATATTGTGCAAAGTGGAGGTTACTGGAAGGGGGAGGGGACAGACACATAAAGGGCACAAAACCCCTGTCTAGAATCAGAGGAGGCTGGGACAAGAGGAAAGAGCATTACTCAGCTGTAGCTGTTCTCCATGAACAACTGTGCCTGTCGACCGCTTTGCAAATTGTATGTGTGACAGAGAAGAAAATATTTTGCACAGACTCATGAAAAGGAAAGAGGAACTCAAGCAGAAGGAGCAACCTAGATAAGCAGAAATAGAGAGACCTCAGCTGATAGACTAGAGAGTGGAGCAGGGATTTTTTCTTCCAACACAGTACTTCAGCTCCTCACCTGGACAATTCGGGCTCTCAATACAACGTAAGAGGGAAGGGAGTCAGAGAGTCAAGGGCAGGGAGTGGAAGAACAGACAAAAACCTCCTGAGGAAGGAGAGATAGTCATCAATAGAGAGAGAGAGAGGAGGGGAAGTTCCCCCTCTCTCGACCCAACTCGTTGTCAGGCTGGCTGACACAGCCATGGCGTTCACCTTCGCGGCCTTCTGCTACATGCTCACCTTAGTGCTGTGTGCCGCACTCATCTTCTTCGTCATCTGGCAGGTGAGTTGAGCTCACACACACACTCACCTTAACCATATTTATAAACTCTGGGTGATGGCGGTTAAACCATGTTTCAGCAATATTCTCTTGTTTGCTTTGTGACTCATACCTGAAATAAAGAATTGGTTGGTCTGAGAAATATCTATAATTCTGGGTGAAGACTACTTAACGTAATAGTAGTATGAGACAATGCAATAACTGAAGTCTAGCCATTGGTTGGTGTGAATGTGTGCCCACGTGCCCATCTGTGACTCACTATTTATTTTATTAATATCAGTACTGGAAGTGTCTCTCTCTCTCTCTCTCTCTCTGTTGTTATAATAAGCACATGTACAGTGCCTTCGAAAAGTATTCAGACCCCTTGACCATTTCCACATTTTGTTACCTTACGGCCTTATTCTAAAATTGATTAAATATTTTTTTCCCTTAATCAATCTACACACAATACCCAATAATGACAAAGCAAAAACAAACCCTTTACTCAGTACTTTGTTGAAGCACCTTTGGCAGTGATTACAACCTCGAGTCTTCTTGGGAGGACACTACAAGCTTGGCACACCTGTATTTGGGGAGTTTCTCCCATGCTTCTCTGCAGATCCTCTCAAGCTCTGTCAGGTTGGATGGGGATCATTGCTGCACAGCAATTTTCAGGTCTCTCCAAAGATGTTCAATCGGGTTCAAGTTCAGACACCTGTCCCGATGCCACTCCTGCGTTGTCTTGACTGTGTGCTTAGGGTCGTTGTCCTGTTGGAGGAAGGTGAACCTTTGCCCCACCCAGTCTGAGGTCCTGAGCGCTCTGGTGCAGGATTTCATCAAGGATCTCTCTGTATTTTGCTCCGTTCATCTTTCCCTTGATCCCGACTAGTTAGGTTTCCTCCAGACATGTGCCAGGTTTCCTCCAGATGTGATACTTGGTATTTAGGCCAAATAGTTCAATCTTGGTTTCATCAGACCAGAGAATCTTGTTTTTCATGATCTTAGAGTCTTTAGGTGCCTTTTGGCAAACTCCAAGCGGGTTGTCAGGTGCCTTTTACTGAGGAGTGGAGTGCTGCAGAGATGGTCGTCCTTATGGGAGGTTCTCCTATCTCCACAGAGGAACTGTAGAGCTCTGTCAGAGTGACCACCAGGTTCTTGACTCTTCTCCCCCGATTGCTCACTTTGGCCGGGCGGCCAGCTCTAGAAAAGTCTTGGTGGTTCCAAACTTCTTCCATTTAAGAATGATGGAGGCCACTGTGTTCTTTGGGACATTTAATGCTGCAGAACTGTTTTAGGTACCCTTCCCCAGATCTGTGCCTCGACACAATCCTGTCTCAGTGCTCTACTGACAGTTCCTTTGACCTCAAGGCTTGGTTTTTGCTCTGACATGCACTGTCAACTGTGGGACCTTACATAGACAGGTGTGTACCTTTCCAAATCATGTCCAATCAATAGAATTACCACAGGTGGACTACAATCAAGTTGTAGAAACATCTCAAAGATTATCAATGGAAACAGGATGCATCTGAACTCAATTTCGAGCCTCATAGCGAAGGTCCTGCATACTTATGTAAATAATGTATTTCTTTTTTAGTTTTTTATAAATTAGCAAAAACATTTTTAAAAATCGGTTTTCGCTTTGTTATTATGGGGTATTGTGTGTAGATTGCTGAGGATTACAAAATGTGGACATTTCTTTATTTAACTAGGCAAGTCAGTTAAGAAAAAAATCTTATTTATAATGCCAAACGCGGACAACGCTCCTTTCTAGGGAATTTTTCCTAGCCACCGTGCTTCTACAGCTGCATTGCTTGCTGTTTGGGGTTTTAGGCTGGGTTTCTGTACAGCACTTTGTGACATCAGCTGATGTAAGATGGGCTTTATAAATAAATTTGATTGATTGATTGTACACCGCCCTATGGGACTCCTAATCACGGCCAGATGTGATACAGCCTGGATTCAAACCAGAGACTGTAGTGACGCCTCTTGCATTGACATGCAGTGCCTTAGACCGCTGCGCCACTCAGGAGCCCAAAGTTTAGGGGTCTGAGTACTTTCCGATGGCACTGTATGGCACCATAAACAGGAAGTTTATTAATATGAGCTAGTGAAAAGGAATTTAAATTTGAGTAGGAATGGGGAGACAATTAGATGGAGGGCGAGAGAGATATATGTGCATTAATGCAACCTTCATCATAAGGACCAGCCTACTGACTGCAGAATTATGATAGGAATTTGTACAGGCGTCACTGGAGACTTCTTCACAATCAGTATTCTACATGTCTAAAGCCTCAGACACAGACTGCACAAAGGCCAGAGCTCATCTCTCTCAGCTATAGCCTTCTGTCGAGGGAGACATTGTTCATTTGAAATTCAACACAGCATTATCAGATCATTACAAAAGACTGGTTTGAAATTACTGTAAGTATTGACTGCTAAATTGACTAGTGGGTGAGACTGCACTGCATGTGAGTCAGTCAATGTGTGTGTGTCTGTGTTTGTGGGAGAGATGCGTGTGTATGTACCTGTGTGAGAGAAGGGCAAGGTAAAAGGTGGGATAGAGTGTGTGTATGCGTCAGCAACGAACCATGTTATTGAGAATGCTTATCAAACTATCATTTTGTTCCACCCCTTACCCCCATCTGCCTCCATCCATGGTTTGCGACCCCCATCTCTGTGTGTCTTTCAACCAATGAGATGGCTTGTTCACTTCTATAGTAACCATGGTGCCCGCTAAGGGGCTCATCAGATCACCATGGAAACTGTATCTGTTTACTACGAAGAGGAGCGTGAAACAGAGAATAGGGGGTTGTGCTATCCGGGATCCTTGGGACATCCCTACCCTAACCATAACCCGTATCGAACCCTAACGTTTACCTTAACCATTTTACATTTCAACTTCAAAGGGGTAGGGACGTTCCAAGGATCCCGGATAGCACGGGCCGAGAAGAGGGAGTGGTTTAGATCTATTAGGTGGAAAGGTGTTGTTGAAAGTCAAATACAGATGTGGAGCGTTACATTGGTTTCTGAAAGGGAAAGATGGATGTCACAGGGAGAGAGGAATGTTGAGAGGCAGAGAGGGATGCTTAGATGGAGATCTAAGAAACAGAGAGAAACAGAGAGAGACTGAGGATTTGAAAGATATAAAAGGATGAATGGAGGGAATTGCAAACTTAATGCGGCAATCAGCAGTTGACACAATAACAGAAGAACTCCCCGCCCCTCGTTTGGTAAAAAGCTAAGGGATGGAGCTGGAAATATGTAGCTATGGATGCAAGGACTGACCAAAATTATAGCTTTAACCATGTTGTGAGGCCATATGGTGTTTGTTTACATTGACATTGTTTAAAAACATTGGAGTAAAACAAGCTTATATTTTGGGCTCTGATGGGGTATGACAGTTGAGCTAAACTCACGAGGCATTATAAATGATATTCTTCAAGAATCAATGTGTACATATCATTAATTTACAAGTCCAAAATGTTTGTAGCAACTGCAGATTACCCCTTTAAGATGATAAGAAATCTTGTGAAAAGAGGCTAAAAGGGATATGATTGGAATTTAACGAGAATAACACATTGTGAATGTGAAAGAAAACACCATCCATTTACGTTCAATATTAATGTATCTTTATCCAATGCAAATGACAGAAAATGTAACCATATACACTGTACATGTGTTTTTAGATTATTGCGTTTGATGAGCTGTGCACAGACTTCAAGAACCCAATCGATCAGAGCAACCCCACCAGAGCGGTAAGGCCCCCTGCTTTATGAAAGGGAGGGGAGTTCTGTGAAGTGTGACCCAGTTCTATGAGCCCATCTACAGTCACGGCCACTCAGCTGTGAAGAGTAGAGCACTATAGACAGACAGGCAGACAGACAGACAGACACACATAGACTATGGCAATTTATTCAAATAGAAAAACCTTTGTTAATTTATCTATTTATTTATCATGTGTGAAGCATTTACTTCTATTTTGCCAGTGATATTTTTGTTGAGGGTTCCTTCATCTAAAAAAGCTACGCAATAATGTTCTGTATCTGACTCTCCATATCTGACTCTCCATATCTGACTCTCCATATCTGACTCTCCATATCTGACTCTCCATATCTGACTCTCCATATCTGACTCTCCATATCTGACTCTCCATATCTGACTCTCCATATCTGACTCTCCATATCTGACTCTCCATATCTGACTCTCCATATCTGACTCTCCATATCTGACTCTCCATATCTGACTCCCCATATCTGACTCTCCATATCTGACTCTCCATATCTGACTCCCCATATCTGACTCTCCATATCTGACTCTCCATATCTGACTCTCCATATCTGACTCTCCATATCTGACTCTCCATATCTGACTCTCCATATCTGACTCTCCATATCTGACTCTCCATATCTGACTCCCCATATCTGACTCTCCATATCTGACTCCCCATATCTGACTCTCCATATCTGACTCTCCATATCTGACTCTCCATATCTGACTCTCCATATCTGACTCCCCATATCTGACTCTCCATATCTGACTCTCCATATCTGACTCCCCATATCTGACTCTCCATATCTGACTCTCCATATCTGACTCTCCATATCTGACTCTCCATATCTGACTCTCCATATCTGACTCCCCATATCTGACTCTCCATATCTGACTCTCCATATCTGACTCTCCTTTCTCTCTGTTCACTTTTCAGAGGGAAAGAATTCTGAATATTGAAAGAATATGCAACTTGCTGCGGAAGGTCAGTAAGTGGCTCCAAGGCACACACACACACACACACACACACACACACACACACACACACACACACACACACACACACACACACACACACACACACACACACACACACACACACACCTTGTGGGAGAGAAGATCTACGCATCTATTTACAGGACTGAGACGGATTGATTCACATCTTCCCTTCCTGCCTGTAGGCCACCTTTTCATTCTCTCTTTACTCTCAGACACACACACACACACACACACACACACACACACACACACACACACACACACACACACACACACACACACACACACACACACACACACACACACACACACACACACACACACACAGACACTACAATTACCTGGCTTTCTATACTGCCACCACTCTCTAATTTTCTCTGTCAGTGTTAATGGACAAGCTGTAGAGTCGATGAGGGGAGATTGAAGGAGGGAACACCTGGAGGCCAGCAGGCTTTTATGAAAATCATAACTGATCCCTGCCACTCTCATTCCATATGAAAATCATAACTGATCCCTGCCACTCTCATTCCATATGAAAATCATAACTGATCCCTGCCACAATCATTCCATATGAAAATCATAACTGATCCCTGCCACTCTCATTCCATATGAAAATCATAACTGATCCCTGCCACTCTCATTCCATATGAAAATCATAACTGATCCCTGCCACTCTCATTCCATATGAAAATCATAACTGATCCCTACCACTCTCATTCCATATGAAAATCATAACTGATCCCTGCCACTCTCATTCCATATGAAAATCATAACTGATCCCTACTACTCTCATTCCATATGAAAATCATAACTGATCCCTGCCACTCTCATTCCATATGAAAATCATAACTGATCCCTACTACTCTCATTCCATATGAAAATCATAACTGATCCCTGCCACTCTCATTCCATATGAAAATCATAACTGATCCCTGCCACTCTCATTCCATATGAAAATTGCAGCTTTTTAAAAGCATTTTGTCCTGAAGTGTTTCTGATAACGACATTTGCATTTGTGTGGTGTGCACTCTATTTGTATATTTTATTTCTAGCTGGTGGTGCCAGAGTACTCCATACATGGGCTGTTCTGCCTGATGTTCATGTGTGCTGGGGAGTGGGTCACCCTGGGCCTAAACATCCCCCTGCTCTTCTACCATCTCTGGAGGTACACATACGACACAAAACGACACAAAACGACACAACACGACATGACAAGACGCAACAAGACATGACACAAGACACAACACAAACAACACAACACGACACAACACGAACGACACAACACAAGACAACACGACACAACAGGACACGACACAACATGACACGACACAACACAAACAACATGACATGACACAACACAAACAACATGACACAACACAACAAGACACGACACAAATCGACACAACAACACAACACGACACAACACGAACAACACGACACAACACAACACAACAGAAACAACATTACATGACACAACAGAAACAACACGACACAACACAACACGAACAACATGACACAACACGACACAACACAACACGAACAACATGACACAACACAACAGAAACAACATTACATGACACAACAGAAACAACACGACACAACACAACACGAACGACACAACACAACACGACACAACACAACACGAACAACATGACACAACACAACAGAAACAACATTACATGACACAACAGAAACAACACTAACAACACAACACGAACGACACGACACAACACGACACAACACAACACAAATGACACAACATGACACAACCACTCTCTCAAACAGGATGCTTTTTAGTTGTTTCTGTTGTAAGTATGCTCTCTCTGTCTCGTCAGGTATTTCCATCGGCCGGCAGATGGGTCAGAGGTAATGTATGACCCTGTCAGTGTGATGAATGCAGACATCCTGAACTACTGTCAGAAGGAGTCCTGGTGTAAGCTGGGCTTCTACCTGCTCTCCTTCTTCTACTACCTGTACAGGTGAGGTCATATTAATCAAGCTATTGATCATCAGTCCAGGCAAGTTCATTGGTGAATGGGAGCCTCCTCTTCTTACTGCACAATAACTGCTGTCACTCAGACCTAAAAAAAAAAGAGTGACAGGGGACATGATGTTATTGCTTGGCAACATCACATTCCTTCTAACATTGCTGTCCTTCTTTCCTATTTTCTGCCTCTCTCTGTCCTTGGCAGTATGGTCTACGCCTTGGTGAGTTTCTAAACACAGAATAGAAGACAAAGCGACAAAGAGGAGATTGAAAGACCGTAAAAGAGACAGAGCATGCAAGACTAAGACTGGGTGATGTCACTCACCCTTCTTTCTCACCACCCATTACTCCATCACAGACCCTGTTTTGCTCTCCTCAAATCTTTGGATGGAGGGACAAACATCGGAGGACATCGTGAGGAAATTAGGCAAAGTAAAGAGACTTTTTTGAGGCTGCTCAGACACTGCCGAGACATAGAAGAGGAGGCGCAGACAGTGAGGAGGAATGACATAATGAAGAGAAAGAGAGAACACATCTTAGCCTGTGTACGGGATGCCTTGATCTGACCACATCACGTCTTAAGGGCTGTGGGTCTGCTATTCTTAGTGATACTGTCACTCAACTGTGAATTTATAACGTTTGTGTTGCCTAAGTCCTAGCGTAGATGTTGCGAATTCATACATCAATATCCTTCCATTCCAATAAACCTCACCATTTTAGAAAATAAACATGTATTTAGTTATTCTACTAATTTGGTTATTATTAATTATTTCAATAATTCAGTACTTGTGGTAAATCTTATTCCGAGGATATGAATAGTTAGTTGTTTAAGCAAATAAATACACAGTTCAATGCTACTATTTTGATCCAGAGTGATAGTAATTGTGTTATTCACAAATATCTAATATACGTCATTTATGAAGTCAACAACACAAACACACAATATGAACTGAACATACGAACACAACATGAACCAATGGAGCAAGCCAACGAGGAGGAATAACAAGCTGTAACACTGTTTTGATTATGATGCAATGGCCATAAGCTTCTGCGAAGGATCACGGACACCCTGGAGCAATGTTTGAGTCTAGGTCCATCCCAATCAAGGCACTATCTCCCAGCCCCCGTTCCTGCCCAGGGCAAACAGGTCGGATTTCATTCCAACAGAAAATGATTCAGGATTGAAGGGAATGTTTTAGCTCTGACCGAGTTGGTATTTGGGTGTTTAAAAGTATTCTGTGTTTGTCTGTTCTGTTCTAGGCAGCAAGGGAGGATTTCACCTGGACTTTCCATGCTCTGTGCTCAGTGATTCTAGATCCTAGAAATCTCATTCAAGAAAAGCAATAGCTAGGAGTGATTACTGTACATGGGATCATATTTCCTCTGTGGACTAATACTGTGTGACACAAATAACTGATGAGGCTGCTGAAGATGCTGGTGTTGATAGGGTTCCAATGATGACTGTGTCAAGCGCAGAAACGCGTCTCACATAGAACATTATGGTGGGACATACATACAGTAACTGTTCTCACTCATAGATGTCACAGTGAATGTTGTCAGACACTTTAGTCTTCGGTTCATTTCAAAGCCGTGACTTAGCTGGTGCTGTCCTCATCGTCATGAATCCATAGCGCTATGGACATAGCGCCTACGTACATCAGCTGAGATATCAGATATCAGCTGATGTACGAAGGGCTATGTGTAGATCATTCATAATGATCGGACTGTGTGATGTTAAAATCATTAGAAAAATGGGTAATACTGGAACTTGAAAAATACATGTAAAAACTGAGTGATTATTTATTATAAACTGACCATAATTGTAGTAATGAATTGTTTACAACAGTTGTGATCAGTTGGCATCTGAACACACACAGAGCCCTCCCTGCATTATAATGGAGCCACTCACGTTTTAGTAATGTGTCAATATTGTTCAGCTAGGTTTCTTGTGCCAAGACACATACAGTATGTTGATCCTGACAGTTCCCTCTAAAAAAGGACAACAACTTCTCAACCCCTGCCAACAATGTGAGTCAATCACAGACAATTGCTAAAGCACAAAATGGCGGGTCACATAGGAGGGGAAATATAGCTAGGCTGACCATCAATGACTGTCATAATGCAGTTCATCAGAATGAATGAATTAATATATATTTAAGAATAACTATTTGTAACTGTCTTCTATACATCTCTCATCACTGTATGCTATATTTGTTGGTGCGGTAGTTTGTATTCATTAGAATACAATATGATATACAGGTCACAAACAGCAATTCACATATTATAATAAAATTGCAATGTGTTAAAATATTATGTGGTACAACTACTGTGTTTTCTCTTTTCTAAAACTATAGTTTCTTGAACAATTCTTTGTTAAGAATTGGATTCATTGGTCCAGTTGTAGTGCACTGGGTGTTCATAGTTAAAAATGCAAATGAAAGAAATTCAATGCATGATTGGGAGGTGAGGGAACTGTCTCAATAGCTGTAAGTAACAGGGGATCAAAAGAACATTGGAAGATCGAATAGGAGACGTATTCTGAAGGCCATACTTTGTTGTGTCTCAATCCCAAGATAATCTGTTTGCTATGGACTCGAGGGAACCTGGAATAGTACAATAAACAGGAGCTCAGGATTGTACATCTACAAGAGAGCAAGTATGATGGAGGAAGTGAGTGTGTTAATTATGGGGGTTGGAGGGGAGAGTGGGTGAGGGAGAGTTGGAGAGGTAGAGACAGGCAACCGGACATAGACTGCATCTCATTATACGGTGTCACCATGGCAACATAATTGTGTTAGATTCCTATTGACTCACCCTGTCTCTGCCTCACTCTCTTGCTCTCACTCAAATCTCAGAATCAAATCCAAAATAGACTTTACATGCATGGCAGCACTGAAGTATAGGTAGATGCATGATACAGCAAATACATTGTTATCACTTATCTTATTCAACTCAGATGCACAGCAAACCATCTCTCTACATTACTCACATACACCCACAAACACACACACACACACAAAACCACACGCACGCACACACACAAAGACAAACACACATAAAAACACACACACCCACAAACACACACACAAACACAAACACACATACGCACAGACACACACGCACACAAGTCATATTATATACACACCACACGTTTATGTAAGCATGCACATAAATGCCCTCTCTCCTTACACTCTCTCAGATAATTGACAGTCCATACCATATATTTCATATTTCATTCATTCTAGGCCCCCCCCTACCCTCCGAAATAATCATTTTCTCAACTCCGTCCCTGCATTCTCTCCCTCCTCTCTGCCTCCAGAGAGTAGTTGCCATGGAAACTGGTTACAATTGATAAGTTTGAAACATAAAGTACGCGCTTGGCATATGCACACACACACTCACTCTCTTTCTCTTTCTCTTTCACTCTCTCTCTTTCTCTCTCTCTCACACACACACACACACACACACACACACACACACACACACACACACACACACACACACACACACACACATTTTCACTTGCTCACACACACTCTCTCTCTCACTCACTCTCTTTCTCTCTCTCTCTCTCTCTCTCTCTCTCTCTCTCTCTCTCTCTCTCTCTCTCTCTCTCTCTCTCTCTCTCTCTCACACACACACACACACACACACACACACACACACACGCACACACACACTCACACAATTGAAACTACACTAGGATTTCTACATGGTGCATATACTCTACTCCCCATATTATAAAGTGTAAGCAAAGCAAGACATCAGGCAATATTATGACTCAGACATTGTGTGACCTCACAAACAGGGAATAGTCAAAGTAATTGGTGGTATGTCATGCCCATTGAAGTACAGTTGGTAAAATGGCTGATTAACACTTAGCTAAATTATTGGGTTTCTAGAAGTGAACCCATCACCTATATTTGGAATTAATTCCACAGGAATAGTCAGAGAGAAGGGGGATGCAAAATTGGGGGGAGATACAGTGGGGCAAAAAAGTATTTAGTCAGCCACCAATTGTGCAAGTTCTCCCACTTAAAAAGATGAGAGAGGCCTGTAATTTTCATCATAGGTATACTTCAACTATGACAGACAAAATGAGAAAAGAAAATCCAGAAAATCACATTGTAGGATTTTTTAATGAATTTATTTGCAAATTATGGTGGAAAATAAGTATTTGGTCACCTACAAACAAGCAAGATTTCTGGCTCTCACAGACCTGTAATTTATTCTTTAAGAGGCTCCTCTGTCCTCCACTCGGTACCTGTATTAATGGCACCTGTTTGAACTTGTTATCAGTATAAAAGACACCTGTCCACAACCTCAAACAGTCACACTCCAAACTCCACTATGGCCAAGACCAAAGAGCTGTCAAAGGACACCAGAAACAAAATTGTAGACCTGCACCAGGCTGGGAAGACTGAATCTGCAATAGATAAGCAGCTTGGTTTGAAGAAATCAACTGTGGGAGCAAGTATTAGGAAATGGAAGACATACAAGACCACTGATAATCTCCCTCGATCTGGGGCTCCACGCAAGATCTCACCCCGTGGGGTCAAAATGGGGCAAAAAATGGGGCAAAAATCCCAGAACCACACGGGGGGACCTAGTGAATGACCTGCAGAGAGCTGGGACCAAAGTAACAAAGCCTACCATCAGTAACACACTGCGCCGCCAGGGACTCAAATCCTGCAGTGCCAGACGTGTCCACCTGCTTAAGCTAGTACATGTCCAGGCCCATCTGAAGTTTGCTAGAGAACATTTGGATGATCCAGAAGAAGATTGGGAGAATGTCATATGGTCAGATGAAACCAAAATATAACTTTTTGGTAAAAACTCAACTCGTCGTGTTTGGAGGACAAAGAATGCTGAGTTGCATCCAAAGAACACCATTCCTACTGTGAAGCATGGGGGTGGAAACATCATGCTTTGGGGCTGTTTTTCTGCAAAGGGACCAGGACGACTGGTCCGTATAAAGGAAAGAATGAATGGGGCCGTGTATCGTGAGATTTTGAGTGAAAACCTCCTTCCATCAGCAAGGGCATTGAATATGAAACATGGCTGGGTCTTTCAGCATGACAATGATCCCAAACACACCACCCGGGCAACGAAGGAGTGGCTCCGTAAGAAGCATTTCAAGGTTCTGGAGTGGCCTAGCCAGCCTCCAGATCTCAACCCCATAGAAAATCTTTGGAGGGAGTTGAAAGTCCATGTTGCCCAGCAACAGCCCCAAAACATCACTGCTCTAGAGGAGATCTGCATGGAGGAATTGGCCAAAATACCAGCAACAGTGTGTGAAAACCTTGTGAAGACAGAAAACGTTTGACCTCTGTCATTGACAACAAAGGGTATATAACAAAGTATTGAGATAAACTTTTGTTATTGACCAAATACTTATTTTCCACCATAATTTGCAAATAAATTAATTAAAAATCCTACAATGTGATTTTCTGGATTTTTTTTCTTCCCATTTTGTCTGTCATAGATTAAGTGTACCTATGATGAAAATTACAGGCCTCTCTCATCTTTTTAAGTGGGAGAACTTGCACAATTGGTGGCTGACTAAATACTTTTTTGCCCCACTGTATGAATGACATACTATAGAAGAATTCTGATAGTTACACCTGGCCAGAAATAAGAAAATACTTTAACTGGAAGGGAAGGAGAGATGGGGAAGTGGATAGAGAAAAGGTTGACAAATTTCTGGGGGTTAGAAAAGACAGGGCGCTGTGGAAATATCTGGGTAAGAGAGACATGGGAGTCTGGATGGGGTTATTAAACAACTGGGCATGGACTGTAAAGACAAATGAGGGCATTAAATACTGTCCATTTGGTCTGTGTCAGTTGAGGATCTGTCATGATGCGACCGCCTAGTTTAAATATGCAGGTTACATGTAATCTATGAGCAAAGCATGTCAGAGATGAATGAACTAAACTGGTTGATACCAGACTCAGTAAGCTGAAGATGTGTGTATGTGTGTCATGTACTTTGTTCCCAGTGAGTCAATATGTCTGGAGACAAGCATGGTTCCCTGAATAAGAAACTCAGCCTATGCATAACATCTGCATATCATCACTTTTTTGGGCAGCAGTAAATGCTATACTAACTCACAAATAGATTTCCCCAATCTGCAGCCAAATCTGCAACATGCAACTGAAGAAGCAAGACTTTTTCACTGTGGCTTGTTTTCTACTAAATCTCTCAGTAAAAGGCACATGCTCACTAATATGCCAAGAGAGGTACATTAACACATACTGTATTCCTTCCCACCTTATCTCTCTCTAACACACACACACACACACACACACACACACACGCACGCACGCACGCACGCACGCACGCACACATGCACAAATGCACAAATACACACCACTGCTTCCCATTTGTACCCAAAAATGCATACTGAAGAGAGCCCAGATCCATCAATGAACATGTTGTATGTGTTTCAGATTATAGCAAACATACAGTAGTTGAAAACAACAATAGGCATGTCCTCTCGCTCAGTTTCATCTGTTTGATGCTGTGTCATGCTGTGAAATATAACACTGGAACAGCTGGGGAATGGGGCTACGTGTTGGTGTGAAGAATGCTACCAATTCTGTTTCTGAGCTATGCACAAACACACAAGCATTAATATTCAAGAATACTAGAATACTCTCAGACAAAAATGTACTAGGACAAACAGAGTGGGACAGGATTTAAACCACAATCAGACAAAGAATGTACACATGGATGTTGACTCTTGTGCACATAGCACCTTCGGGAAACACGGGTGTCATGGCAACGGGAACTGGCATCTGCAAGCGTTACTGTTGCAATTAGAGAGGAAAGGAATGGAAGATCAGATGGGGTAGGTGTGGGGGTGGGATGGAGGAGGGGATGGGGTAGGGGTGTGGGGGGGATGTAGGATGGAAAGGGGTATGGAGGATGGGATGGGTGGAGGATGGGATGGTGTAGGGGTGTGGGGTATGGAGGATGGGATCAGGTAGGGGTGGCGGTGAGGTGGAGGATAGGATGAGGTAATTGTGTGGGTGGGGTGGAGGATGGGATGAGGTAGGTGTGGGATGGGATGAAGGATGGGATGAGGCAGGGATGAGGGGGTGGAGGATGAGATGGGATGGGGTATGTGTGGTTGGGATGAGGTAGGGTTGGCGGTGAGGTGGAGGATGGGAAGAGGTGGTTGTGGGTGTGGGATGGAGGATGGGGTAGGTGTGGGGGGTGGGATGGAGGATGGGATGGGGTAGGTGTGGGGGGTGGGATGGAGGAGGGGATGGGGTGGGGTAGGTGTGGGGGGTGGGATGGAGGAGGGGATGGGGTAGGTGTGGGGGGATGGGATGGAGGATGGGGTAGGTGTGGGGGTGGGATGGAGGATGGGATGGGATGGGATGGGGTAGGGGTGGGTGGGTGGGTGGGATGGAGGATGGCATAGGGTAGGGGTGGGTGTGATGGAGAATGGGGTAGGGGTGGGGGGGGTGGGGTAGGTGTGTGGGGTGGATAAAAGTGTCATTATTGACTCAGCTATCATGGAAGAAGGGAGGGGGGGGAAAGAGTGAGGGGAAAATGTAATGTGCTGTTATGTATTTTGTGAAAAATGTTACACATAATTCTAAAGGGTCAGAGTGTTACAGTACGCCTAGGGCTAAGAGATATTTTGGAAAAGAAAGACAAAGTACTAAGTACTGAGTCTAAAAACTGTGAGGAATAAAATATGTGTCTTAGAAAGAAATAAAGCACACTGCCTCACTTACAGCAACATGTACTTCTAGTAACATTTAAAAAAGCAGATTGGTCAGACATTAGTTATCTTATATTGTTAAAATATGTATAAAATGGTATACACATGTTATTATAAGTGATGGACCTTTAAACAGTACAAAAAATGTCACGGGGGTCTCTAGTTTTGCTCACAATGTCACCAACTCTTGAAGAGTTAGGAGTACATTTTAGCACATAATATCACAGCAGAACTGCGAGTTCTATTATGTATTTTTAGCAAGTTACATTAGCTGGCACTGAACCTTAACAATCTTTCTCCTTCCACCCTACCTGACACTGATGAATGCATATTATCAGCACTTATCAGCACTCAATACACCCCCACACACTATGACTCACACATATATATACATATACACACACACACACACACACACACACACACACACACACACACACACACACACACACACACACACACACACACACACACACACACACACACACACACACACACACACACACACTTTCTGCCAATGTGCACACGGCAACACAGGTGATTTTCTGAAGAGAAAGTGTACCGAACAGTACTGTATTTGACCAAAAAAAGACGCTACTTGACTGACACCTGGTGGTTTTGAGTGGAAATTGCACAATTAAGCTTATCGTCAGTGGTCCCTACGCATTAAAAAATTGTGTTAATAATGCATCATCTTACATTTACATTAAAATATTGGTCAACACAAAGAGGAATATGGTCCACTTCTTGGATTAAAAAAGAAAAACGTGGTTTGACATGACATCTCATAACTCACCGAAAAAAGGTTGTATAAAGAAGGGTAGGCTATCCCATAATGCACTGCATATGTCTGTCAGCGGACATTGAGCACCTCCTAATGAACTTACTAGCTAACAGTCACAACAAAAACAGAACAGTGTATTGCTAATTAAGAATATACTCTCAATACGTCTTAGAAGGAGGATACATACAAGCTTAACATAATGAGTGGTCTACGCACTGTCCTGGTCTCTACTGGGTTTGTCGGTGTGGTAGGCATTGGATATGGAATGTGGTCAGTGATTACACCAGGAGAGGAAAGGAAGAGGGAAATGCTCAAGGTAGGCCGCTAACAATGCACTTGATTTACACAGCACTGACTTTTTAAACCGAGCAAAGGACTGCTTGTCATTTGTTAGTCAGATGTGTATGATTTGTGCATTACATTTTATTTTTGTAAATGGTAAATGGCTTGCCAGTAGCTTCACCTATCAGACATAGATAGGTACATGACGCTGTGGTTCTCTCTTTGCGCGCTTGTCCGAGAGAAGGTTCTCCTAGTGGTGCTTATTGCTTAATTCAGTGGTTCCCAAACTGGGGGGTGCGAGGGGTCAGTGTAAGAATGCACAAGGTGCAATTTCGAAAGTGCATCAACAGTTTTTCTCTTATGTCAGTCATTGCAGACCTTGGAGAGCTATTTATAACTTGTCAGAAATGTCCAGATCAACTACCCCACGTCAGCTGTTTATTTTGCTAGTTTTTTAAGCCCGTTGATTTTGTTGTAATGTTTGAGTCACTCGGATATCACAGGAACACACATAAGACATGGAAAATGTGTAGAATTTCAGGAAATAAGCTTTAAACTTGCAAAATGACAGAAGAGGGACCTAAGTGAAAAGTTTGGGAACCACTGGGTTACTTGATGAGCCATAGAATGGCATAGTCTGTCACTAATACTCACCAGAGACAGAAGAGAAAGTGCTGATAGAAATGTCATTTTTGAATATATTTTTTATTTATCTGTTATTTTACCAGGTAAGTTGACTGAGAACACGTTCTCATTTACAGCAATGACCTACAGCAATTTACAGCAACGACCTGGGGAATAGTCATGTGGATTGGAACATGCAATCATGTCCGTTCTCTATATTTAATTTCTATCTGCAACCATCTGCAATTGCCTCCCACTGAAAAAGGCCTCCTGATGGTTTCCTGGTCTGAATCAAACGTCGAAAGGAATAAGAAACAGCACAGCAGACAGTCTTCAATAACATTATACCTTGCTTTGTTTTGGTGTCAGCTTCTGTTGCATTATCTGTATGCAGTATCAGCTTTACATTCACCTCGGCTATGAAAAGCCAACTGACATTTACTCCTGGGGTGCTGACCTGTTGCACCCTCGACAACCACTGTGATTATAATGATTTGACCCTGCTGGTCATCTATGAACATTTGAACATCTTGGCCATGTTCTGTTAATCTCCACCTGGCACAGCCAGAAGAGGACTGGCCACCCCTCATAGCCTGGTTCCTCTCTAGGTTTCTTCCTAGGTTCTGGCCTTTCTAGGCAGTTTTTCCTAGCCACTGTGCTTCTACACCTGCATTGCTTGCTGTTTGGGGTTTTAGGCGGGTTTCTGTACAGCACTTTGAGATATCAGCTGATGTAAGAAGGGCTTTTATAAATACATTTGATTTGACCAGCTCTCTTTTTCCAATCTGACCATCAGAATCTACCCGAAGCTAACCCACTGAGAATGGAGGAGACAAGGAAGAGGAACGCCCTCATGATGCAGGTGCTGAAGGAAGCTGCAGAGACCGATGACAACATTGCAAGAGGATTGGGCCCTATGAGATCCCAGAAATAGTCATGCTCACATGCTGGTCATGTTCTCCAACTCAGACATCACATGCATCATCCAATGGTTACGTGCCATGTCATCGACTGTGCCGTCAGGCACCAGATTGATACAACGTGGTTAGCTGATACGTAAAAAAATATTTAAAAAACCTATCCAGATCTGACATGCAACGTCTGAGCAGGGGAACCAGACCATTGTCTTCACATTGATTTGAAAGACGTGGGGAAGAGACCATACTATTACAGATGACACACCAGTAAACCTGAGCTTCACCACTTCCTCTTAAGAGACAAGATTATATTGGTGTTTGCATTTGTGTTGAGTATGAATGAGTGTAAGGGGTATTAAGTACGTTGTTTCACTGAATGAGAAAGTGCTGAAAATAAGAGGCAATGGTTCCCAAACTTCACGACTTGAACACATGCTCTGTTACATTGAAACAAAGCATATTTATTACAATAATAGTGTTGTACATAATTCATTAATCATTTTTGCTAGCTGAATGTGCTTGTGATGGTCACAACAATGTATGGCTAATAAAATGTAAACAATCCTGCCCAGTTTTTTATATTGGATATTTTCTGTTACATTTTGTAAAACCAATTTGATTTCATGGATAGAGTAACGTTTTTAAATGATGTGGTTTACATGATCATGAATATAATTCTGTTGTCACTTGTCAGCGGACCAGTGTTGGGGACCCTTTTACCGGTTGCACCCATTTCCGGCTTGAGAAAATGACGTTAATTTCAACTGATGTCGAAGGTTGCGGTCAGGTACATGCACAACA